>NW_025335505.1:10660603-11243011 GCF_004798865.1 Varanus komodoensis | reverse complement strand
GAGAGAGAGAGAGAGAGAGAGAGAGAGAGAGAGAGAGAGAGAGAGAGAGCACATGAGATGTGGAAGGACATTCCCTCGCACATGCATGATGAATCTGCAGGCTTTGAGCAGCTTTGTGTATGCTCCTGTACTATGGGATGTATCCAAATGTACCCAGTGAAATCAGTGGGAAAATTTTGTAATTGAACTTACGAACTTGCTTGATGTCTGTAGGCCTACTCAAACCGTTATTAAGATGTCTGGATACTTCTTCAAGGTCAGAACAAAGTGCTAAGTGAGCATTTATATCCATTTTAGCCTGATTGGTCTTCTGATGTTGGTATACTTCCTTGAAGAACCATCATCAGAAGACTCTGATGTTCTGCTGACTGAGAAGACATATAGTCCCACTTGGACACCAGGGATGTGGGTCTACAAGTCCCAGGATCCCCCATCCAGTAAAACGAATGTCTTCTCTCCCCTTGCTTCTGCATTTGCAGGGCAACTGTCAACCCTCACCTCCACCCTATGGCATTTCCAATGCCATCAAGCTCCCTTCCAAACACCATCATTGCAACTATAGCCATGTCAATGCCATTTGGCTGCTAGCAGCAGCAGCAACAGTAAAGTCAAGTCCACCTGCCTGAGGAGGGTGCAAGCTTCCACCCCCAGCAACCTCAGAACAGTCTAGATCACTGCTCAGCTGTTAACAGTGGTGGCTGAGCAGTGATTGGGATCACTGGGGCAGGGAGGAGGTAAGCCTTTCCCTCCCAGCAACACAGAAGGAGCAGCATCCAATACCAGTATGGGCTCTCTGGGACAGGGGCTGCCCCATTGCGCACCAGGGACACCAAGAGGGAGGAGACTCTCCTCTCCCCACTCAGTGGGGCTTCTGATCTGGTGCAGCTTTTCTTTTCAGAGGTAGCCATGGTGCTCCATCATGGGGAAACTGTTTTGGGGATGGAGTTCAGCACCATAGATAGCTCCTATAAAGCTACAGTAGATAAGGAATCCCCAGCCTCTCCTGAACGTTACGCAGGGTCACGGGGTGTGGGGAGCCTTTAATGTTGCTGATTTGTGGCAGGCAGTGGGGGAGGACTGACGCCCTCTACCCTGATCATTCACTTGTTTTCCCATTCTGGAGACTTTTTCAAACATTCCACGGAACTGGACAGTTCCAAATGCCTGACTCTGAGGAGGACTTTTTCCATACAGGCAGTCTCTGAGGCCACCTGACCCGGACTGACTCACACTGAGGAATGACCCATAATCAGAGGAAGGCATTTGAATCTGGCTGGCTCTCCGGAGAGCTACTTCATGTGGCCAGTGCAGCTATCCAGAGAGCTTACAAACCTGATCTGCCACTCTGGAAAAGTCTTCAGAGTGAGAAGGTGGGGGCATGGATGCTGGGGAGGACCTACTTATCCAGTTCCTCACTCTGAGCAGGACATGGTGTGGATGCTCGCTCTCAGCATTTGCTGTAGTGGGACAGCAGGGTGACAAGTAGTGGCAGATCTGGGGACCTTCCTAATCCGTCACCCCTCCAATCCACTGTTCAAGCTGGTGGATTCACCCGACTCTATAACAGGGCTGGCCCTCAACCTCTAGATTAGATACCTCGCTATTCTCTTGCACAATGGACAGATGGGATGCTGCTTCGTCCCTGCTGTTATCATGCACCCTGTAGATACATCAGTACAAGATTAGAGGAGCAACTGAAATGGACAGATGGCCTATTGCAATGTTTTGCATAATATTCTAGTTCAGTAGGCAAGTGGACACCTGCCATATGGTAAGCAAATTTATTTTCTTAAGTCAAAAGTGCTTGTAAAATAGGTTTGTGATGCCTAAATTCGAGCAACTTTATTTTAACATGAATGAATCCTTTTATGTGAGGCTGGAATACTTTATCTTTAGACTTTTCCTTAAGTTGTTATTTTTGTCATTCACCAGCATGCAGCCAAGAAATTAAAAGATGCTTGCTCCTTGGGAGAAAGCTATGGCAAATCTAGACAGCATACTAAAAAGCAGAGACATCACCCTGCCAACAAAAGTGCGTATAGTCAAGGCTATGGTTTTCCCAGTTGCAATGTATGGCTGTGAAAGCTGGACCATAGGGAAGGCTGAGCACTGAAGGATTGAGGCCTTTGAATTGTGGTGCTGGAGAAGACTCCTGCAAGTCCCTTGGACCACAAGGCAATCAAACCAGTCAGTCCTAGAAGAGATCAACCCTGACTGCTCTTTAGAAGGGCAGATACTCAAGCTCAAATACTTTGGCCACCTAATGAGAAGGAAGGACTCACTGGAGAAGAGTCTAATGCTGGGAACAATGGATGGCAAGAGAAGAAGGGGACAGCAGAGGATGAGGTGGCTAGATGGAGTCACTGAAGCTTAAGTGGACTCAAGGGGATGGTGGAGGACAGGAAGGCCTGGAGGAATGTTGTTCATTGGTTCGCGATGGGTCGGATGCGACTTCGCAGCTAACAAGGGGTGATGGATAGTGTGCCCTCCCATTAGAAAGGTCCCCAGATCTGCCACTACTTGTCACCCTGCAGCATGACTTGCAGATGTTTTCACTACCTCTTGCTTCACATTAATTTGAAAGACCTTTCTTTAAAAAAAATCCAGTTGATATTAAGTTATATGCCAAAATAACATCAATATCAGACCACCACTTTTCAGACATCTTACAACCAGAAATGTTATTTGCATTCAAGAATTGCTGAAGAGGAGTGAATGGTTAATGAAAAAAGGTGAATGTGTAAATACATTGTAAATCCAGACAATTTCAAATAACTGCTTTATCTATTAAGACCATTTATATCCCACCTTCTATGGCAATCATGGTGCTTTCTTCCATATTTGCTATTTTAATCATAAAAATGCAAGCAGGATAACATGTAGGACAAAGCAAATTTGTGACAAATACAGCATGGTGCAAGCAGTTGACTATGACTCAGATTGGCATGGAAGGGAAGTAGCTCACTGATAAAGCATCTAGGTTGCATGCAGGAAGCTCCAGGTTTGGTCCTCAGCATCTCGAGCCAGGACCAGGGTTAAAAAGAAAACCCTTTGACAAGCCCTGGCAAGCCAGATCAGTCAGTGGTGACAGCGGTAGGCTGGGCAGATCAACGGTTTGGCAGATTCCTCATTGCTAAAGGAGGTTCGTAACATCTCCAAACATCATCTGGCAGAATAGGATTCCACAGTGAAACATTTAAAGTAAAAGTGGGTAACATTAGTTACCCATTAACATTAGGTAAAGACCTTTTTATTTAAACATCATTTTAATTGTTAAAACATATGATCTGGCCAGGGCAACTTCTTCTTCCTTCTCTTTCTCCTCCTATATTTTTATTTACTTAATTTATACTGATAATTTTAATCTTATATTTGTAAATCAATGTATTTTTTGTATTTTTGTATTTAATGATAATTTAGTATGTGCTATAGTATTTCAATGTATTTTATCGTGTTGTAAGCTGCCCCGAGGTTTCGGCAAGGGGCGGCATAGAAATGTTAATAATAATAATAATAATAATAATAATAATAAGTTCACTTACTTTCAATAAAGCTATAGTACATAGCTTGTAGTAACCAGATTAGTAAACCCAAGCGGTTTGAAACAAACAAACAAACAAACAAACTTCTCTCTTTGGGGGTCACTTGTCTTGACTGTTTTGTAGAAACATTTTTGTTCTCTTTCCAGTTCTAAAGCAGAGGTGGTTGATTTTAAGTGGCTAAGGAGAGTGCTGGCAGGTTGGGAGTCCAACAGGAGAAGGCAACCCACAGTGTCAAGGAGCAATGCAATAATGTATATGTGGACAACACCAGCAGCAGGCATGCATGTGCTAAAATTGCAGCCAAGAAGGAAATCTTCAAAAATGGACACGCGTTTTCCAAATTTTTGCCAAGACTGCTTATAGACACCAAATCAATGCCAAGGCAAGATACCTGCCATAGTTAAAAAAACAAAAAACAAAAGGAGGAGGAGGAGGAGAAAAGTACAAGCTGATGCCTAATAGCTTTTATTTTCATCCGCTTTCTCTTGGGATGGGCAAAATACCAGCCAAATGAGCCAAAGAAGCACTTTCTATATAATCTGTAGGATCTTCCTAGATTCTTTATTTCAGCTTTCTCAGCTTTCATTTCAGAATGTCATACAGGTTTCCACCATATGCTGCTGTAGAGATGTGTTGGAAAATGTGATGCCAAAAATACCCAAAAGACTTGAAACCAGAAGTTGAGTGAAAAGGAAACCAAATGTATTGTTTTCAGTCATCTTTGTTGTTAGATCTAGATATCAATTATATTAGGGTGGAATCATGTTTTCCACATTTGAGTTACAATTTCATGCTAAAAAAAAGTAAAGTGCAACACAGATGGTTTGACCCTAATCATATTCATGGAAATGAGATTCTCTGCAACTTATATTGATTGCATATTTGCAAGATGCAGCACATGAAACTCATTCCAGCTTTAAACTGCATTGTTAGCACTTAATGTCTAGATTGCTAGAACTGGAAAGTCACATCTTTATATTTTCAGGTACTAATTTGTTCCAATTGCATGTTTAGACTATGTACCATCATGTTGTTGTTTTTTTAATATACAGTTTGGAATTTAGAATTCTCTAAAAATGTCATTTGAGTTTGAAATTGATGCCTATTAAAATAGCAATGCAACCTTATCCATTGACTTCTTCAGAAACCAAATATGAAGCTTCCCATGCTGTGGCCAGTAATAACCTTTGAAAGAACTTGTTGGAGTGCAGAAATACTATAGCAGTTCCTATAAACATACTATACATATGATCAGGCAATTGAATGCTACCTGGCCACTCTACAGAGACTGCTGCAAACTGTCAGAAACAATTAACAGATGGAGATGGCTAAATAAGAGATAAGGCATAGACTGAACTAACGACCACATACATTTAATTCAGGATCTGTAGATATGGATAAAATGTCCAGGGACATCTGAGCTTATTACTACTGGTAATAAACCTGATGTCTGTTCGGATGGGCCATAATCCTACCTTAAACAAGGGTGGGAAATCCATTTACACTGACTTTGTGTTAAATTCCAAGGTGTACATATTATGCAATTCAAATGAACACATGTATCCATGAATATGAAATAACCCTTCATCCCAAGAGATATATAAATTAGCACTTGCTGCTGTTGGACATTATCAAAATATATGAAGAAGAGAAACATTAGCTGCCTTGCACCTTCAGCAATTGGTCAATTTAACTGAACCTTGATCAAAAAGACATTGTTATGTACAGTGTACTTAAAACATCCATTTTTGCTGAATTAAGCAAAATTACTCCTGCAAAATAGATAATAATGAAGAACTCTAATGTCTGGGCAAGACGGGGAGCTCCAGTTCCATGACCCTGTGTATCCTATTTAGAGAGAACTTTGACTGTGTTGTGGTATTAAAATGAAATGAATAATAATTTATTCATCAATAATGAATCCTTATGGTCATGAATTGTAAGCCAATGTAACTGTACACCCTCAACCAATGCTTCCAATAACGCAAGCTAAAAGCAGAAGGACCAGGCCTGGATTCTAATGCATGCTTTAATTGCATATATTGTCATGCAGCCATAGCTGGCGAGTTATATTTTGCACACAAAGCATAAAATGGCAGAAAGTTAATCTGGACTGACAAGTTGCTCCAAAGTAAAAGTCACTTTATCGCCAAGTCTGCTAAACAAATGTGTGGTTGTCAGTTTTAAGAACTGGCTTTCCCATACTTTTAACTTTGCATGTCAACCTGCAATTGTCATAAAAAGATGAGCTACAGCTCTCTAGCTTCCACAGGTGGGCATGGCACATGATCTGTTTTCATATGAGCAGAGCCCAGTTGGATCCACCTGGGAAAAGCAACCAGAAATAAAGATTTCAAAATTGGCCAAGGAGAGGAATCTAAGTGGAAAAGACCAAAATCTAGAGCACAAACAAAGCACAGTCAGGAAATCCAGAGTCACCCTGTTTGATTGAAAGTTGCCCCGTTTTCAAGAATATTTGTGGTGGTTTGGAATACCATAAAATTTATGAAACAAAGCATTCAATTTCTGCAATTAAATGCCAGATATAACTACAAGTATATCACATAAAGCATATACAATGTGAGGTATTACATTCATTTAAGGTAAGTTTATTCCACTCCAGAGACTTAATTTTATAGATGTGCATTTATTAATGCCCCTTGAAACAGTATTAGTTAACAAGTGCAACTTAATTATTTGTGACATGTCTCTTGAGAAAGTATTTCCAGATAGGTAACCGGATTGGCACAAAGTCTAAATTGTCAAGTAGATAATACATTATAAAGTGTATTGTCTCCAACAGATATAAGTTCTGATTCTGATGCCTAGAATAGAATACAATACATCCTAAATTTCACCTATATATAGAAGAGTTGAAGTTAATTGACTGAGAGACTATTTAAGCTTCCAGGTAGATGCTAGAACATTCCTGTAGCATTAAGTGGCACTCTATTATTGTAGACGGGATGAAGTTTTGTATCAGAATCTTAATCAAAATAATTGCTAATGTGTAACAAATTAAATTTTGCTGTCAATGCAACAAATATAGAGCTTTTTCATTCTAGGATCCATATGGATATTAGGTATTACACATTGTGTGATAAAAGACATATTTTAGAACAGTAATTTTACTTTGTTTTGGTCAAAGCTGATGTGATTATTCCTTGGGAGAAAATATGTTTTGGAGACGGCAGGTCTGTGATTGTCTCCAACGGATGGCATATAAAAGAGCACTTATACAGAGATTACACTGAGTTCAGTATTAACGCTATTTAAAGAAATGGTTGTAAATTGGTAATGGTTCCTGTTTAAATCAACTAATGCTATAAGAGGTAGAGTGAAACCATTTTGCAGTGCAAATGTGTCTTCCAGAGAAAATGTCCAATGTTAGAAAAGAAATCAAATTTTAAAATGATAGCTTTCAGCTGTTGTTCAATAAGAAGCTAGTGTTGCTTTTCTTCTGGAAAGCTGATACTCTTTCTTTAATGGAAATATAAAAAAAGAATCAAAATGAGAACATATATGTAAAACAAACCTTAGAAGAGAAGTTTCTGGGAATATTTCTGCATTAAATGTTTAGCATTCTGCTGGCTACCCACAACCACCACAATTGGACAGTGTCTCAAAGAGCTGTCATTAATACACAAAGCAACATGAAAGTTCACTGAAAGGTCTTGATTATGTGTAGCATTGGTCTGCCCCAGTACTAGGGTTCATGTGGAGGATAAACTGGGGGTGGAAGGGAGGAAACTCGCCTCAAAGTAATGTGGCAAAAGAAGGAAGCCAATGTCTTTTTTCCCCTGGAAGTACGAAAAGTGCTGAAGTTGGAAGCGTCTTCAAAGAGTCTCAGATATTCTATTGAATGGGGTAAGGAGGGCCAATTAGACTCCAAGCAGGTATGTCAGGATTCCATGTAAGCACTGGACAAAACTGGCATGTGCCTTATACTTCCCAGACACAGAGAATTCATAAACATGTGGTCATTCATTCACACATGCACATCAACACACACACTCATACATACATGCGTACATACATTTTCACACAGAAAAGGCATGTGCACATACAACATAGTCAAGAGACCCAATATACACAATACATGTTCCCCCAACCAAGAATGCACCCATGCATGGCAAAAAGGCTTTTAAGCAGCATCCATTAGCATCAACCATTCTCAAATACAATCACTCAATCAATATAAATAAATTCTAAAAATTTAATTTTAGCACAGGGAAAGGAGGGGGTTCAGCATTTGAGGAGGGAAGAGTTAGGCCTTCCTTCTCTAGCAGTGAGCTCCCCCGAAAATGCCCATCCCCATGAGACAGGCTTTTAAAAGCAATTATTGGAACATGCCTCTAGAATTCTGAAACCTGTTCAAGGAATAAGCCTTTCTAGGATACAAAAAACTAGAGGGAATTACTCTTGTGCTAGGGTAAAACTTCCCTCTGCAGCCCTGACTCTATCCCATAGGTCTGCTGTTAGTCTGTTAGCAGTGATCCAGGAACTAGCACATTTGCCAAATACAGAAGACCACCAGTTTAGGAATTTACATCTAGGTAATGGAGTGCCTTCATAAAAAATAAATTCACCAACAATGCTGAAGCCAGGACCCTCTTTCCTATTTCCATACATTTGCCTAATGAAACTGTAAATCTTTTCTTACTAGCTTTTACAGCTAAGGTCACATAGAAAATATTTCAGAGCTCAGATGTACGTGGAAGGACCAAAGTGGTGATGAAGTGGTACCTCTGACAACAAACATTCAGCTGGACTATCTAGCTGGAGCCTGGTATCCAAATCATGAACTGAGAAAGCATCTTCCTTAGCTCCCGTATCCAGTCTTGAACCTTATAGTTACTTACCATAATATTACAGTGAAGTACCATTGGCAGGATGAGAAAGACCAGGGAGGTGTCTACACTTGGCATTTTTAACAACATTGTAGTGCCTGACTCACTGGGGTATATGATGTGATACACTCCAAACCCATCTGCTCCCACTGTATCTGCCACTGCATCCTGGATTTCTTCAGACCTGTGTAATATTTCTCTGCAGGGTTGAGGGAAAGGAGTACATGACTCCCTTCTTTGGGGTTTTGGTGTGTCTGCTTTCTCTTGTAGTTAAGGTGGCAGATCTGACATTTCTAGACTGTTTCCTGCAAAGTAATAGAACCAGATGGGGTTTGTGACTACCAGGTAAACAAGGTAAGTTACCACCCATCGTTGATTCCTCTCACCTTGGTTGTCCTGTGTGAACTCAACCAGTAATTCCATTTGCACTTTCCGTTTGAACCCAACCAGTATTTCCATGGGCTGAGGTGCGCTCCCAATTTGTCCTTTGAAAGTTTAGTTCAGGATACCTGCATGGGTGATCCTTAACCTCTTTCTGACTGGCATGTCAATTTTTTTCCAATCATGTGATCTGCAGTATTTCTACAATTACAGTTTCATGCCAAATTATCTGTATGAGTAGTGGGAACTTGTGGCTGGCCTGCTGTTGTCAGTGGAAGTTGGAACCTGTCCCCCTCACTGGTTTATTTGTTCACCTGCTATTGACGAACAAATCCAGAACTGAATTCCTTTAAGCACATTTCTTTTCTGGAATCAGAATAGGGTCTAAATCTCTTTTGCATCCTCATCCTATGCTTCCCTGTTCAGGAATTACAGTAAGTTATTCTTCTAAGAGTCCTTCTCATATTACTAGTGTGGCCACTAACACATTGGCAAAAAGGAAGAAATCCATCACCTTAAAAAATAACAAAAAGAGCCAGAGATGTACATAAAATAGCATGTGCTAATTTATACATACAGATGCACATTTGGATGAATGCTATATTTTAAATAGGAATATAATGTACTGTACCATAATGGTAAGGAGTGTGAGCAAGCGACATCTGTGTCTGCTCAATTTGTGGCCAGTTGCTAAGTTGTGGATGGTTATTTCAAGGTTCCTTCTTTCCTGTCTTATGATTCTTTATCTTCAAACTGGACTTGGATTTGACAGCCTTTCAGACAGAGGACTGTCCTATGTAAAGTAGGGTACAGGACCACCCTTTGAGGAACTTGAAAGACCTTGGACTTTTTATGGGCTTCCCAGTCCTGGGTTACCTCACAGTGTGTCTCCAAACCCCTCCAGTGGAGCTCTGCAGTGCAATTTTGTGTCATTCCTGCTTGCAGCTGCTTTACTCTGAGGACATGTTTTAGTACTCATGAAGTACTGTAGCTGCCAGGACTCAGAGGCCACCTCTAACACCATGTAATATTCTTTGGTCAGGAAACAGTGGAGACAAGATGATTGTTAAATAAGTGTATTTATTAACTGAGATGAAATAACTCACTAGTTAACATTAACAATGGGCCTCAACCAGGCTCGGTCTGTGCTGGGTATTCTTCCAGTTAGCCATGTGACTTGTGTCTCTTTTTAAAACCAGCTTTGTAGGTCCAATGCATAAATAACATAAATAAATCAGGAAGCAGGTTGTTGCAAAGTGGTTAGATTTTTGGAAACTTTAACATGTTTCCATGTGATTACAATTATTTTCAGATACATTTAATGTAAACAAAGACTCTATTCAACAGCTCAAGTCATTTCTTAACTTTTGCCTAAATTCCAACATATTGGACACAATCAAACCCACGGTCGGCCACTTTTAACCCAGTCTATTTCCACTGTGTGGGGAGGCAATGAGATTTAGCTGGGGAGAGGGAATGCAAGATTCTCAGCCAGATGTATAGGCTTCCACTCCTTTGATATAGTCAAGATCAAATCAACGCACATGTGTGCAAACACACGCACACCCCAGCATTGCCTTTTGAAAACACAGAGTGGCTGTGTCTTCCCTTTTGTAGAAGAAAGTCCTCTATTTGTGTGAGCTGTCCCGAGGCTATATAGCAAGGGGATGGCATACAAAAATTTTAAATAAAATAATAAATGTGAAGGGCTGTAGAGCAATGTGGCGCTCACTTTTTGAAGGACTGTCCAGTCCAAATCCATCTTAATTATTGCGATTAATTTCTCTACCACCCCAAGGCCAAGGATCTCTGGGTGCTTTGCATCAGTCAGTAAAAACAAAGAATAAGAATATTAAAGAACCAGAGGAAGAGCTGGGTCTTGAAGTTAGTTAAGTGCTTCACTTGCCTAAGTGCTAACTGGGAGTCACCAGCTTCAAGACCCAGCTCTTCCTTCTGATGACAAATAAGTCACAGGCTTCCACAATACGGTGAGGAGGATTGTCTTCCAATTTAAATTATAGCAATTATTTCTAAATTAGCATGTGTGCAGGTAAATTAGCTCAAACTTATGTGTGTATATTTTCCCCCCTTTTGAGGTGATACAGCTGTTCTTGCATGCAAGCATGGTTCATGAATGGCCACCATAGATTGCCATCAACACAGGCCAGCTGCCCCATCATACCTGTGATGGTGGGAAATGGGGAGTGTGGGAATCGAGATAGCAGAGCAGGGTGAAGTTATCGCAAGGCTGCCACCTCCAAGGGCTCAGGCAGACCATGCAAACAGACAGGATTTGGAAGTGAAGGGATGGGACAAGGGAGAGGAGGAAGACAAGCCCATGCCCAGTCCAGTCCCTGACCCCACGATATAGTGCTGGGTTCAAAGGGTTACCCAATTAGGGGGCGTGCATAGAGGGTGGAGCCCAGGGTGACTAAAGAGGAGGGGTTTGGAAGTAGCTTCCAGTTCTGGTTCAACAAATCACTTTGTTCATGCACAGAGGCTCGTCTTGCAGTGGCTATAATTTTCTGGCTATAAATTGGAAATAAAGATCTGTTTTGCTAAAAGACTGTCTGTTGTTTGAAATCAGCTAAGGAGAACCCAGCTCCTGACACCACCTAAGACTTTTGTAGGGTGGGAGAAATTGAGAGGCTACCACCACCTTCCCCTCCATACTCTTGTACCTTTCATAGGATGCCCATAATTCTCTGAGTTCAGAAGTTGATGGGCAGCCATATTGGATTGCTCTGCCCAGCTCCAAAATGTATCTGATGAAATATCTTATCCATGCTGGCAGAATATTCAAGTCTTCCTAAAGTATTTTTTTGAAAAAGCAAGAAGAGGAGGAAGAGGAAGAGAAAGAAGAAAGATGATGATGTTGAGAAGGTCCATTATTTAAGAGGCATATTAAACAGCGGAATCAAACACAATCTTCCTTCTGTGTTTTGTGTTCATAAAGCCCCATGTGGAGGCTCTGAATTGGTGCCAAAGGAGAAAATATTAGTGCTTGCTATACTGCTAAATTTGCACTGATGTGGAAGGTTTTATAGCTATCATAGCTTTATATGACTGAACTGCATTTTCTCTTTAAGAAGGAAGAAAGAGCTTTCCCACATGTTAAATGCACTGGAGCAGCTCTCTCATATTTTGATTCTGTTAAAAATATCCTTATATTGCTCCATATTGGAAAACTTTCTGCAACCCACATATTTATTTTTATTGATAAAAAGGATATGTGGATCTCAGACAATATAAACAGAAAAGTCTGTAGTATGAAAACTTTCAATAGAATTTCTGATTTGAGAAAGTCACAAAGAACCTGATGGCACTTTAAAGATGAACACATTTATTATGACATCAGCTTTCATGGACTTATGCCCATTTCATCAGTTGCTAGTGGGCCGTAGCCTGTGAAAGCTTGTGCCATATTAAATTTGCTAGTCTTTAAGGTGCCACAAGCCTCTCTCTCTCTCTCTCTCTCTCTCTCTCTCTCTCTCTCTCTCCCCCCACCCCTTCCAAACAGGCAAATAGGGCTACCCTCTGGAAATTATTTTGGATCTGCTTTCAGAAACATGAACATGTGTGTTGAATAATCGAAAAGCTGTACAGAAGGCCTCTCCAGCTGGCAAGGGGCTACTGCTCTTATGTCATCCATTTACACAAGGAGCACCCACAAAACATGGCAGACAAGCTTTCTGGAATGGAATGCTCTGTGTCAAACTCTTCACGGGTCTAAGTATAGTTACTGAAATGGGTCTGGACCCAAAGCATCAGTGTGCCTCCTGGGTCGCTCCTCAGTGGATTCAATTTTTATAGCAGAATCATTTGTAAACATTTCCATGCAGGAAGGCATTACATGTTTGAACACTTCACCACAAAACAAGATACATCCCTGAATGTAGCAACCCAAGCAGACAGGCCATGCCCTTCTCCCAGCCACGCTCATTTCCACATGCAAGGGCTTTGTCATGAAGGAACAGCAAGCAGGTCTAAAGGTACTTCCAGGCAAGGGGTTTATTGTGTAATTGCTCTACCACATGTGTGGATTTTTTCAAGGGCCCCAGACGTCAACGTCTCCCTTAATTTGTAGCCAACCTGTGCTTTCCCACTACTTCTTCCATCTTTTTTCTTACAAACAAATCCCCATTAAAGATGGAAAGCCTGAATTGCTGCACAAAGCTTTTTAACTGTTAGCTCAAAGAGCTGTCCATCTGGAAGCAACCTAGGTAGAATCCAGGAGAATGCTCCAAATATAAACTGATCCAAGTGTCTCTCATTAACTGAATGTCAACAGTTCCTTCATAGCTAGGCTAAAAGACACAAAAAAGGACTCCGTGTATTCTGAGCATTAGAAAAGAAAGTACATCCCAATGAAATAGTATTCACTGGTCTTAACTACAGCTCTGAAATTACATCCCAGTTTGGAGTGCAACTCAAATCTAGCAGCGTTTACATCTCTGGGGCTTTGAAATGATAATGAACCCTCCACTACATCCCTTCCTTCTACTACTTGGGTCATCTGCAGCCATTTAAAGGCTGCAGCCATAAACAGTTGCTGTGACAAATGTAGTGTCTGCTCCTTGGCAAACAGAACAGAGCCTCATTGCCTATCAAGTAAATCCCACTTCCTAGTCCTGTTTCTTTGATCATTGCAGTTTACCTGCCTGGGGGTTCCTGTCTGGGGCTTTTCAGCAGAATCATCCACTGCCCTTAATCATCTGTCCTTCCAGTCAAGCGGCAGATTGTCACATCACCTGTGTCCATAAGTTTATTTCTGAACAATGTTTGGAGCATTCAGCAGCACTGAAGTATCATGATAAGCCACACGTGGAGTTACAAAAAACACAGGAACTTAGGAAGGTTGCCTTATATTGAATCAGGCCTCTGGTCCATCTTGCCTGGTATTGTCAACATTAATTGCTGCAACTGTTTCAGGCAGGATCTTTTTCCTAGCCATAGCTGGAGATACCAGGAACTGGACCTGGATGGGGCCTTTGCGTGCAAAGAAGGTGCCCTGCCATTGAGTACCACCTCTCCCCCATCCCTGAGTTAGAGCACAGACCAAGCATTATGACTGCACCTTAATATATTTAATTTGTACATGGTTCATCCATAATGTTAAACTCACATGAAACATGACTTTAATATTTGGTTCCTGTTTTATCTTGATTTGTTGCTACATTTCCTATAAATCACCTGTCCAGGTTAAACTAGCTGCACCTTTAGAAGTCCTGTCTCTGCATGTCCTTCACTTCTTATCTTGTGTTATATCTGCTTCAGACATTGGTATAGCATTGTTAATATTTGTTTTGTTTCCCTGTGTGTAGACATGATCACACTAGCCGGGTCATAGAATGTGGTGTCACATCTCTTTTATGTGCAGTCTCCCTTGACACACATGATGCCTGGCTGCTGCTAAGAATACCAGTCAAAGCACTGATAACACAAGATCGTTGTGGATGTTTGTAACTGCAGATATGTATGGCAATGGAGTAGAGGGGGGTAGAAAGCTATTCTGCTATTTAGACAACATCTTCTGGATGCTACTACTAAATCCTTGAGTTTCAAAGGGGAAAGGAAGATCTGTAAATATTGCTCCATCCAGCCATCCCTTTCTTATGTTTGTTGCATGTCCCACCTTTCCTCCAAAAATCTCAAGGAAGATGGAATGCATGCTTCTCTTTCCTCATTTCTATCCTCACAGCAGCCCTGTGATTAGATTGAAAGGGAGGGAGAGAGGGAGAGACAGGCCCAGTGAGTTCAATGGCTGAATGGAAGTTTGAATTTTGTGCTGCCAATTACCCTGGGTTATGACATTTGTTAGTCAACTCATGGAGCACAAAAACTGACCTTGCATTGTGTCAGAAAGCAACTGCATCTTTCCTAGCAACCACTGGTACCACAATAAAGGGCCAAGCTCACATTTCAAGAGAAATGCCCCTACAAAAAAGGCCAGATCTGAATATATGTCACAATACTGCAAAACCAGTTTCTCTGTGCAAACCAAAATATATCAGCTATATTCACTGGTTACACATGTCCGATGGTGATCCTTACTTTAGACATGGTTGGATGGTGTGTAGGCATTGCTAGGGGTTGTTTTAAACTCAAACCTATTTGTATTTCAAATGTGTGTGCCTGTCGCATCACTGATGGCTTTGCAGCGCCCTTAGCAGCTTGCAAGATTTATGTTGGGTGATTCATGTTGGACCATTTAGTACAGACATTCTGGGTTAGGACAATGATTGTTCTATGTAATTTCAAAAGCATACTTCAATGATATAATGCTAATTAAATATCCTGGGGCATACTGCAATCAGGAATATAGCTATTATGATGTATCATTATCTAGCACATTCTTCTGCTATAAGAGAAAGAAAACCTTAGATTTTGGAACCAGTGCACTGAGAAATCATCAAGCAGTTAAAACGCTTTCCAAAAAAGGTGAGATGTGTGTAGCATCCTTTGTTATGAGAGAGCTGGGGAATATTGCATGTGCCTAAGGCACAGGCTTGAACTAGTACCTCATCTGACTGAAAGAACTGGGTGTAACAGCTTTGTGCTGTCTTTTCAGTACAAAAATTCACATACAAGCTGTTTAGGAAACATGTGCTTATACTCACCCACCTTTTTATTACTGTTATAGAAAATGAATGAGACAAAAAAGCAGCACATGCATGATTAACTAATATGGGTACATGTCCATGATAGCTTAGTGCAGGAAAATATATTTTCTTTCCTACAAAAGTGAAAAGATTCTGAGAGAGAGGGAAGAGAGAGGAAGAGACAGGAGCAAGGAGATGGGTTTATTTAAAAGATGACATTTCAATGGTTAATTTTTTTAAAGGCCCATTGAAGCATAGGTATTTCTTACACTGAACAAAAAAACATTTGTCTGGAATGACTTAGAGGTATTTTACAAAATGAGCAATGTATCATCTATTTATCATTTCTTTAAAATCTCATTTGAGATCCTTGAATGATCTCATACAAAAATGTAATGCACCAGCTGTGAATTAATCTCATTTAAGCAGCAACACTATACAGTCAGAATTTGGCTGATTACCTTTCATATAGAAAAATAAAATTTTAATGCTTCTATTATTTGGAAAGTGTAGGGACTAAAATTACAGGAATAAATACTGAAGGGCCTGACACAGGAAACCAGTGCATGCAGTAATGTCACATTGCAGTCCATGGGTGCTGTTGTGAACTGCCCAGAGAGCTTTGGCTATTGGGCAATACAGAAATAAAATTGACAATAATTACAATGCTAATAATTCCAATACTCCCCAGCAGCTGCTATTTGGTCAGATCTTTCATGTACCCAGCCTGTGTGTGCACTACTGGTGTGCAGAGGATATGGATTTGTGGAATACTTTGGAGACTAAGGGAAGTCTGCACATTGGGGCAATGGGACAAGCAGTCTGGGAAGGAGAGAAAAAATAGTTTCTTCAGCTTTACCATAGAGGCTTGCCATGTAAATTCAGAGAAGTCAATGCTTCACAATAGCAGCTGTACTTGCTCATGTGCAGTTAACTGCTCACATAACAAAATGTTTCATGCTCACCTCAGATTGGAAGTGAGCATCGTAAACTAAGAGAGTTTGTAATCTAAGCCTGGGACATAAGCAGCATCTCTAGTATTCATTTTGCAGATGGCCTCAGCCCTGCAGGGAAGACTCTATACTAAGACACAGAGTTTCATTGTGACCCACTAATTCACCCATAGGCTACATTTGTTCATGCATGAACAAGAGCATGAACCCTGCCTCTAAGAGCATTGCATCCCCCCCAAAATCAAAGAAAACTACATGTAGGCGGGTTCTTTGAGATTCAAACAATGTAGTAAAATGCTCACAGGGTTAAATCCAATTTCCTTGCTGCTCTTACAGAATAGATACCACTGGTGGAAGGAACCCTCCCACTGGTAGCTTTTTGTGTGCCTTCCCAATCACCTTCAGAGGGTCCCCAACTCTCCAGAGCAGAGCTGGAGGGCAAGCAGGAAAAGAAGCCATGGAAATCCGATTCCACCAGCCATATCTGTTCGGTAGGTGCTGCCAGGCTGTCAGATCTAATGTCCCCATTTCCGCAGGCCTAACACTTTCTACCAGCCACCCTACATGTTTAATGGTTAATTAGTTCTAGTTTGAAAATTAAATCAGTTGCATATCTACTCAAAAATAAGTCCTATTGAATTTATTGGAGTTTATTCCCTGTGAGCATAGAATTGCAGTCACAATTTGAACATTACAAAATGTTATTTGTTGGATGCTATTAAGAATGACTGACAAGAACATACCACAAGATTTGATGAGTTTGGAACCCTTTGACAACAGCAGTTGTGTGTTTGCAGGACTGGTTGAAACCAGTTCCACACTATAGGTCTCTGTATTTAAGAACAGAAACAAACAGAGTGCTGGCAATGCCAAATAGTAACAACAGAGGGATAATAGTAATGGCAGTGGCCATTAAATCACCCATAACCTGTGACATCATTTGCGCTCTGAGGAATGATTCCCACCACAACTGTTTCCCAATACCTGCCTGGATCTCCCAGGTTGAAGCGGCTTCCAACGCCCCCACTTCCTGTTGCTGTCTGTACTTGTCAGGGGAACAAACGGCTCTTCTTCATCGGCTGAGGGCTTGCACTTCCTGTGCATGGTAATCTCGGATTCAACTGCTCTCCTGCCATATTCATGCCATTCCTCTGCTTCCTTCCCTCTGCACCTCTAGCTAATCTTCTATCACTAGAACATCCCACTCACAGGCTGCGCCTACTTCTCACTTTCTCACCAATAAAGTAGCCATGTGCCCTCTTTCATAAAGGTCAACCCTCCATTTCAAGGGCTGCCAGAGAACTGTTCTCTGTTCTAAAGGTGTCCTCTGTTGAAAGGTGACCGAGTCCAAGTCCACTACAAAGATAAAGAAACAGTAGAGGGGAGTGCAGAGCAGCCCTGGAAGTTGCCCATCAGCAGGTAGCACCTGGACAAATGTCAGAGCAAGACATTCCAATCATAGCCTTCTATATGATGGTGAGATGCACTGTATTTTTATATCAATCATACTATGCATTTCTAAATGCACATTGATACCTACCAATCAGAGTGTGCAAATTTTAGGCAAATCGGTGCTGTGTTTTCCCCTCTTTTTAGTGATGAACTTGTTCCTTTGTTCCTTGTTCACATGTAGCCACCCTATTTTCAGGCCTCACCCTGAGTGTCCTCTCTGCACAGAGTTTTAACTCTTCCTTCCCTGATTTGTGTAGCCCTTTGCTCTCTCCTTAAGCAGAGATCCAGTGCTTCCTTGCAAGCAAATCTCTCCCATTGTCCACAGCTGGCAAAGGTATGCATGCAAATTATTGAGGAAAAGCATTCAGCAGTTAGCATGAGACTAGCACCCTTATTTTTTAATTAAAAATATTTTGGATGTGGGATGCTGAGCCCTTTCTTCAAGAAATCCAATTACAGCCTCAGTGAAGCTGATAATAGATCTGTTTGAAAAGAAAGACTTGGCAGGCAGCAGAGATGCCAGAATGAGTTTGCTTTGCTCTGTGTTTACTCTCCGTTTCCTGGAAGGTAGAAAGCAATCAGATGAATCAATATTTATAAAAACAAACAAAACAAAATCCCCAGGCTTTTAGCATTTCTTGATTTTTTTTCTGGGTAAAGTAGCATGGAAGGGACTCCTTTTTTCTTCCTCCTGCAATATAATTTAACGTGGCAGATGCTTTTGTCCAGTGTTGGAGCCACAGCTGGGAATGGTCATGTAATGCCTTCTGGACTATATAACACAAGCCAGTAAACTGGGCTGATCAGACATCAGTCACCCTTTTAAAAATCAGTTTCATATGTCCTGTTTATGTACCCAGGGGAACTCCAACTGCCCCATGCTTTCATGCAGTATTCCTGCATTCCAGTGGACAAAGTTGCACCGTTAGTTAGTTGGCGATGCACTTTATTAGCCACCAAGCCGCATGCTAATCCACAGGAACATAAGGTGGGCCAGCAGAGTCCCTGCAGGCCTCCTTTTAACCCTAAAGTAACACTAGTAACCCCTACAATTTCAAGGTGAAGAATCAGCTCTTATTGTTCTCTTAATGGTGTCTTGAGAAAATCCTCCTTGGGGAGGTGCTGTTAGCTCCATGGTAGAGTAGCTACTTGGCAGGCAAAAGACCCACTGGTACTGTCTTTAGGCAGGGCTAGCAAAGAACCCTGACAGAAAGACCTGCAGCACAGCTGCTAGTTAGTGGTATCAATACTAGGCTAGATGGACCAACAGCAGCTTCCCAGGCTTGTCCCAGGCTAAATTCCCTTCAGTTCCTCCAGAGAAACCAACTGAAATAAGATTTTGCTTCCAGTGTTTTGCACAAGTCACAGTGATTGGTTCCAGAGTAAGGATGCAAATCTTATACATGTTCAGACAGAAAAAAATCCAACTCCCAGCATTCCCTGGCCACCCATTTCCCAGCTGCACTGGGAGAAATGCTAGGAACTGTAGGACTTCCATCTAAATGCATCCTAAATTAATTATACTCTGTTTCCACTCAGTTAGACATGTGCAACATTTTCCTGCTTGCAATGGAACCTTACTTGGGAAAACTGATAGGAGAGAAGCTACCAATGTCTACTAGTCCTGAAAACGGCATGCTATCTCCAGTATCAGAGGGAGCTGCTGGGAAAACATGGGCAGGAGAACTCTGCTTCACTCATGTCCTGCTTGTGGGTTTCCCACACGCAGCTTATTGGCCACTCTCTGGAGAAAACACTGGACTAGATGGACCCTTGGTCTGATCCAGCAGAGTTCTTCTCAGGCTTTTATGTAATTAAGATAGCAAACCTGTAAACACTCCCTCGGCATGTTGGGAGTAAGTCTCAGTGGAACTTGCTTCTGAATAAATCTGAATAAATGACTGAGTAAATCAATGAAAAGTCATAGCATGAGATTCTACTGTAACTTGTTCTGGATCGGACCCAGTGTTCTCAGAGTTCCCTCCTATGCACCATCTTGCAGAAGGAGAGGAAATGACCTATGCAGCATTGAAAACATTGTTCCAGAGCAAGAGAAATAAGCAAAGGTTTCTACAAATAAGCAGCGCCATTTCAGGGTATGGCTGGCCAGTTCAAGCAGCCTGTAATTCATGTGATGAAATGCATAGAGCATGTGTCAACCCATCAATCCACAGTCTGCAGTCAATGGAAACTATGTGAAAGCTTTGAGTAATAGTCTTAGAAAAATACGTTTAGGAAGGCTTGCTTTTCCCATTTTGAGTCTCCTGCTTAGTTCCCCACCACCACCACATTGCAGAGATAGATCACTTCTGATCTCATCTGCAGCCCAGATACAGCCATGGGATATACCCAACCAGCCAGCATCCCTGTCTCCAATAAATGGCAAGATTTATTGGAATTTCCCTCTTCCCATCCATGTTACAAGGAGACTTTTAAAAACCTAATTGCAGTGAGTGGTACATTTTCAGGGGGATACTGTGATCCCATCAGAAAACGCCCTTCCCCTAGTGCAGTCAGCCCTTTTGTTGTAATTCATGTGACCAGGCATCAGTGGTGGCCTTTAAAAAGCCTGGCTGCAGTGGGAGAGGGTCTGTGGGGACAGGGATTGGAAGGCTGGACAATGAGGTTGGCGCCTCATGCCTGCTCCTCCCTCTTTGGGACAGGAAGCCCAACAAAGGGTTCACTCTGCTGAAAAGGGTTCCCGAATCCTGCTGTGAAATTCTAGAAGGTGGCCTCATCACCACAAGTGCTGAACTATTGGCATCCAAGTGATTTCTAAGCAGATGACCTTGAAAGTACTATGAATATCTATACAGAATAGTGATATATTTTAAAATTTTGAATGGAGGCCACTCCAAATAGTGATTGCCTATGTTGTCACTAATGCGCAGAAACCAGCCTTTCTCGGGTTGGCATTGCTCCAGAAGTCCAGGATAATGTTTCATTAAATATTTTTATTTCATTTCTATATCCTCTACCGCAATTCATAGAAACATGATTATAAAATCAGCATAAATGTCAATATACAAAATATACTTCGAGCAGCTAATTGTTCTGTTGTTTAAAGCAAAGTTAAGGTTTCCATTTTTGGTATGCAATGCCGACAACATACTTTTCTGGCTAAGGGAGAGGACAGAGAAACAGTCTGAAGCCAGTTGGCCATTTGAGTTTGGAGGGAAAAGTTGCCGAGAGCTCATTTGGCTTCAGCTGAAGAAAACTTAGGTGAGTTAAAGGGAGGTTTCAACAGCTTCTGCAGATGTGCAGCCTGCTGCAGGAATCTGTTGTGTTCTGTGTTCTGCTGGTATAATTGTTGCTGAAACAATGCTATGAAGATGCTAAACATATCCACAGTCCCATGAAACAGTTGGGAGCGTACAACCACACACGCACACACACACACACACACACACACACCTTCCCCAGCCGGTTCCAGCATTCCTGTGTATTCACCATGCTGGCTTGCTGACTTTATTTATTTATTTATATGTGTATTTATAGGCTGCCTATAATTGCCAAGGCCTTCCCAGGCAGCAAGCAATACATAAAATATATTAACAAAGTAAGACACTTTAAAACCAATTAAAAGACAATGAATTAAAACATCTACAAAAGCAAAATAAAAAGGGCTACAGCATTCAGGCTAAATGTCCTAAATTTCCAAAAGGAAACTAAAGATGGCACCAGGTAAATTTCCCTACGGAGAAGCTTTCCAAAGGTGAGCAGCAGTGGAACAGGCCTTTCACCTGGCTGCCACCCCTCTCATTTCCCTCAGGGATGGTTCTCATAGAAGCGCCTCCTGAGCTGATCTAAGGGGTGGTTGGTATATATGGGTGCAGATGGTCCTTTAGATAGCCAGGCCCCAAGCCATTTGGACTTGGGCTGATAGGATTCCAGCCCTGAACACCAGCAGGGTACCAGGCAGGAAAGCAGACTTAATGAGAAATTAGGGTGGTTACAGTGTATCTTTCAAAAAACTGGTATTTCCCCACCATCTGATTTACAGCAGCTGCGGATAAGCCTTAGGGTAAGCTTGCTTAGCTAACCCCATTCAGAATGGAAATGAAATGGGTTCCAGTTCAAAATGTGTGACAAATATGCAGTGTGTACAGAGGTTAGGTAAACACATCCAAGCACCTTTTTCTGCCCTTGCAGAAGGCTCACTAGTATGAGGTATAGTTTTGTTTCGTTTTCGCCAACACAAATATTTTTGTCCTTGGAGAATCTGAGCTTCATCAGTGGAGGGATCTGTAACATGACAAGCCATGCATTTCTGGAAGTTTGTTTCTTGCCTAGGATGCTTTCTAAGGCTTACAGCCAAAAGCGACTTCAGCTACCCCTGGACTACATTAATATACCCAAGCAGCTCTCGTGAAAGAGATATGCAGAATGAAAGGACAACATTAAGATTAAAACAAAGATCAGGTCCACAGAAGTAACCTGTGATGTGGTTTGCACTCAGTAAATTCCATTTGTTCTTGTACCCATCATGATTCATAATACAGTATTAGAACTGGCAAGGCACCTGAGCAACTCTGTTAGGAAATCAGAATATAAGAACATCATTCCACAGCAACTGTACTTCTGTGTTCACCAAGAAGCACTCCACTCCTCAGCAAGAGTTAGAAAATTCAGAGTGTTATTACAGACTGTGGAAGCAAACATGAGAAAAACACCTGAAACAAAAGAGGAAGTACTTACAAATTATGCCTGCCAGTTCTGTGTTCTGACAGGTCAGAAGAGGATAAGTTGCCACCTAGTCTGCCACATGGTACTGCCACCCTCACTGGCCGGTGAAATAACACCTGTGCTAAAAAAGCTGCATTGGCTGCCAAGAAGCCACCAGGTTAAGTTTAAGGTATTGCTAATGTGCAAAGTTGGTGCCAGTGAGTGATCTACTCTCGAGTCCATTCCATTTGTCAGGGAATATTGTCGAACTATTTATACAAAACATAGTGACAAACTGTTGGGGCACATGCCAATGCATTTACGTAGTACAGTTTCCACTGTCTTGCAGATGTGGCCTTGTGTCACACAGAAATGCAATTGCATGAGAAGTAGGAGGAACGAGAAAGGTGATAAGAACAGGGAAGCGTACCTTTGTTTGTTTGTTGATCCGATATACACAAGTTCATTGATGCAGAAAAGCAAAGAAGTAGAGATTTTTTTATCAGGGAGGGGGGTATGTGTGTATAGAATCACAGGATAGTAGAGTTGGAAGGGGCCAGACAGCCATTGGGTCCAACCCCTTCTCAGTGCAGGACTCCCAGCTAAACCATCCCTCTCAGATGGCTGTCCAGTTGCATCTTGAATGCCTCTAGCGCGGGAGAGCCTGCAACCTCCCTAGCTAAGTGGTTTTATTTTCAAGGAATGCATAGCTCCATCCCAAAAGCCAAAACAAACACCCCTCTGCCCCATGCTAGATTTGCAGGAGTAAGAGCCATTGCATACATTATGATTTACATCTGAGCAGACATAATTTTGGCATTTTCGCTAGTTGTTCTTTGCAATCCCTCTTCCTCATTGCCACGCTCACTCCATCTAGCCCACTGAATCCATTCTTCTTCCAGCCATTGTAGCTTTGCAAGTTCAGGACACACTGAAATATATATCATGGGAAGAAACTGCAACATATAAAAAAGTTGTTATTTAACTGTCAGAAGAAATCTGGGATATAATGGCTGAAATAATGAGGGGGAGTCTGTTTGGTGCTCGCATCATGGGACACACCAGTGAGTCAAGCATTACAATGCTGGTAAAAGTCTTTAATGTAGATCCATCCCACCAGATTGTCTTAAGGATTGTTTCTCCCTTTATGTCCCTGCTTGATCTTTGCAAGCATCAAAGGAAGCACTCATGTGCTTCTCAGGTTTTCCTCAGGAAAAGATAGAGCATTTAATGACACAGGACTCACCCTCTAGAATGCATTACCAACAGGCCCCACAGTTCTCCTGTTTAAATATCTCTCAAGACTCATCTCTTCACAAAGGCTTTCCCTGAGGTTAGACCAGCCATGGTCTGTACTGAACAAATTGGTCCCTAATTATTATTTGCATTATTCTCTAGTTTTATTGTTATGGTTTATTGTTTTGATGGTAGAACACTGTGGCATCACTGCTTTGAAACTGTGGGAATTTGCATATAAATCTGGATGAAGATGATGATGATGTAAGCGCTAAATTTCCTCTTGTGTTCTGAGATTCAACTGTCAAAGCAACAGTTCATGTAGATGGTCACATGCCAGTTGAAGAAACTGGTTTCACCATGAGAATGATGCCCAAATGTCATGTCCCTGAATGCCAGTTGCTGGGAACGGCTGTAGAAGGGACTTTAGCCCTCATGTTTGCTTGTGGTTCTTCCATAGCCATCTGGTTGCCATTGTGTGAAACAGTATGCTGGACCAGATAAACCTTGCGTTCCTATGTTCTTATTCCAGAGAGATTAATCCCATCCCATCATCCTGTCTTCCACAGTGGCCAGCCAGGGGTCCCTTGAAAGTCCCCAAGCAGGACCTGAAGACCAATGTATTACCCCATTTCTGCCCTGTGCCTAGCCCTGAATGTTCTATACAGTCATCAAGGCAATAGCTGGCAATGTATTTATCGTCCATGAATTTCCTAAGGTTGTGAAAACTATTAGGTGTCACTATCTCTTGTGTGAACCATTATGGACCTCTGGGCACATTGGCAATCTGAGGAACTTTTGTGGGCACAATCACAAAATGGCCAGCATGAGCCTTACAGCTAAGGACGAAGGACAAGTAAGCCATCCAAAGGACTGAGAATAAGGCAGAGGTGAGAGCTGAGTCTCAGTCCAGTATAAATGTCCTTTGAACCCACACTTTTCAGTGCCAACAGAAACCTGAAGGCAAAGATTGTTTTCTCCCACACCCCTTTGCCAGGCAGCTCATTTCCCCATGTCTTTTCCTCCCATTCGCTCACAAGGGCCCCTGTTTTCATGGCTGGATGCACTGCGGAGAAAAACATTAGCCTGTAGCTGCCCACCTCCTTCATTTCCTAAGAATGTCTCTGAGCCCCATGTGGGACCCTGAGGCATTCATGGGAAATGAAACTGGCAGCAGCTGCAGGCCCTCACTTTGCTTTGAAGCAATCCCAGATGCTGGGAAGAAATTGACTAATAAAAGACTGGAAGTGTAGGGCACCTCCGCAGATGCCAAGAAGATGTCCAAGGCACATTCATGTCCTTGGGCCCCGCCCTGCCTACTCCTGCTATAGATGTACATTTGGGAAAAATATAATTTAAACAGAAATCCAGTAAAACATGCAGTGGTGCAGGAGAGTGTGATCAGGTGACCTGAGCCTGGCTTGCTCGGTCTGCTGTCCAAACGCTAACTGTTGCGAGGCCAAATTTCTCAAGAGTCATTTACTCTCAGTGGGAACTGGAAGGAGAGCCTTTCAAATGAAGAAGGCATTTAAATAGAGGACAATCTTCTGGCAGCCCTTTAAATAGAGGCTGCCCTTTAAATACATGTCCATAAAAGAGGACATGTGATAAGCCTAGGTCTTGAATCTGATGCATAACAAATTAAATAAATGTTACATTAAAAAAAACTGGGAGTAGCAAACCTGAGAGTTTTTTGGGGGGACCAAAAAATTCTGTTGGCAAACTCAGTTGCAAACAGAGAAGCATCCAGAGAAGGTTACCTAACACTTTCACTGCCTTCTGCTTCACTTCTCAGTTCCAAAGTGGCCCTTCTTGAGGTGTCTTTTCTTTAAACAAAACAAAGAAGAACAAACTAGTACTTTGTTTGAGAATTTGCCACCATTGTTTGTATGTTACATTGAGCTCGTAGTGCCCATGATACACATGGCTGCAGACTTTTACATTTTATTGTAATACAATACTCAGGGGCGGCTCCGATTTTACAGGGATTTGTCTGTTGTTTAAAGTCCCCCTGATATAATTTGCTTCCTTTTCCCTTTCCAACAGATATCAATGTCAATTTAATGTCAGGTTCTTTGTTTTAAGAAACTCAAAGCAAATGTTGACATAGCTGTATGAACAAAGTGTAATTTTGAAGTTTCAAAGCATGTTAGCAAAAACAACCAAAAAAATTATCTGATGCCACCAAATGCCACATGAAGGATGAAGGATCTAATATCTTTTGATTGGCTTTAAGGTATAGTAATGCATTGAAAGACATAAAATAGCAAGATGACATTGCTGTGATTTGCTTGGAGGCACTTGTCAAATAAGCAGAAAGCAAAGCAAAGCAGGGATTGTTTTGGCCTCCATTTTAATGAGCCCTTACACTTAAAAGCAGTCAGTTGCTCATGAATAATTTCAAAATTACAAGGTCGATCGCTTTTTAGTGTGTTGTGGGGAGGACTGGAGAAGAGACCAAGGAAACAGAATTCTCTCCCACATGGTTATCAAGAAATCAGTCAACAAGGTTATTTACTTAAAGTTTACAGTACACAAAGGACATTTCGTGTTTTCAAACCCATGTGCCTTTGAAGATGATAGTTAAGTGCTTTGTCCCAAGACATTACAAGAATCAAAAGATCAGTTCCCAGCCCTGTAATCAGAGACATTTGCCTGAAAACTAGGATTAATCATACGATAATTTTATCAGTGGGGTCAGGCTTTTTCAGCCACGTTTTGATGAACAGCAGCAGGGAACCCACTGCTCAGTGAGCATACCAATTATTTTCTTATAATTTATACTTTATTATATTTATGCATTTACTATTTAATCTTTTTCTTCACCCCACCCTTCTTTCAAAGAGTTCAGGGTAGCCTTTGTGATTCTGCTTCCTGTTTCTTTCCTGCAATTTATTCTCGATCAGCCCTCTGAAGTATAGTAGACTCAAAGGTACTGACTATTCCAAGAGCACACAGGGATTTTTTTGGCTGAAGGGTCTATTTGCATCCAGGTTGCTCCAACCTGACATTCTCCAGTCTATGCCACTATACTCCAGTTTATAGCACCAGTTTGGAATGGGCATCTGGCTTTAAGGTTGCCAACTGATCAAGGGAAAGAATGCCTGTTTGCTTTCGTGGATTCAGGCCAGTTGGCAAAAAAAAAAAAAAAAAGCAATGGCAAGACCTGGTTTCCATATACATCCACAACAACCTTTGTATCTGGGAGGAAACCTTAGGTCAGGGGTAAAGAAACTGTTACGTCCCAGATGTTGATGGGCTCCGACTACTGCTAGCTGCAGCCAACAGTGCTGGTCATCAAGATTTTGGAAGTTGTTATCCAAATGTATCCGGAAGGCCACAGGCTCTCACCTTTGCTTTAAGTGAACGGACAAATTTTGCTGTTTCCCTACGCACCCACCTCTGCCCAAAGCTATCAAATGTTTATCGCAGCTTCGCATTCTGACTAGGCTTGGAGATGTGCTGAATGGCTCCCAAGAAGGCCAGGATCAGAACCCAGCTTTGAACCATGGATTGAAGAACATCTTGGCTTGTTTGGCATTTCTTGGCTATTTTTCCTGGTTCACGTATGACGGGAGGCTTTGGCTGGTTTTGCTGCCTGGCTTTTTCCTTTCCTTGCATAAGGAGAATGAAGCAGCCGCAAAGGCGGACTGCTTGTGGGCACATGCCACTTGTGCATATCCTGTCTTAGTAATCCAAGATTGCTGGCTCAATATTGCATCCAAAGCAACCTTAGAATATGGCAGAGTGGCAAACTTTTAAAAGTACCTAAGCAGTAGCAGAACTGGGAAGAATTTAGGTGAGGGAAATGGCACCGGGGCATGGCTAGGTCTCTTCGACCAGTGGTGCTACTCAGGTCAGACCTGGTGCCACTCACATGTTGTTCATCCCCTAGCTGTGAGCGTTTACATTCTGTTCTATAACATTGACATCTTCTTTTGTGGTGCTTGCCACTGACCCAAATGGAGGGAAGTCCCATTTAACTCCCCTAATATGACCAAATTCCTTAAGTCAGCCCAGTCCACATTAGCATGATTTTCTATAATATAGGCCAGTTTCACTAGCAAGCCACTGATGTCACCTTGAAGCATGTTCCTTAAGAGGCTAATACAAATAGAGAATCTGAGTGGTTTCTTTGAGAGAATCTGCAAAGCATGAGAGTCTCAAATTGCAATTTATCTGGGGCTCTTGCTTGGTAGGAAATGATTTCCATCAAGAGAAAGTAGGGATAGCTGACCATTTCATTTCAGTATGGTTCTGATAAGAAATTTCCAAAATTCCTTAATTTCTTCCTATTTGAGACAAGAAGTACTTGACTAAAAAACAAAAACCAAATGTAGGAGAAAGAAGACCTGCTAGATTCATTCCATCCAGGCCCAGGGTTTTTAGAGTTTTGTTTTTACAAGTCTGGGTTTGAATCCTGCTGTATTCACCCATGTATGGCTTATGAAATTAGTATTGCTGCCCCTTTTTTTCATAGGCTCATCATATTTAGCTGCAATAAGGTAAGGCGGTACATCATGCGGGCTCTCCATGCTGGGAAGAGCTGCCCCTCTTAAATTGGGCTGGTGAAGATAGGTGAAAGATTCCTTCCAGTTGATTTTTATACAGAAAGTGAAAGAAATTCACAAAGTCACCCTATCTGGAAAGAAAGAATTTGAGATCTAAATAATTGTGATGCAGGAGAAATCAAACCTGGCAGATTTGCACATCTGTAGGAGAAAGTGACTTGAAACCAGGCACTTTCTACTACTCAACCTTCCTTTACAGATGTCTACCCATTGAGTTCAATGGGACATACTCCCATGTGTGTACAAGTCTGCCACCTTAGACTTCTTGAACAGATCATCCATAAGAATTTTTAAAAGGTGTTTTTGCTTGTGTGTTTGTTTTTTAAGATCACGGTGCTCTGTGGCTGCAATTTCTCATTCACAGATTGGAGTCCCAATTAAGTGCAGTCTCAATTAAGTGCAGCTGTAAATGGAAGAATCCGGGAAAGCCACACCTTCCCATTGATGTGGATGTTGGAGTCAGATACAGCATAATATGAACACGCTGAGTATCCAATTATACATGTGTCCTGCCGTAGTAATTAGAGGAGGCTGGAACATCAGACCTTTCCCAGGCTCCTTCAGACCTTATTGTTCCAGTCCAAACTGTGTTCTGAAGCAACACTTCACAAACAGTACCAATTACAAACACATGTCCAAGCCAAGCGAAAAATAAAAATAGGGGGGTGACATTTGATGAGTAATGAACACTGTGGCTAATGACAGGATCCCTGCATCTCTTGTTCTGTAGTAATATACTTTCTGAAGCCAATTCATCCATGCTACTGGCTAATGGAATCCATTCGGCTCAATAACAGCAAGGAAATTGTGCAACCAAAAGAGAGGGCAGTTTGCATGAGAACAAATTTTGGACCAAACAGATGGAGGATTGCAAATAAAGGCACAGGACAGTGTTCATTGCAAAGCAGTGCGACCTTAGGAAGATCGCATTAATTAAAGCACAACAGTTCAGAAAGTAACATTTGCTTGCTTGATTTGTTGATTTGGGTACTTTAGGCCATAGTATTATTGTTGTACTTTAAATATTTTAGTGTGCAAGAATGGTTTTTAGTTGCTTTGTTGGTATGAGTTTTATTAATATAATAAAATGTTCTGTTGAGAGGAAGGGTAGGAAATGTTAATCTGAAATAATAATAAACAAGACATTACATTAAATATTAAATGATTTATTGAGATCTATAAAGAGTTAAGTGTGGAGAAAAAGATTTTGTCAGAGTTGCCAAAAAACACATGGATGAGGGGAATTTGTCAATTGCAGACATTTAAATTTTCAGTTTGTAGAACTGTCAAGCCCAGACAATAAATGAGTGCATTTCTGTAACTTACCTTACAGAAATTTCTACCTGTTGAAGTCACTGTAGACTTCTGTTGGGAAAAGCAACAGGAAAAAATAGCTGTTCTGTTCCAGCAATATAGTCCTGGTAATCTATTACAGCAAACACAAAAGAGGTTGACGGGGCTCCTGAAAAACTGGCAGATTTGTCGCAACACAAGTTTTTGGAGACTAGTGTCCACTTTTGTCACACTTGTATTTGCCAGGGTTCCTAAAGCTTACGGGACAATACATCTGTTTGTTTTTAAAATGCTCCTTCAAGTTGTGTGTTCTCTTTTCTAAACCATTCTCTTGGAGCACTTTAAAACTATGTATCTGGTCAGCATCACCAGCTTCTTCTGAACATATTCAAGGGGTTTGTAGCTACACTGGAGATGCTGCAGAAATTAGCAACTTGTGGGCTTCCAGGTGTTATTGCCTACAATTCCCATGATCCCTCACCACTGGTTATTCCGGGTATCACTGACAGAAGTTGTCGGCTCAAACATCCAGAGGGTTGCAACATGCCCAGTCCTGCTGTAAGGGGAGAAACCTCTCATGAAAGCATGAAGAAGTAAAGGTTGGCATCCAGAACATCATGGAGAGACTTCCTGCAGCTACTGCCCATCGGAGGAGTTTTTGAAGATGAATATCCTTGCTGGATAGTTGGCCGTTAAGCTATAATATTCACAAGTAATTCATTGGCATTCCACAAACAATAAATCTTCAAAGCAAGGAATCCAGGGGGTAAAACTCTGCTTCCCTCCTTTCGGCTGCTCAGTGACTGTTTACATTCCATTCCCTGGGCCGGTATTTACATTCCCATATTTCCAGTCCTCTGCTGTGCAGCTCCATGGAGAACAATGAGAATCCCACACGCTCCAGCTCCCCCAGGCAAATACTGGTGACTTCTAATGTTCAGAAATGTTGGCTAAATGTATGATAAATCTAAAGGATAATCATTCTTCTTTCTTGTTTGCTACATTAGCGTTCACACTAATCCTTTTTGGAAAAGATCATCTCCAGCAAAACAGAAAGACAGACAGACCGTATTAGAAAAATCAATAAACTATCTGCATTTCTTTGTATTTTAAGAACTATGTCAGGGGTAGAAACAGGTGTATGCATATTGTATACGGGCACACAGGTGCATGGATGCCAGCAATGCTGGTTGAGGTGTGCTGGAGTTGTGGGACTTTTTTTCTTGAATAGGATTTGCCTTTAGATAAACTAATTTAACTATGGTAAGTGGTATATAAAACTATTAAATAATAACTAAATAACAATAACAACAACAACAATAATATAGAGCTCACAGAAACATTACGCCTCTTAGCACAGTCACCTCTAGCCAGGTGCATTTGAGAACACACCTCTCCCTACCCTGCCCATGGCCTTTGTCTTCTCTTCCCAACCCATGACATAGCCACAAAGTCAACCCCTGTCAGGAGACTGAACTAGCCTTACGAATGGTTTTATACATATCTCATATTACAACTCACCATATATTGGAAAAACACTGACAATTTGGCTGAACCACTACTGTGTCTTCACATACCACTGGAGTCATGAGGTCCGTTCTAGACACCAGAATCCAGTGAGAGGATCACCATGGAGCAAGCTGTAAGGGGGATGCATCAAGTGATGAAATGTGCAGCTTTTCTAGGCGGGGCTGTTAACTCAGTGCATCTACTTCTGGCTTCATCAAAGAATTACAGTCTGATCTCTACCCAAAGAGGTTTTCCTTTCCAACTCTTCTCTGGTTTTTTTGCCATGTAACCTCTACATGGTGTGGAATAAGAGAATGAGGCAATGACGCTAGGAAGGACTTTTCTTTCAGGATGAAAAGAAATACTAGATTTTAACTGCTTCATCTGCCCCCTCCCCTCCCCTCCCCTGTGTTTGCCCTGCCAAATGAGCTATCAGAAAACAGAAGCAAAACTGGAGGGTCAGAACATCATCTGAAGCAAACAAGCATGAGCGGTGGGTACACAGTAATGTTGCAACCTGTTCCAGTGTTCCTGCCACACATGCCCAGTTGACATGACTTAACAAGCTGGATCAAGGGCAGGCTCTGTCACAGAATCCATTGCTTAGTCCTAAACATTCAAAGTTTCCTTCTCCATATTAACAGCTATGGGAGATTAAGGGCAGGTGCTCACGGGAGTATGAAAAGCATATGGAGGATAGGAGGGGTAGGACAGGCCTGGAGGGGAATGGTTTTACTGCCTGTCCAAGAGAGGGTGCTCTTCTGTAGCAATGTGACCAAAGCTGCAATCATTTTCCTGAGAGTAAGCCACTCCGAAGTCACCTGGGAGTAAGTCCCATTGAATGATACATGGAGTGGCACTGTAGAAGAGTATAAAGCACCTGCTAAGTTCATAGACATTGTGCCCACACTATATTTATTGGAGGGTAAACCTTGGTTTCTATTTCATTAGTAATCAAATAGCTCATCACACCTGGTTTCTGACCCATGTTGCACATCACTGGGGGCAGAATGCTAAATCTAGGCATGGGACACAGGGCTGAAATCTCTTGGCCGGGTGTCATGGGCGAGCCAAGACAGCCCGTGTGGTGAGGTGGTTGGAGTGCTGGGCTGGGTTCTAGTCCCACTTGGCCATGAGGCCCTCTGGGTGACTTTGGAGTAGTCACAGCCTCTCAGTGCAACCTACCTTGCACGGTTATTGGCCATTAAGGATAAAATGGGGCTATGTAAGCCTCACAAAGGTGGGATATAAATGTACCTATAAGCGGGTTTCAGGCTCATGAGAAGTAAGGCTACTATTCTCTTTTCAGAGACTTTCCTGGAGTATTGTGTCCAGTTCTAGGTAGTACAGCATGATTTTCTTTTTAAATCATTTTATTGTGAAAATTCAACAAAACAAATGAAAAAATTTTAAAAAGAACAAGTTTTTAAAAGGTTATTAACAAATAAGAATGTATCCTGTGGATGGCAGAACATATGGAAAAGGAGCTTGCATAAGCCACTTTGAGTTTGTTGTAAAGAAAAAGCAGAATCTAAATCCAACAAACAAACATACTGTACATTCAGGATGGAGTAAGCAGCACATGACCCCCTTCCCTGCCTGTGCATGGCGCTGCCATCGCATGTACAATGTCTGAAAGAGGCTGTAGAACAGGAGTGGGGAACCAGCGACCCTCCAGTTATGCTAGACTCCAATTCCCATCAGCCCCAGCCAACATGGCCAATAACAAGTGTTCATGGGGAATTGCAATCCACCAACATTTGGAGAGCCACAAACTGCCCAAGCTGGTGCCTTCTAGATACGTTGACATTAAGTTATGGAATCTGTAGTCCAACAAATCTGGAAGACTCCAGCTGCGCACCTGTAGCTGTGATTTTATTGGAAGTAGCAATGCACCAAGTGGTCCCTGCGCATGCAATAAAGCTAATCCTTGTTATCAGCCCTCCCTCACCTGGTGCTCCCCAGACTTGTTGGAGGCCATTGTCCAGGCTGCCTGGGGATGATAGGAGTTCTAATTCAATACATCTGGAGGGCACTGGGTCTAGGAAAACTGCATTATATTACAGCAAAGGCTTGTGATTGCCTTGGGAAAAACCCCTAGTCTGGTTGGTTATTTCCCAGTCCTCTGATTCATTATTTGTTTACTACAGGCTGTTAGCAGCCCAGAGGATTGACTTTAATCCTTAGCCAGAATGTTTAAATACAATACATAATCAACAGGTAATTACTCACTTTGAAGCCTTGTGCTCCTCTTTCCCTGCCCCACTTTGAGGTGAAACCCAGGACTTGAAAGCATTGTAACAGATTATTTCCATCAAAGCATAAAAATTAATAACACAAATGTCAAGAAGTTAATTTGCTTCCCTTAAACACAAAGGATGGCAAATCCTTCCTCTTTCTTTTGATTTCCATGGCAGCCTTTTAAAGTTTCTGATGATGTTGGCAGGGACAGATTCTGTCTCAAGATGCGTGTGTGGAAATACCTCAACACTCCACCACCTCTACCTTTTTGACTTCACTGAGCCTTCATTACTTTGATCTAGTCTCAGTCCTGCCTCCCACCACTTGGACCTTGGTGTCCCCATTTAACTCTGGAGCTGCTTGAACCCTAGAAGAGCCTAGGATTATTCAGTTAACTTATCAATAGCCTACCATAGAAGAACAAAACATATTTTTCATTTGAACCTTTTTATTCAAGCGGCATTTTAACTGTTAATATTATTGGATTTTATCGGGCCAGGGTGGCTTATTTTATACTGTATTGTTGTATTTTTAATGTAATATTTATATTTTTAATTTATATTATAATTATTTTAACTTAGTGTTGTAAGCCACCCCGAGGCTTCGGCGAATGGGGCGGCATAAAAATGTTTTAATAAATAAATAAATAAATAAAATATTTCAGCAAGCTTTTAAAATGGGAACATTTTCTTCCTTTGTTGCATATCTATTCAGTTTCATTTCAACTTGTTCACTGCTGTATTAATCACAACCCAGGATCATTAAATATAGTTATTTAAATAAGCAATCAGGAAATGTAAAATAACTTTAAAGCAAGGGTGGGAGAACTCCAGATGTAAAATTCTCACACCAGGCCCAGTCTGCATCTGAAGTGCAGCAACATCCGAAACCCAGAAGTTCCCATACCTAAGTAAAAGTATATGCTCGAACAGATAAAACGTACATTTAGGCAGTAATTCACACAATATGTCATAGAAATAGAAGTTGAACAGCAAATTCTATTTGTGATGAAGCTCATGTAACCAAATTGTGTAGAATTAAAGGTGCAATCATATGCATGTTTAAACAGAAAAAAGTCTTGCAGCTTCAGATATCCAAGCCAGCCATGTTGGATGGCGAATAGTAAAGCCATGGACCATTTTTCTGCATAAACATGCATATGATTGAGCCTTTCATTGCTTTTGTGAACCAAGGATTGGCAGCAGAGACTTTTCTTCAGCAATTTAAGCCAGGATAGATAATTACCTAAAAGAAAGAGGATCAACTATTATCTACAAGCAATATAACATTTACAAATAATGTTGAGTATCTCCAGCTTCATCTACTCTTCAGGGGCCAACATTACATTCTGAAAACAGAGTTTGGATGTCAGATTTTTGTGTCAGAACTAGGATTTCTTTGAAGTCTATTGGCTCTACATCAAATTATGGCCCTTTTAGCTCTGACCTGATGGGTCACTCAGATTAAAGCAGGGACGGGTATTCAAGTTTACTACTACAACTTGCTGCACCATAAAATGTACTGGCTGGGATCTTTGCAACAATGGAATCCTTCCAATTTTCTGCTATTTTTAGGCTTACCCTAAACTATGGTTTTGCATTGTTTCTTAATCAGCTTTAATTGTATGTATTACACCAAGACTTCAGCCAAAAAGTGGCTAATAAGTATCTTGAGTTATTTTCGGAAACTTCTCTCATTTGCAAAAGATTGCCATGCACCTTAAGGAGTTGCCTGGGTAAGTGTAAGCCCTCACCCACTCAGCTCATAGCCAGTGCTGAATGAACTGGGCTGGCTGCATGTCTGAGGATGCTACGAGGCATTTTTGGCATGCTGAAGGACAGGAAGGAGAGAAGGCTGGAACTGATGTCTTACGCTATTCCCTATCCGTCCTCCCCTGAGCTTCATCTAGAGCAGGGGTCTCAAACTCGCGGCCCGCGGGCCAATTGCCGGGACAGGCGGGGCACGGGGGAGGGGCCCTGCGGCCTTCAAAGCGCCGGTGGTGCCCGGGCCGGACGCGGGACGAGCGGCCCACCACCACCGCGGTGATGGCATACCTGATGCGGCCCAGCCTCACCCAGACTGCCCCCAGGTAAGTTGAGTTTGAGGCCCCTGGACTAGATGGCTGAAAAGAGCTGTCCATTCAGATTAAATGCATGGTGCAAGGTGTGGTGGAAGAGACAGCCACTGCTGTGACTCTTCCCAGCCACTGGGCATGCATAAGCCACTGAGTTTGAAGATTTAAGTGGATCTGCAGTGAGGGGCATTGGACTGCACCCTTAATGAGCCTTTAGGTATTTGTCCCCACAGATAAACCTTCCGATGTCACATAGTGAACATGCCAGTACAAAGGTCTGTGACGTATATTCATAAAAGCAGCCTTCTCCAACGTGCTCTTCAGATGCATTGCAATGCAAGTCCCACTGAACCCAGCTCACATGGTGGCTTGTCATGTTGAGTATCAATGATGGGAACTGAAATCCCATCGATCTGAATGGCACCAGGGAAGGCTGGGTTATTGGTTTACACTAACAGGAAGAGCTAGGTTCTGTGTCCTTCTGAAGGCCAATCTACACAGTGATGTTATAGTATAGTTCTGGTCCAGAATGCCAGTTGAGGTTCTACTTACCTTTTTATACATTTCAGATGAGGGGATCCAGTTTGGATGAGGACAAACCAGTGGTGACATCGCATGTTTTGAAGTGCATGCAATCATCATGACAGTCCAGTAGCATGAGTGTCTTCTGCAATGAGTCTTGCCTTCTTACGATGAGCTCAAAGTATGACAACTTCAGTTTTGTCATTTTTGCTTCTAGGGAAACCTCTGCCTCGATTTGATTCAGGAACCACTTGTTTGTCTTCTTCTTAATATACTCAAACTCTTCTCCTGCACCATGTTTCAAATTCAGTTTTCTTCACTGTCCAGCTTTCACAGCCATATAGAGTGATTTTTAAAATCAGCAGGCCATTCAAGATCAAGCCCCCTGCAAGTTATTGCATTATAACATGGATAGCTCATATATTGTTGATGGGAAAATCATGTTCTTCACAGCTACTGTGAGGATTGTTTATGGGAGCCTGGGAATTCTGAGGAGGGTTGTAGGTGATGTGGCCATCCCTGATAATCAAAAAGTCCCTGTGTTTCAACCCTGTGAGCCCTGGATCCACTATACTTCTGATTTGAACCTTAGCATGGGGTAAGTATTACCCCTTTGTTCCTTTTTACAGGATCAGTTGGGATCAGGCCTCACTATTCAACCTGAACTTGAAAACAAAACAAATCACTGCAGTTGTGGCTAGAATTATGCTGCAAGGGAAATGTATAATTTGGCCCTCAGCTATGAGGCATAACCCTAGGCATAACCTGCCCCAGAAGAGCAGGGAGGCCATGCAAAATGCCTTGGGTTCCTTGAGAAAGGTAGTGGTATAAATGTAATATATAACAATGCAATTTAATAATCTGCACATGTAACCAAGTGTCATTAAACTCAAGCATAAACTAATGAATAAGTGCTTTGGTTAGTGAATTTTACTCCCACCCAGTTCCCAGTCTAGCCACAGATGGCTGCTTGGCCAAATGTCAGGAACTGTTGAATTGCCTTCCCCCTCATGCCCTGGGTGCAGTTCCTGCTCCTTTCCCTTGCATGGACCAGCTGTCCAAAATGAAGATCTCTAGCTCTGTTCTCCTCTGGCAGATTAGTTTCAGAAGCTGGTACTGAGCTTTCTAAGTGATGAGCTTGCTCGGCATCTGCATCATGTTTTGCTTGAGCTATGGATTTCTGCTTGGTTCACCTTCGGCCATCTATGAGATAGCAACATAGGATAGATCACCTGGGCTAAGAGTCCATTGGTACACTGACATCATCCACCTTTATTTTTTGCTTATTATTCCAAAAGAGAAATAAATGGCAAACAGAAATTCCAATCTGGCAGGTGACATAACGCTCCGTATGCTGGGAGGAGCAGCACTGGATTCATTTTTCCTTGTTATCTGCTGTTAAAGAAATAGGAGAACAGCCAGGATTTAAAAGTTGCTCAAACACATGTGTTGGCTGAGAAGCCTTGTGTTTAACTAGAGACTGACTCTAAACTGCAGTTGCTTTTTAAAAGAAAAGAAAGTGAGAAGGTAACCCATATGTTCTAAAACTTTCTCAGTGAGTAGGGCTCATTTGGGGTTTCCAATTACGTAGCGCTTCCTTTTTGAACCACCCATGCTCTTGTGTGAATTGGTTTGCACTATGCCATAAATCAGTCCAACTTAACTGGCTGCTTTGCACTGAAGTCTACCTGTTTTCCATCCTCTCTTCATTTTTCTCACATGGCTGAAGGAGTGTACTGAGTTCAATCATTCCATCTGCATTGTGAAGATGGTCAAGCCTGCTTCATTCTTCCTTTGCTCAGTAATGTAATCAGCATTTTTCCATTTTCCTGAATTTGTGCTCATCTGTACTTGTGCAAATATGCCCTTGTGCAAATCTGCAAAATATATAAATCTGTCCCAAATGCATAGTTTCATGCTTTTAGCTTTCGCTGCATTCTGTGATCAGGTGTCTGTGGCAACCAAGGCAGCAGCAACGCTGGGATGCTTTAAGAGCCACCTGAAGTGAAAGGTACCCTCTGTTGTCACTTACTCCCCAGCCAGGCATGCAGAGTTCCACTGAGTCCTTGCAACCAGAGTCTGGCTCCCTCAGCACTTTTGCACCAGCTGCCTGGAAGAGTAGAGAACTGGGCATCCTTTCCAGCTAAAAGTGGTGCTTGCCTGTTACTTGTAATGCAGGCACTGGTTCTAAGCAGACAGCGGGAAGAGCTGTTGTAGGGAGGGGTGTTCTTGCCATCTCTGCTGTTGCCTCCTCTCCAAATTGCTAATTGTGCATGAAACGGGGAAAGGCGAACCCTTTTAAAAACACCCCAAACTGTTAAGACACTTTCTGAGCTATTCTGTGTGTACAAGGCATGCGTGTTCATATATTTTCTCAATGAAGCATCATTCATTCACTCCTTTATGGAAGAAACACTTAAGTTTCTTTGACTTTGGTGCAGCCAAAGGGGCAGAAACAACACCATAAAGCTGCTTTTCACCCCTCATGATTTTCTAACCCCTGAAGATGCCTTTTGTAATTTTGCAGGTTCCTGACCTAAGGAAACCATCTATTTATTGCACTGTAATTGGCTATAGCCACAATAACAAAATGCGGGGAGGGAAAGCAAGCAAATCCCCATGAAACTTTAAGGAAACTCCCTTCCCTTCCCTTCCCTTCCCTTCCCTTCCCTTCCCTTCCCTTCCCTTCCCTTCCCTTCCCTTCCCTTCCCTTCCCTCATATATCAGATGTCTTTCTTAGCAATATGTCTATGATTTCCAGTATTTTCATACAAGTTGCCCTCCCCAGGAAGAGGAGGGTGAGTAATACCCTCCTCAAAACTGTATAAAGAGTCATTTTGCAGGAAAACCTGCACATTCTCTCCTTGAAATGGGGCCAGCATTGTTGTCTCAGAAGATGCCATTATGCCTACAAATTTCATCCAATGCTGTCAAAACGCAAAGACACAGTAACCATTTGTTTATTCCTCAGAAATAGTCAGTGGAGAGGCAAAAAGCTTTGAATCTGAAGCCTTCTGGGATGCTTTCCAAATTGCCAGAAGACGGAGTCTTGTGGCCAGTGTACAACTCTTCTTTTCAACCATATATTCTACCTAATTATTCCCATTACGTTTTATAACCAGCCATCGAGCTGACACAGCACATGGAACTGAGGCAAGTGGCTGACTTGGGGTGCTTCCACAGCAGGTTTTGTGGTGCCATCATCATGGAGATTTATGGGAGGGAAGAAGAACTTGTTGGATCAGTAAGATCTGAAAGGGAGTTATACTTGTGTTTGCCGGGGTATAAGTAAAACTCTGTATGATCAGGACCTCTGAGAACATAATCCTTCAGAAGTTTTGGGTTTTATTTGCCATTAACCCCAGTCAGAATAGCCAGTGGTCAGGAATGCTGGAACTTGGAGTACCAGATTGGGAAAGCCAAAGATGATCAAACAAACTGTGCTGTCTTGGAATCTAAGATAACTCTGTAAAGCATTGAAAGAAATTGCTTAGTTTAACTCTCTAAATCGTCATAGAAGTACAGACAAATCATAGCCCAAGGGTACAGTCCTGAAGAACCTTATCTGAGAATATCTCCTACTGAACCCAGTGGGGCTCAATTCTGAGTAGAAATGGTCAGGACTGCAGTTTGGGATGACGTACTGTACACATTCCCAGGTCATGTCCCCTTGAATTCAATCGAACCCTCTTCTAAGTAGGCATGCACAGGGATATGCAGAGACTGGGCCATAGTCTCACTGCTGTACTTTTACTGGATTTCTTCAGTAGCACACAAACTCCACATCTGTGAAAACTAGTTAGTGTCATCACCTCCAACCTGTTACCATCCAGTTGTGTTTGATTGCAACTCCCAGCATTCCCATGAATCATGTCCATTGGCTGCTCTTAAGGGCTCTCCATCAGGGAAAAAGAACAGGAAACATTGAAAGGCGCATTTAATTATTTGTTTGTAAGGAAGGAAAGGACTAAAAGGGAAGACATGAGTGAAGATACAAAGAGGACCACTGAATATCTTCAAAACATGAAAAGCATTTCACTAGAATCCTTATCTTTGTAAGAAATTAAAAGTCACAGGTTTTATATGCTACAAAGACACTGTGGTCTGCTCTCCACTTCAATCTAGTTCTGTAGATTGAAGAAACCTGTTGGCTTGAGTTCTAAAGCCCCTAGATAAAAGCTTTGATTTTTTAATTAAATTTTTACTGCTATCTGCATTTGATATCTCAGCCAAATTGTATCCACTGCAACATCAACAAAAAGTCACATCAAAGGGTAGCTCCACCTCATGACCTGTAATTATGGAATTTATTGCTCAATGACACGCACTATAAGATGCACCTGCTTCCCAGTAGCCTCTGCTATACTACCTAAAGTTAAAACAAAGGTACTTTTCTGAAAGGAAATGAACCAGCTCTTTTAAAAGAGGCTTCTCATTCCAAGCAAATGGCTATGTTCTCTAGGGGTCATCTCATGAGATGTTGCTTATGCTGAGCCACAAAGAACTTGTGAAAATAAAGTCATCATGATTTGACAACACAGATGGGATTAGAAATACTGGATGTCTAAACACTATTCTCTGCTTTCAGTTAATCCACACCCAAAAAAGCATGACTGAGATATCTGTAATTTTTCATTAAAGCTGCAGTCCGAAAGAAAGAAAGTCCACTGATCCTTGAGAAAGCCGTGTTAAATGGAACGGGACATAATTTTGAGTAGACATACATTGCAATGGACTTCCCATGACTGAAACTCTTACTGCAATTATTTATTATTTGTTTGTTTAACTTTTATCTATTTATTTAATTTCTAACCTGCCCGAATAACTATACGGATCCCTGGGCAGGTTACAGCAATAAAATGCAAAGTAGAATAAAATACAGACATACAAAAACATTTACAAATCAAAAACATTAAAACCAATGTGAGATGCACCACAGTAATGACATAGCCTTAGTTAAAAAAGTGACTTAAAACAAGTTAACAATTAAAATACTGTTGAAATGAAAAGATTTTCACCTGGTGCCTAGAAGATTGTAAAGAAGGCACCAGGCAGACCTCTCTGGGGAGAGCATTCAGTCAGGGTGCCACTGCAGGAAAGGCCCTTCTTCGTGTTACCACCACCCTTGTTTCCTGAGCAAGGGGTTCCTTCAGAAGGGCCTCAGATGCAGGTCTAAGCTGCTGGGTAGGTTCATTATTTTATATAACTATCTAATGGTCCTACAGGACTCTCTGAGTGATCCACAGTCACAATATAAAAACAGATCATAAAACATTTAAAACAGTATGCATATAAAGGTAAAGGTTTCCCCTTGACGTGAAGTCCAGTCATGCCTGACTCTAGGGGGCGGTGCTTATCTCCGTTTCCTAGCCGAGGGAGCCAGCATTTGTCCCAGACAGTCTCCATGGTCATGTGGCCGGCATCACTAAACACCCAGGTGCACGGAACACTGTTACCTGCCCACCGAGGTGGTTCCTTTTTATCTACTTGCATGTGCATGCTTTCGAACTGCAAGGTTGACAGGAGCTGGGACAGAGCAACAGGAACTCACCCTGTTGTGCAGACTCGAACCGGCTACCTTTCGATCAACTAGCCCAGCAGCACAGCAGTTTAAACCACTGTGCCACCTGCATCCCCATAACAAATTCTTGTTATGCGTATAACAAGAATTTAAATATGACAAATACAACAGCTGAGAGTATTAATCAAAGCATGGTGAATTAAAATCATTTAAATAGTCATTTAAAATCATTACAATAAAAATCAATTATTAATATGTCTGGAGAATAAAACCATTTTTGCCCCCATAAGATTGTAATGAAGGCAGTAGGCAAACTACTCCACTTAAAAGATGGCTTTTTCAGAAAAGCCTCTGAACGCCATCTAAGAGGTTGGGTAGGTACATATGGGAGAAAGTGGTCCTTCAGGTCTCCTGGTCCCAAGCCATTTAGGGCTTGATATGTCGAAATGACCACTTTAAACCAGACCTGAAGCCCAATTGGCAGTCAATGTATGTGGTAGAAGACTGGCAAGATATAAACATGCAGAATAGCTTTCATCAGCAGTCACGCTGCCCTATTTTTGAACCAACTGAAATTTCCGGAGCATCTTCAAAAGCAGCCCATGAAGCGCACATTGCAATTGTCCAGCTGAGAGGCTACCAATGAGTGGGCAACTGTGTCTAGGCTCTGCCTGTCCAGGCAGGGCTGTAGTGGATAGGTCAGTTCTATTGATTTGCGTCTCTGTCAGCTGCCTTTCCGAGCACAGTCCTTACAGGGCAGCTCACATAAGTACAGGTGTACAATACATTAAGAAACAAGGGTGGGGGAACCATAGTTTACATAGAATAACTAAATACAGTGCAACTATCACCTCTTTTCATGCTTGGTAGGAATAGAAGAAGTTTCCTGTAAGGGGTAATCCTATGCAAGTTCTGAATACAAAAAAGATCTGAGCTGACGGAGGCATGCTGGGAGTTTTAGGCCTTTTTTCTGTCCAAACTTGCATTGGATTGCACCCTTGGTTACTATTTATCAGGGCAGTCTTCCCCCACAAACATCCTCTCAGTATTTTGAAATACAGCCTAGTTCACTTTCTTTCTTTTGTGTTTGTGCCACCAATTCACTGACTTAGCAAAACTTGTACAAAATTGAGATGACTTCCTGTGTCCACACTTACCAATACATAACTCGATCAATGCTTACGCATTGCTCCGTAAATTGTGATTAAGTGTGTACTAGACTCTTGCACATAGGCATGTGTAGCACTTAGCCTCAGAGCCCTTGTGTAAATGGACTTAAGAGACCCAGGCTGAGTAAACAACTACTATCTGCACAAGCATATTTATATTGCTGCTAATCAGTTTGTTCTCCCAACAACAAAGACTATGGAAAAATGGTCAGCAGTCATTATTTAGATAACATGGTGCACAAGCCGGTTCATTGCTATATATTAAAGGCACAATTCTATGTGTGTTCGGACAGGAAAAGAAATCCTACAATTGCCAGCATCCCCCAGCCAGCCATGTTGGCTGGAGCATGCTGGGAGTTGTAGGCCTTTTTTTTTTCTATCTAAACATGCGTGGGATTGCAACTATCTGTGGTAAGAGTGTGGGCAGTGCAATCTGTGACTGATCTACTAACAATTGCCTTGCTGTCTACATTTCTCTCTCGCTCTCATTTAACGGGGTGATTTAAAATGTTCTAATAAAATGTAGCAGCGGAATGTTTCCAGATGTCCACAGCGCTAGTGGGAAGAAAGGGCTCTAATCCTAATGCTCTCCCAAACCAGCATCCTTTCCTTATTAAATCATCCTTGCATTTCAACATAGGGGGAAGAAGGCTGACAAGAAAAACCTCACAATGTGTTTTGACAAATCCTTTTAAACCGCATCAGCTTTTTCCCGGAAAATGATGACAACAACAAAAATCCCTGACCAATTATTTGGATATGTTGTCCTTCCCATTGATCTCAATGGGATTCCATGGTGCCAAGCCTTCTGTAGACTTCAGTTGTTAACCTGATGCATAAGCGGTGGCCGTATGTACAAATTGCATGTACTTATTTCAATAAAGGGGCATATAGCCAAGCGAAAGGGATGCACACATGAAGTTGCCTTCTTGGTTGAAGTGAACTGAACAGTTTTTGCGGGTCTGGGTACACCACAAGCACTAGAAAATCCCCACACTGACCCAGAATCGGTGGGTGAGGGCAAATTTCCTCTATTGTCATGCCTTGGGGAAGGCGGAGCCCATAGGCAGCCAGGGAGGCAGGACGTGCTGTCAGCAACCTGGGCTGGCTGGCAAGATAGTGGGATGAGAGCCAGCAGGAAACATAGTCTAGTACAGCGTTCAAGGATCTAGAGGGCAAGGGAAGAGGATGGCTTAGGTGAAGGTTCAGCAACCTGATGTCTTCTAGAAGTCTTGGACTTTAACACACACCATTGCTCACCAAGCATTTCTAGTTCAAATCATTTGCAGGCTACCCCCATTATCCCTCTCTGGTTTAGGGCATTCAGAGAGAGGGAGAGTTGAAACTTTTGGAGAAATCACAGGGCTCTAACCACTTGCTCTGAAGAATTCAAATTCCAGGTGAGTCTTATAACTCTGTGGGCCCTGGGAATGAAGATCTTAAAAAGGCAGCCCTTGGGCTCAGAGTCACGTCCTGCACTATGGAGCAGGCAGCAGGAAGTAAGAACCTGATGTCATGAGGCTCTGTCCCTCAGCAGAGTTTGATCCTCAGACCCTGATTTGAGGGTCTAATCCTAATCCTATCTGGATTAAACTTGGAACCATGGCCTGGAGCTTCCACTTTTGCAAGTACCTCTGTCCTGCATCTGACTGGTTCTCCACCCCTCTCTGTTTGAGTCTTGGTTGCAAGTCAAGGTTTGAATTATGATAATGATGGTGTGAAAGATTCCATGTGTGTATCTCTGCTGCACCAAGCAGAGTATTTTGTAATACTTGAACACAGAATATTTGGGCTGCCAAAATCAGAGCTTCTTCATTGGTTTAGTGCAAAAAATGCAAGTTTATTTGGCCCTCTACTCTTTTTCTGCAGCCTGCAAGTTCCCCAGTTTTACTTTAGTTGTCCAATGCTATACTTGTCAAAGGGATTAGAGAAAAGAAATGCCACACAGAAAGAGAATACTTGAAAACAAGAACACTAGCAAAACATGAAATTAATATTTCATGAACAGAAACAACTATCGCAGGAAAAGGCCAAAAACCAGAAGTAGTAATTAAAAGATAATTAATACCAAAGTAATTTGACTATATCTAAACTGCAAAAATATGCCACTTCTCACCATTCAAGACAAAATAGTGTCAAGGAAGAAATGTCCACTGACGATAAAAGTCTTTTAATTAATTCAAAAACTGAAACCAGTTTGAAGAAAAAAAATTCAAATTAAAAAAAGGAAATGTTTAAGTTCAGGGATGAGTTGGCAGGCATTCTCCCATCTCTGTATCTCAATGACTGGCAAACTGGATAGCATTTTGCATCGTATATGCGATCTCTTTTTCTTATATTTAAAACCATTAAGCATCTGCTCTGCCTTTTTAGCCAGTGTACATGTCAGAATTTTGGAATATATTGAAGCCACCTGCCACACCTTGAAAAGCAGGAGCAAAGATCAACCTGCTGAAGGTAATTCTAACAAAAGCCGAATTGCAGGACATCAATACATCGGTATTACAGTGGACAGCTCTAACTGCCTTGCTAGGATCTATTGAAACCCAAATAGATACACACATCATTTGTCATTGCTTTATTCTCTGGAAAGGCGTTTCAAAGAAATCCCAAACAGGTGAAGTCATCCTGATGCTTGACTCCAGGCTGTGCAAATAGCCTCTACAGCTCTTTTAAACAGAGAATAGGGGAAGAAGGCTTACTTCACCTTCTCTGTACTATAAATTGTTCTGTTGCCTTCCACCTAGAGGGAGGGTCAGGTTATGTATGGCAAAGATTAACCAGATATTGACCAAGGCCTTTCTGATGGAGGTAAAAGTGACATTCTAAAAGTCCAAGATTAGACGTATTTAGAAATGGATGTCCATATTGGCCTTTGACACTTTCAGATCAGAAAGGGATCCCTTTTCTGAGCAAATATATTCAAAGGCAAGATGGATGGACAGCAGATGCCCCATAGGTTAAAACAACTCATAGGTAGCGCACTTTGTTCAAGAGCTCATGTGTTGTTCAAGTATCCGCGAGTGCCTACTCACATTCATTTTAAAAAAGAGATTCTTCAGGACTGGAGTAATTTATGTTATTCTATGACAGCAAATTCTACTCCGCAAGTAAACTGTCAGTGCTTGGTAGTTGCACTAGCTGAAATTATCTTTCTTGTTATGTCAGTGTCACATTGAAGCCTTGACCTTAAAGATATCAATAGTAATGGTTTTATGAATTTCAAAGCCAGAAGAACATTTTGTGAGAAAGCTTTGCAGAGCAATTGACCCTCAAGAAGTGTTTAATGAAAACACATTGGGTTTCTTATGATTTCACCAAGAATACATTTTCCAGTTTGGCACAAGCTGTGGCCCTATTTCATTTTTCCCATTGTTTTTCTGGATCAGCCCCCTTCCTAAGCATTGATTCATTTTAAATAAACAGTTGCTGCCTTGATTAAGTTTCAGAAACTTTGAATCCATGGCACACAATATTTTCATCCTCAGTCATGGAAAAGTTCTGAGCCAGTCTTTTCCAATCAAGTGTTCTCCAGATGTGTTGGACCACAATTTCCATTGTCCCCAACTAGCATGACACTGGTCACAATAGTTGGGATGACGGGAAATGTAGTCAAATACATCTAGACAGCACTAACACAGTTATTAGAATACAGTTATTCAGTTCCTCTGAATTAAATATATTTTTGATGCCAAGGTAGGGTAATCATAATTTGAGGCAAAATAAGGGAAATAATGATACGGCTATAACAAGTCTGTTCTTAATAGGGGATGTTGGATCTATCTGTCTACACACACACACACACACACACACAAAGTCATCACACGGGATGGAACAACCCTCTGTTTGATATAGGGAAGCCTTCAAGATAACTTTTACAGTGGTCAGAGCTGAACACATTTGTGCCTGATGCGACTGAGAGACTCCATGCCTGCTGACACCCTTACGCATCGCCACCACCTTGGTGCACCTCCATGGGTCTTTGAGAGAGGGCTTGGTCTTCTCCATCTCTCAAGGAGGGGTTGCCCCTGTCCCTCAGCCTACTAAACTTCAAAGTGGGTAGACTGGAAATCTAACTGCTATTTAGCAAGACCTGCCCTTAGTGCCTGAAGATGTTTCTGCAGGCCTCAGCCATATGAACATTTGCATTTCATTTTACTGAACGTATGCATTTGAGAACAAAATAACCCCAAAATGCACACCCTTAGGGACTTCTTAGTATGCATGAAAAGCCTCTCTTTGCCTTCCTCTCCCTCTCTCTCTCATACACATAATCAGAAAACATCTTAACATGAAATATTAATCAATGTAATGTATTACTAACAGAAGGAATACTAATTTTAGCTCATTCCAATACTCACATACCTTGGGGTTAGTATCATTGAGTTCTGCATTACTTACTCCTAAGTAAATATGTATAGAATTGCATTGGCTGATCCTTGCTTCACTCTTTCAATCTGCCTGTCTGTCACTGTAATGAATGTTTAAGGGATGCAAAGGATTACACACACACAAATACACATGCATAGCACACACATTATACCTTTGCTAATATCAGGGTTTCATAAATTAAGTTCATGAATCCACAAACTGGCTTCTCTAGTAAATGCAAATTTGCTTTTAACCCATTTTTTGACTTTCTGAATTTCCAAGTGCAAGTACAGTAAAACTGCTTTGATTCAGAGGATGGGAGTAGATCACACTTTACTAATTTTTATTTCGTATCCTGTCTTGGAAGCAAGATATATAAAACAGGAACAGTGTCAAACAGAAAATCCATGAGTTTGTGTCTGAACACAGTTATATTCCCTTCCTAGTAGGAAGATGAATCTATGATTTCTCACATATTGCCACCTATATCATGTTTAAGAATATTTCCATAGGACTTCCATGATGCTGAAGTAATTTTCATACATGAGATGGTGGTAAAGATGAAATACAGCAAAAGAAGAAAAATGAGGAGGGAAGGCTTTGAAACCAATTTTTAAAATGCTTAATGATAATAATTGCAAGATTTATTTTAGTTGTTGGATAATTTGGAGTGACAAAAGAGTACAAAGAAAGAATTGTATAAAATAAGTTTCATATGGAAGCAATTTTAATATTCAAGGAACAAAAACAAGAAACATATTCATGTCAAACATGATGCAGTGCAATATATTGTATCTAATTAGAACTGGAATGATCCACTAGAAGATTAGAAAATAAGTTTCTGGCATTAACTGTTTGTGTAGATGCTGATTTTGAAAGCTGCAGCCAAGATACAAAAACTGGGCAATGACAGGTACCTTCTGATGTTGGTTGAAAAGGTGACCTCTAAGGTTGGATCCAGGTGTGCACTCAGCACCAGAGGAAAGGGGCAGGGTGAGATTTTTGCCAGTTTCCTATTCTGCAGCAGCCCCCTGTTCCCTGCGAAAGAGCTGCTCTAAAGATTGTGAGACCCTCCCTGACTCTCCCTTACATGAAATACATGCAGGGGAACAAAGCCCACCACTTTCTGAGGCAGTCTAACTCCAGTGTCAAGGGACTCTTTGATGAGGAAGATTCTCATACTGTTTCCATCCATCAGCCCTAGTCCTGGCTCTGGAGCAGGAAAGAACAAATCTGCTCCATCTTTCTAAAGGCTGCCGTCTTGTCGCCTTTATCTATCTTCTCTTGTATAGCTTAAGCATACCCAACCACTTTCAATCATTCTTGGACTTGGTCTCTAGATCTTTCAGGATCCTCCCTATGTTTCAGTTTATCAGTGCCCTTTTTAAAATATGCCACCCAGAATTAGACAGATTCCTCCAGATGAAACTGACAAATACCAGATAGACAAAATTAAATCTGCGGGACTCATGCAAAATTCTCCTGTTTGCTCACTCTGTTCACTCGTTCTGAGGAAGCTAAAATCTCCAATGACCAGAACCGCTCCAACTTGTGTGTCCAGATGATAACAGAATAGCTGATAACTTGGAACACAGAACACAAACAGAGCAATAGAGTTTCTCAAAAAGCCACTGACTGAGTAACATATTAAACAGGAAAACTAGGTTTTTAGCAGATCAGACTCTCTCTCTCTCTCTCTCTCTCTCTCTGAGCTTCTCTAAATGAGGAATATATTGTGCATTTGTGACCTCTCACTTATAGAAGTCTGTGGGGACTTTTCACAAGGCTGTTCCCCTCCAGGGCCTCTCCCAAGTTTTTCAGACATTTTCATGCTTGTGTGTGTGTGTGTGTGTGTGTGTGTGTGTGTGTGTGAGAGAGAGAGAGAGAGAGAGAGAGAGAGAGAGAGAGAGAGAGAGAGAGATGAAAGTCTGGTATTTTCCTGGATGGTGCCATTATTCACTACAGAGACCTGATACAGCTCCACAATTCCACTGTGTACCACAGCACGACTATATATTGCGAAATGGAACCTAAATTAACAAATAAAAGAAAACCAGGGAAAATATTTCACATGAGGGACACTCTGTTCTTCCTACAAAAACAATGGAAGAAGAAACCTTGGTAAAGTGCCAGGCTATAAGCTTTATGTAGAGGAGCACCAGATCACATAAACAGAGAGAGTTTGACCAACTGACATTGTACATAAGGATGGGAAAGTATTATGAAATGCAGAAGTGAAGTCACCTGCAGTTTAGGGCAAATCAGTTTTGCTTGGAACAATATATTATTATTTTATATGTTATGTTACTATACCAGCCAGTAGGCAAAGCTCTCTTTACAGAAAATAGGAGATTGAACAGGAAGTAGGAGACTAATGGGAGAGAAACAAAAGAATGGGAAAATGCACAGAAACTACCTGGAACTAACCGCTTAGCCAGTACCGTTAGCCCTACTGTGGAATTTTGGGGCATTTTGTAAAGAGAAAGCTAAGGTAAAAGTCAGCCTCACCCTTGAATTTAGAAGCAGGGCTGTAAAGAATGGCATACCGGAAGGCATTCGTTCATAAGTCAGAGATTATTTGACAGCACATCACAACAACAGTTAATGGTAGACATCACAGCAAATATAGGCCATGATACATGCATATCCTGAAAGGCTTGCAGGCAGCCCTTGCATACGGCAAGCCTTTGTTATGACTTGCAAGAAAGTATTTGAAACGTGTGGGAGGCAGTGCTCCTTTGAACAAAGTGTCCTGCCTGCCTTGAGATTTGATTTGTAAACAAACTTTGGCTGATTTTTCAGGAAGGAAAGCTATCTTGGCTTCTTTCTTAAATGGCAGCCTTCCCCAGCCCGGTACCCTCAGGTGCATTTGACTACAAATCCCATCACCTCCAGCTAACATGGCCAATGGAAGGCGCCAGGCTGGGGAAGGTCTTTTCATAGGGAGACAAAGCCTTGGTGTTGTCTCACCCTACAGAAGTCCTGAGGGGGGTGCAATGATTGCCCCAGTGAGCAAATGTGATTCATCCCTAGGACACTGAAGGGCTGTTCATATATATTGGGATGTGTTTACAGAATGTTTTCATGTGATTTCTGCTTTGGTTCAGAACTTACAGAATGAGGTAGCACAATTTTGGGCCAAACATTAAGAACTGAAAATGTTCGTCTTCTGTAATAATACACTGCAACTCATGGAGTGTAGCGAGCTCAGGGCAACAAACAAAAACCGTTTTGTAGTGTGAATGACATGAGAAAGCCATTGCAGATAGTTAAGATGCTGTTATTTTGCCAAGAACTGATTTCACATCCCCCAATCGCAGAAGTTTTAATGTGAATGCAGACTTTGAAATAAACAAGTCTTTGAAATGAATAGCAACTTTGAATGCCAAGCAAAAGCCAAGTTCAAAGCTAGAAATGGGATTGCCTTATCCGTCAAATGGTGCTGCCAGCCAGCAGAAAAGATACACTGATTGCATTCAAGAGAATTAAACAAACCTGTTGCCTGTGAAAAATGGCCCATGTGTCAGCCACAATTTCTCTTTTTGACTTAGAAACAGCAGCCTACTGAGCTTTTTAAAACAAAAGGCAAACTCTTACAGCAATTTTGCCTTATCACAATTTCACAATATTCTTTCCAGTGCAGGCAACAGCAAGGGGTTCAAGGTCACCATCCAGAGAACATTAAACCTAACCTAAATTCCACTCACTTCGGTGTAACTTATGCACAGCTGTTCTATCAACATCAATGGCATTTCAGCATTCCTGTCTTACACTGGATTGTAGCCTGCGTAACATGTAAATGTCGCATTCGCTTCCTGTGTAACCAAAACATGAATAAGTTGACTACTCTGCTATTTATATCTAGCAGATTTCTGACTAATGAAACAATCTTATTTTCCATAAAATATGACAGAACTCTTTTCAAGCCTGTCAACATGCATTGTCCTAGCTATTTTGGTTTCATCTATTTTCCAGCACGCTGTTTGGATAGCCTTCTGAGATCAAAGTGAAATGTTATTGCTTTTTATGGAAGAAGGATGGGGAAATCCTGAGCACAAGTGGTTTCCTGCAGCAAATAATAAGACGACTAGAAAGGCAGCAAATTATGTTAAATTCTACACCAAAAGAAATAAGCGTTGCTTTAAGAAACTGGCAAGTTGTCTTATTTCTCATTTCTGATGGACTTAGAATGTAAGATTTAGTAAGGATTGACTTCAATTGTTTAAAGAGAAAAGAGAGTTGATGGAACTACACAGGCAATAGTGGAGGATGTGTGAATCAGTACAATCAGAGGTGTGTTTCAGGACAGCTTACAACACTGCAAAAAAATATAAGCCCTTTGGGAAGCACTATCATTAATATAAATTGGGTTGTGCAACAGCATAACACTTTGCCTCATGCTAACTAATGTTACTGGCACTGTACTAGTGAAATGCTATTTATGTAAGTGGTAGCATCACATTGGATACTGCATTTTGTGTCAGTCTTCCACAACTCCATGTTCCAGGTAGCTGCAATTATTCTGTGGTATGGAATGCCGTGTAGCCTTTCAATATGTGGAGCTGAGGCTGGTTGCATGGCCAGCTTGCCTGGGAGAGCTAGAGAGGAAGCCACAGGACTGGTAAGGCCTGCCGCCAGGAATACTAAGTGGAGAGACAGGTGTCATCTCTATCCTTGACATTAAATCGTATCAGTGAGATACTTCCTCTACCTGTCTCATCTGTCCTACTCACGCAGCTGTGCCATTGTGAATAGGTTGCTCAGGTAGTGTGTGCTATGAGTTTATATAAATACATTTATTATGTTTTAAAAGATGTAGGTATCATGAGCAGGTCTCTCCATCTCTCCTTCCCTCTCCAGAAGACTTAGATGAGACTTTAGAAGCTCAATTCTTTTATTAGAATTTAACAAGTTACAAAACAGCATAAATTAAAGAAGCACTCTCTTTGACATTTGGGAGAAACATCTGCCCATGGGAAGAGCTGAATCCAAACTGAAACATTCCCTCCTTCCCTCCCTTTCTGAAAAGATTCTAACTACCCTCACAGCGGCTCCTGCTGTTTGAGGGCTAGATGTCAGGGATGCCAGACACTTCTTAATTGTTCCACTTGCTTCGCCTGTCATCTCCTTACAGAGTCAAGAACTCTGTCCATCTCCTTCTTCCAGTTCCGAAGCATCTCCCTTCTTTTCCAAGGTGGGCTGGTTCTCACTATCTATCTGAGAATCTTCACTAGGTAACCTTGAATCTGCAGTTATCTGCCCCTCTGCCTCCTCCTCAGAATCAGATGAATTAACTCCCAGGCTGTAATATGCAAGAGCTGGGCCCTCTCTCAACCGTTAGGGCCCATATACAATTCAATATCTTCACTTGCCAATAGTGGAATGCCTAATAACATTGTTTCCAGTTTATTTACAAAAATAAAAATACAAATAAGAGCAGCAGCAGTAGTAGCAGCAACAAAGGGTTTGTGTAAATCAGGGATGGTGGGGACCTCATGTGACCCCCAGGTCAGTTGCCCATCTTGATGTAGATGAATTTCATTGGATTGGAGCACCGTATGCACCACTGCATATGAATTTGGTTTCTGTTCTACTCTGCTTGGCAATGAAAGACCTGGGAAGCTAAAGTTTACACTGAGTATGCTTTGGAATTAAGGAGCCATCATAGATTAGCTGCATAAGAGATGTCTTCTGCATGGAAAATGGAAGCAGATCACTTGAGGCCACGGTACTCTTAAAAGCAAGGCAACCACCTCTCTGGCTCTTTGGAAAATGGCTGGGATGGGGGCCAGGGAGAGGTACAAGATACAAGGCTTGGATACGCATGATGTTTTCTTGGATCCAGCTTCACCAGCACATGGCATAGCATTCTGGCAAGGACATGCTTTCCGATCATCTGTGCACTGTCATCAGTAGTTGCCTCTGGGGCAGCCATAATACAGTTCTCCCTTGAGGGCTCCTGGCTCCCTCCCATATGTTAGGAGAACATCCCCCTGGATGAGGGACTGCCAGAGCCCACCCCATCTCAACTAGATCCTTCCCAAAGCCCTGGCACCAGTTAAAGCATACTTCAACATTGAGGCAAAGATATAAAACAGACCCACGAGCAAATAAAGTAAGGTTCTCTATTGAATAAAATGCTACAAGGAAGGTAAAAACACCAGGATCAAGAGAGCTAATTATGATCATGGGAAAAACTCCTTCCCATCCCCTCAAACCTTATGGACTAACACTGAGCCATAACTATAATAACATCTCAAGTCAACTTAGGTAACATATTCAGATAGCAGGGAGGTTGAGAGGGGTCAGAGAAGCTGGAAGCACAATGGCTGGTCCCTTGAGGACCTGCCCCTACATCTTTTATGAACAGAGCTGAGAGAAGATGTTCTCCTAGTGGTCTACCAGACCAATTACCCCTTCCTGATTGAGCAAAAGGGGAAGAGATGAGACACGTGATGGAGTAAGACAGCTGCCCATCTCTGCAGTGGCTAAGCAATTGGCGTGCTCTTTGTCCTTGCTCCCAACTGAGGTACAGGCACAAAGAGGGGCTCTGGAGACTCAAGGGGACCTGGACTTAAGAGCCAGTGCTGTTGAAGATCCTCTGCACTGTAGTGCTGTTTGAGATCCAATGGAGCTATTGTAAGAGCAAAGAGAGATGTAATGTTTCAGATGGACTGGGAAAGGGCAACACATTCTTGCTGCCCTGCAAATACTTCAGAAGGCAGCAGATGTGTTCAACCATATGTAAATGCAACCTATAGCATACAAAAACAATTAACATTCATCTAAATTATAATATATAATAAATTCAATGCATGAGGTTACTGACCCTGTATCCAGACAGAAAGAAGCAACTGAAAAAAGATAAATATTCGTGAGCTCCAAGTTCCTATTTCTGATTGGAGTTTAATATTATGCCTCACTGGGCAATGGGATCTTTGCCAGAGATGTGTCATAATTGAACAGGATAAAAAATACCCAAATAAATAAATAAAATCTTTGTCTTTACTCCAAACAACCGTGTGCTTTTAAATTAAACTAAAGTTAGACTATTGGGCCAGCCCACGTAAGACCACTTTTTCTAATATTAGGAATAATATTGCAAGTCAAAACTTTGGAGCTGCCAGTGGATGAATGAATTTGGCTAATTAGGGGAAGTAATATTACAGTCCTGGTCTTCCTGTTTCTCCGATTTGGAAGAAATATATGATTCCATTTTCTTCACACCTTGGTAGGCTGCTAGAGATAATCAGTTTTCCAGGGATTACATGTGTAGTATGGGAAGATACCACTGGGACAACTGCCACTTTTGGGTGCTTCCAAGCAAGGCTTAGATTATGCAATTGCCCTCATTCAATAAATTTTATGTGAGGCCTATATGATGTCATCTCCCACTTGAAACTGCCCCCTGTGTTCTCCCACCACTTCTTTTACCATTTTCCTTACCACACACTCAAAAAATGTTAAGGAAGGAAAGATGAAATATCTGCTTCATATGTTTTGACTGGTAAAAAAGATGAAGAGTCTGTTAAGCAAAAGAGATGAAAAATGGATTGAAATGATGAGAAGATGGATTAAGAGAAGCCCACTAATTATTAGCATAGTTAAACAGCAGAACCTGCTGCCTAAGGAGATGATGCAGTCTCCTTCCTTGGATGAAGGACACGGCTGCTGGGAGTGTTTTGGAAGGGAGATGTCCAGAACGAGCACATAAGGCTGAACTTTTGGAAAGCACGACAGATCCATGATTCTGTTTGAGAGATACACGCGACATGGCTGGAATCGCAGGGCTGCCACCAACCCAGCAGCCCTTGCCATCTCATCTTTAAAGTAAAATATGTGACATCATTGCATTGCATTGCATTGCATTGCATTGCATTGCATTGCAAGCTCCCTCATGACCCAGGGGACCTGCACGATTTTGTTTGTTACTGTTGGCAAGAATGGCAATGAAATCATGCCAGACAGTTTTATTTAGCGGATATTTCAACAGGAGAGAAGAAGAGGGGGACAGGGATGCTGCTGAAGACTGGCCGAGATATCCTGCTGCCGGAGCTGCATTTGGCTCACTGTTTGATGGCTACACGGAGGTGGGTCTCCATGCCCACCTGCCTCTTGTTGCTGCCAATTCTGAGGAAGGTACCTGGTAGAGCTCCAGGTTGTGGATGCCTTTCTTGCAAAAAGGGGCAAGAGGGGCAGTGGGGGAATAAGCCAAGTGGTGCTGCCCCCAACTTCCATGTCCTGTGCACAAGAACCTTCTCTCAGGCTCATGGGGGGGGGGGCAGCAGGGGAATCAGCTGAGCAGAACATTTTCTTTTCTGCAGTCTCTCATTCCTGCCCCAGAGGAGACCTTTCTGCAGAGCAAGGACACCTCCAGCAGCAGCATAAAATGGCAGCTGACAGTGGCATTCTCTTGGCAAAAGTACCAACAACAACCCTTGCCAAGCAACTCACTGGTTTTGGTCTTCATACCACAATGGGTTGCATTTCCAGGTTCAGACAGCACAGCAACATATAACTGACTGTTATTCCTGTTTGTGGTTTCTAATCACCAAACCTACCACACTGGAATACCATGACAGAGTTCAGACGGCATTACAGACAAACAATGGTTAAAATGCACGTGCTCGCATGCTGTATCTTGTTGTGCCAGGGGAACCCAGCCTCTAACTGCAGCAGCAGTCATATACACACAAGTCCAGTCCTGGACAGGAAACAAGAGTCAGTGCCCTATAACTTCATATTTCTCAGTATTCACTAAAAAAACAAAGCAAAACAAATGCTGTTGCATCCACTCATCAGAAAACAAATCCAGAGACTCTTACCTTTGTGAAATGTGAACTATACATATCAAGAAAAAGGGAGCAGTGGCAGGAAAGTGCAGGAGGGTTATGAGCTGAAGACATTATTGTCTGGACCTATGACCTGTAAAATTCTGTGAATGAAGCAAGGTGATGGTGTGAGGGGAAAAAACCGGAAAGCACATATTCCTCACGAAAATCAATGGCAGATACTCATATCTCACTGGGTTCACATGGATTGCACCCTGGGTTGTTCATTTAAACTGAGTGGCCCCGTTCCCACAACTACTACCTCTACTACAAAAGAGGTGGCAAAGCTGTGTAGATGTTGCTTCTACTGATTAGAGAATAAGCCACTTGTGTGCATAAATACAGAAGAATGCCCACAAAACTGTTAATACATTTTCATATCCCTGAGAGACAAAGGGGCCTCCTGCAGAGGAAAATTGGGGAGGGGGGTGTTGGATAAACAGAAAGATTCTCAGGATGCCCAAAGGCTATTGGCAGAGGAGGTGTCTGCAGCTGAAATAAAACAAATTTATTTTGATGCAACAAACAGTAAGAGGAAATGAATTTGGGATCGTCTAAAAACCAAACATTAAAGCTGAGCTTATTTTATATATATATTATGTAAACATTTGTGATTCCTGTGTTATTAGAAATTTGTTTGCACAGGAATATATAATAAATTTATTATTTACCTTTTTCATATAAGATACTCAAGGGAATTAATAAACTAAATTAACAAAACTTTAATACAATCACACAAACATGAAAACAACATAGCAAATATCAAACATAACAAATATCAACAATGGAGAGAAAAGTGGACGAAAACTTACATTTATTGCACAATTTAAAACTTTCCCACAAAAGGGTAAACAAACTAATTTTTAATCACAACAAAAAGAATCTTGAAAAGAATTTAGGATATGGTCAAGGAAGAGATCAAACTAAGCTCCCATCGTGGGTTAGCTCTCAGGGTTTTGCTTCAGTTCCTTTGCCCTGTTATTGTTACTAAAGGGTGGAGTGCTGGGGTTTAGCTAATCCAGTGACAAAAAGTTTGTGTTAATAAATGGAACTAGGCTACGAATCCTATCAACTGATATATTGCTGACAACACACAGCATTAAACAGTTTAATAAAGCTTGGAGCACAGTGGTCCTTTTGTTTGCTTAGTTACCATGACATTGTGCCATTGTGAACACCATCACTAAAATCAAATAGGCTGTCTGAATTATAGATGGTAGGAATGTTCCTCTAAAGTGAAAGAAAGAAAGACAGACAGTCAGACAGACAGTCCACAATATGAGATCAATATACTTTGTGCACTACTTTCCTGCTTGTTTTTTGGCTAGTGAAAGCCATATTGCTTTGTAAAAGTGACTTTGATTACTGAGTCATATGCCATCTGTCCCCACACAATTCTGCTGCATTTCATAATACAGAGACCTCGCTCTTTGAAGAACTCTACCCACACTATGTGATACTGCATTTAGCTGTCATAAGGCCATTCTATCTCCAACTCCAAGGGTGCGTGGGTGGGAATCTTTGAATGTCCATGTGTGAATTTGAATGCTCAATCCAGGCCTGGACCAAGAAAATTTCAAGATTACTTGAGAAATGTCTCTACCTGTATGCAGGTATACCAAGTTTTAAAAATAGTCAAAAGGAATTGCTTTCTCTGCTTCTGCTGTGCTCTGTTCTGAACCAAAACCCCACAGGGTAGAAGCTGCATCTCTGAGGAGAGTTACCAGTGACCAGTTTGCTCTAATGAAGTCTTAGGCAGAATTGTATCCTTTTATGCCATAGTTCCAGATTCCACCTTTCCTACAAAATGGAAACCTTAAAGTGACCGGCTGCTGTCCTGGAGCCCAACACTCCTCTGTCTCTTCAGGAGTCCATATCTGTCATGTTTTTGGAAAAGAGGCGCTATCTCAATGGTGGAGCTAGGTTGAAATGCCTCTGGCAGCTCAGCATCAAAGGTCTTGAGTTCTGCCATGCTGCTCAGGGGTGGGATTTCCTCTGTTGGCACCGTTCATTCCGCCTTCTCCAGGTCCATGTCCAGATCACAACTGCAGTCCTGGGTCATGACAATGTTGATCTGTACTCCCTGCTTCCAAGCAGTTCAGTTTGCACTTGCTCATGCAATGCTTGCTGCATCGCACTTCAACAGAATTCATATTGATTAATTGACTGACACATTGCCTGACTTTCTGTACCGGAGACATTAGGGGAAGTTTTTACTTCTCTGTTTGACTGTGCTGAGTTTCCATATTTTCTATATTTCAGGACAATGTGTTGATTACAAGAAGCCCCTGACACTTAGTGGTCCTATCAGTCAGACTTCAAGCCTTTGACAGTCTGATTTATGTACCCCATCAGGGTGTAATCAGCTTGTGCAATGGGTGGCACTGGAATGCCATCTCTTAGCCAGGTCAATGGTTCCAGCTGTGAAAAGTTATTACGTGTGTCACACCAGAGCTAAGAATCCGAAAGGTCAGATCTTATTATATGGACACCAGTCCCTAGTCTTCCCTCCCCCAATGCCTGCCATCCCAAAATGTTGAGTGACCATAAAAATGTGGAGTTTGCTAGGCAACCTGTGAAATAACACTGACATCTGTGTTTTGAGGAAATAAAAAGCTTTGGTTAGAGCTCATACTTGTTCAATGAAACTTCTCATCCATGAAGTCATCAGTCTATGGAAAGAAAGGGTCTGGAATCTGAAACAAATGAGGGTTGAAAGGAAAGTACCTGATTGCCATCAATTGTGACAACTAATAAAAATGAATCCGGTAAGCCCCATTCCAAAGTATAGTAAAGTAGTAGTTGACACCACACCACATGAGCGCACACACAGAGTACTGTGAATGACAAAAAATGTGTTCCACATGCAGTTACTTTTCACTTCTGCATTTTGCTCTCTCTGGTGTTTTTCAGGCTGGCACAAAACTTATGGAAGGAATTCCTTCAAAAAGCCCTGTTTCCCCAATTCCCAAGCAATGGATCCTCCAAATTTATCAGCCAATTCAAAGCTTACCTATCTGTATGTGCTCATTGCTCACTGCTTCTCACTAACACACTTTGATATAGTTGTGAATCAGCTGAGAAGAATATGGGTTTCTATCTCCCCTAAGTAACCACACCCCATATGTAAAATTATCTTCCAGATAAACAGACATTAGTTTCAAGTGACCCATAGCACTTCTTAGTTGACAGATTCAACAGTGAATTATTATGCAAGTGGGTATAAATGTAAAGTTTTGCCTTTATAATCATTGGACAAGTTTCAGATTTTTACTCCAAGCAAAAAGAAACAAATTGCTTTGATAGAAATACTTGCAGGTGTTGTGCTATAGATGTGAAATGGAAAAGGATTTCTAGATATATCTTTCACCAGTTTCTCATGTTTTTTCCAGGGAAAATGCTCTTTTATATTGAGTTTCCTGCAGAACCTGACAGCAAGTCAGTTCAGTCAACATGATAACCTTCACTCAACCGTTGCGTTTGGGTTGAGGTTGAGCCATGGGTTATTGTGTTGTCTGAAACCAACTGTACTTTCAGGCCATGGCTTGTTAACTACAAACAATCTATGAAGAGAACCCATGGGTTGTTGTTAGGTTATGGACTGTGGGTTGTTCGTGATGGTCTGTCCTCCCAGCTGTGTTCAGACAATGTCATAATTCATGTTTCAGCAAAACCAGCCTTTTAATGACAAGCCATACTCAACTCTAGAGTATGGATATTGTGTTGATGGAAGTCAGTCAGTGTTATTATTTTAGTTGAAATGATTGGTAATGGCTTAGAGTGGACTTCATTAAACTGAACAGAAGGTAGAAAAGAAAATTGGTCACAGTACATAGTTGGGTTTTTAAAAAAGATAGGTAGGTTCTAAAGGATGCAAACTCCATAGAAAACAATTAAGCTAGATTCAAATAAAGGCGATCAGGTACAGGTTGTAAGCAGCTGAAGTACTGAATTAAGGAGCTTGCGAATTAAATGGAGGAGAGAGTAGGATTTCCTTTAAACCTGCAATGCATGGAATTTTTGCATCTGCAGGCCAAGGAAAACACAGTGACTTACATTAAAAGATCTCAACTATAACTCAGTCTGTGTTATATATTTGTTCAATATAAGTTCACTAAGTTCCATGGGATTTCCTTCTTAGTAAATCTACACAGGATTACAACTTTATTAAGGATCTTATTGCAGGTAAGGAAGTCATATGCATTAAAATAATATTTTACAACAATAAATAAGCATATATATTATTATGTATGATGGATGAAGGAATATTGTTTTCACTGTTTACTTGATCCATCTTTTAATATCGTTTAAGTAATTAATGCCCTTGGCCTAAAAAAAAAATCCCTTTCCATCACTTAGTATAGCAGGGCATGAAATATACTATATATTTCACTTTTTCTGTACTCATGCATTTCATGGATTTCTGTCCCAAGTAATCAGTTCGACTAGAAGAACAAACTGGAGTATTCAAAGACCCAGTCCTATGCGTGTTTAAACAGAAAAAGTCCAGCAATCCCTAGACAGCATTTCCCACCATAGCTGAGAGTAGTTTTCCTCTCTAAGTCTAAGCATGCATAGGAGTGGATCCTGAAAAGGTTTTCCAGTGGCAAAGCTGATTCTTGCACTGAAATGTGAAAAGTGCATTGTGAACACAGGTGTAGCAGCATGGGAAAATATACAGTTTTCAAGGATTCATGTTTTTGTATAGTTGTGATGGAATGACATAAAACTGGCACTGCAGGCCACTAGTTTAGCTTTGCCTATGTAGGAACATGTGGTGAAATAAGGAAAATGAATGGAAGGCATCTTGCCAGTCCTTGAATACAGAAATATGAAAAGTGCCTACAGATTAAAAGACAGTTTGACCCAATGTGCATGTACTAGAATTCTGAATTTTATCCTGTTTCCCATCTCAGATGTGAACATGAGCAAGAGAAATGCCTGCAAATTCCCAAATCTGTGATCATATTAAAATATTTATTTCCTCACTTTATTCAATGGGGAAAATTAGATATGTTGGAAAAATACATACCCAGTATGTACAGAAATGCATGCTTTCCCCATTTGAACATGCCAAAACAAAGGTCAAAAATGGAAATGATATGAGCCAAACCCAACACTGAAATCAATTTTTGAATAAATTAGGTGAATTTGAAAATCACTGGTTCTTGCATCCTATGAACCAAGTATATAAGAACTGACATTTCCCACCTTTTCCTTATGAGTCATCTTGATTACCCATCTTCCATATGCAAGCAATTCACATCCCTAGCTCAGTAACAGCACCTTCCTTTGGTCAATTCAGAGTGGATACATTAGAAGGAAATGAAGAGAGAAGTATGTTTTTTAAAGCTTGAAATATATACTCAATGGAAAGAAAAGCAAAGACAGAACTTTTGATGACAGGAGGGAATTATAAACTCACCTAGAAAAGCACTCAAATGGGAAAGTCGAAGGAAACAGAGATGAAAGGAGAGATGCAACTTCAATTAAAAGAGAGAATAAATAGAAGAGGTGATAGAAAACAGAAGAGCCAAAGCAAGAGAATGAGGATAGTTCTTATAAAAGGTTTGGAAGCTCCGGGGGGTGGGGGAGAGAAAGGAAAAAATATGACAGAAAATATTAGATGTTTAATAAGGGTGCTTCAAGATGAAGCTGCCTCCTTCACATAATTTTATAGAGGATCCAGGTAACATCTTCATTCACAACATTTCTGTTTTTTCTCAAATTTTTCCTACTGCAGAAAATCCATTAAGACAAAAAGGATGAAGTGCTTGAAGCTCTTTATCAGAGAGCACCATAAATTATTCAAGTAAATATCTCCAAAAACAAACAAAAGCAGAATTTTTAGAAACATGAAATAGGAAATAAGAAAATGACAAAGGAAAGGTAAATGTATTCTATGATCTGAAGCAAAAACAAACATTAGAAGAAGCCCATGTTAACTGGAGCTGAAACTCAAATCAGCATGTTGCAAGTAATCCAGTCAGATTCAGGGGATGAATATGAAATGTGCAGCCTTTTTATTACAGTCTTACAAATTATTGTAAGAAATCAGTTGGGATTTTTAGAGGGAGCTCAGGAGGTACAGCAGCAACTGGAGTGTGCATTGCACCCACATATGCATGTATACACAACCAAGTCCAACAGCATATTACTATTACTATTTATTACTACTATTCATACCATTATTACTACTATTAATACTATTACATTGCATAGTACTCAAGACCAAAGTTATTTTGGTGCCAGAGGCAGAAAAATCCACACACATCTCTTTGCTTGTTGCTGCTGCTGTTGCTGCTGCAGTTGTAACAACCCTAACTAACAATTTGTTGCCCTTTCAGGATATATCAAATCAGTTGCCAGAGGTGGTTCCCTTAAATAATGGTAAGGCCTGCCCTGCTAATGCAAAAGGAGTGGACCGATGCCATGGAAATGAAACAAAGCAGGAACAAAATATAAATGGGGCAATTAGCATTGCCAGAACCAATCCAGGGGCAAAATTGATAGCAAGCAGAAAATGGGGATGCTTTGGCAGAAGATGTCTATATTGTAGGGAGTTGTACTAAACAGAAGTCTCCTATTTAGTACATTGTTCAAATCATGATTCAAGAAGCATGAAGACAATTCAGGGAAGAGTTACAAAGATGCTAATGAAACTTGGAAGAAAGTCACATTACAGCAAAAACAACACAATTGCCTCTCTCAGTAATTCGGTGTAACAATTGAGTGAGTACTGGGAAAGAAGAAATGGCTTTCAGTTACAGAAAGTTAAACATTAAGGAAAACCAAATATTCAAATAATGGGGCAAAGTGCCCAGGGATTTAATTTTTCTTGGAGAATTTTTTTTCATTTTCTCTTGGAAGTTGTCCAGGAGAGGCTGTTCAAGTATACTTTCAGTTTTGGATCCTTTCACACATGGCACTAAAAGAATTGTTGAGTCTTCCTTGCAAAAATATTTCATAAATCAATGTTACCAATTGAAGATCCAAGTGGAAAACAACCATTTTGAAATCGAATGTACAGTCTAGACTAGTGGTGGTGAACCTACGGCATGTGTGCCACAGTGGGCACACAGAGTCCTCTCTGTAGGCATGCGAGCCAAGACGCCCCAGCATCGCCCCAGCAGCTGAGCATCAGATAACAGAGCACATAGGGGCCATGCACATGCTCAGAAAGGACTAGTCCCAGGCAATGACATCACAAGCAGTGACACATTAGCTGTGTCTCGTCTGAGCTTCCCCATGGCTGAACGGTGTGCTGCCAAGGAGAGAGAGAGAGAGAGAGAGAGAGAGAGAGAGAGAGAGAGAGAGAGAGAGAGAGTTGCTTAGACTGACTGTTTTCAGGTTTTCTTGCACTGTTGCCACTTTGCGATAAATAAGTAGATTTTGGGTTACAGTTTGGGCACACAGTCTCTAAAGGGTTCACCATCACTCAGTTAGGGTAGGAAAAACGAGGTGCCTTCTATGATTTTGATGGTTGGAATGTGGTAAGAATGGGGAGCAATGTTGAGCTGCACAGAAAAAGCTACTCAAGTAAGGCTTTTTCAAAATCACCCTCTTTTCAGTGAACTGTAGACCTATATCAGGGTTAGGGGAGAACATCAGGGTAGGGTTGGGGTGAGAAAAACAAGGTGTCCTGGCAGAATGTTGATGCTTGAAGTGTGTTCAGAATGGGCAGAAATGATGAGCTGTGCAGAAAAAGCTGCTCTACGAAGGCTTTTCCAAAATCACATTATTTTCAAAGGAACTTTAGTCCTATATTAGGGTTAGGGGAGTGTACCAGGATAGGGGTAGGGTTAGAAAAAGGAGGTGTCCTGGAAGGATTTTGATGACTGGAGTGCGTTTAGAATTGGCTGAAATGATGAGCTGTGCAGTAAAAGCTGCTAGAGAAGCCATTTTCATAATTCCATTATTTTCAATGGAACCTTAGCCCTATATTAGGGTTGGGGGGGGGTACACTAGGGTAGTGTTAGGGTTAGAAAAAGGAGGTGTCATGGCAGGATTTTGATGGTTGGAATGTGTTTGGAATTGACAGAAATGAGCTGTGCAGAAAAAGATGCTCTAGGAAGGCTTTATAATAATTGCCCATTTTTCCATGGAACTTTAGCCCCATATTAGGGTTAGGGGAGTGTACCTGACTAGGGTTTGGGTTGGAAAAACGAGGTGTCCTGGTAGGATTTTGATGGTCGGAATCTGTTTAGAATGGGCAGAAATGTTGGGCTGGGCAGACAAACCTGCTCTCGGAAGGCTTTTTCAAACTTGCCCTCTTCAATGCAGAAATGATGAGCTGGGCAGAAGAAGCTGCTTGAGCTCCATGCACATGCTCGGAAAGGAGAAGCTCCGCCAGGCAATGACATCACATGCTGTTACACATCAGCCATGATTCGTCCAAGCTTTTGCATTGTGGGTCAGTGCGCTTCCAAGGATATGAACTAGCTATGATTTTTTTTTAAACTAAAATCTCAGTTTTCAAGTTTTATTTTAGTGTTGCCACTTTGAGATAAACAAGTCAGTTTTGGGTTGCAGTTTGGATACTTGGTCTCTAAAAGTTTCGCCATCACTCTTCTAGGCAATGTGATGTTTAAAATTCAAATATAGATGTGGGAGTTGCAAATTGGCTTCCTGGATGAGGGAAGATTGCAGAATTCGATGACCCATGGGGAACTTTCTCCGTATTAATCTTTACATCAACGCTTTCTGTTTTAACAGTCCAGAGGAAGGTCCAATTATATGACCATGAGATAGTAAATGGGCCACTTAAAACCCCACACATCTGGCTGTTTTGTGCACCAGCTTGTCTATGCACAGCTGTTCACTGTATATGACCTTCATTATTTCACTTTGAACTTTAAACTCTCCTAAGTCTGTAGTAGTTACACGGTCAAAACCAACGCATGATAAGCAGCTTCAGTTATTTGACTCACTGTTCAGAGCAACTTTAGTACATTGCTTTAGTACATTGCCATTGCTTGATCATCTGACTAGGCCTAAGACAACCATGAGTGAGAAAAAGAGAGCAGCCGATGTGATCATTTGACTATTAGTATAGGGTGCCTTTTAGAAAGGATACTGCTAGAAAGGATATCTACAAGACCCTTGTGACAATTAAGGTCTTAGTTTATAGCTGGTCTCAGAGCATAATAAATAGCAGTCAACACCCAGAAACAAGAAACATTTAAAAAGCAATGCATCTTTTTTCTTACACTATTTTTTGCTAGAGATTTACTTTATATTCCAAACAAATAAAAGCATTAACTTGATCTCTGTGCAACTTGTGATGGGAAGTCACAATTATGGAAATCATGAATATGGGGAATTTGCCCATCCCCTCCACAGGGTAACCTGTGAACTCCAAAAGTGGGTAAATGCGCCTGTTTTCCTAAAAGGGGATGCATAATTTCTCCATTTGCACATTACACTGGAAACAAAAAGATATATATGCAGGTTTTTCAAACGTGTTTATGATTGTTGGTACTTTCTGTACTGTGTAAATCCCTGTGGAATCAGTGCATAATCAATAGCAGCTAAGTTTTCTTTTCTCTCTGTCCCTGGTCAATAGTCAGTCAGTATGATGAGGCAGTTTGAGTACTGAGCTAGAAACAAGAAGTTTCAAGCTTCAAGCTCTCAAATTCAACCCACAGCACTCAAGAAAATTTCTAAAATCTGTATCACTGTAATATTTGTATTACGCTAGCTCAAAGGTCACAAAATACCTTAAAAGCTTTTAAGTTCTCCAGCTCTCTTTAACAGTCAAGAGGGCAAACGAAACCAAAAAGGGAAGTAGGGTGCGTTGGATGTTTAAGTTATAAATTCAATGTTAGGTTAGAGCCTTGAGATAGGAAGTGGGATTCAAGGCTGCAAGTATTCAAATTGGACTCTGCCAGGTAATGAAATGTCTTCAACTTACACCCGTGGTTCTCCCAGAAATTGCTGGGAAGAAGAAACAAACACAATAGTTGGTCCTTCTTTTCTGAAAGTATCAAATTCAGCAGTATAAAGTCCATAAGTCTGTTTGGCCCCAGTCATGATTTCTCAACCTAACAACACTCACAGGTATAAAGAGGTGGTAGTGACAAAGCCAGATACTCCACTCTGTGCTTCTTGTAATAAGTGTGAGCAAAAAGTGTAAGTAACTGAATAAATAAATGGGACCTCTTCAGATTTGCTGCTACTGACCAGCCATGTTTCCTTTTCACACAAGCATAACTTATCCTAAGCCTGAGGTGGTCAATAACATACTACTGATTTTACGGTTATTGATCCTCAAGGATAAAGTTGAGGTTAGGGAAGGATTGTTTAATGGCAATATTTTATGGCTTAGGAGAAGCTAGCCATAAAATATAACAGAGTAGCCCTTAGAAAATGACATTTTAGATTTCAGTAGTGGGATGCAATTTCCAGCCACTGAACATATAGAACAATGTACAGGCAGACATGGGTGTAGGACTGAAACTTGATCACATGTGGTTTGAAATATGGAGGGTGCAGGGAATGGGACAACCAGCTGCCCACCTTTGCCCTACCAAAATGAAATGTCTGCATTTTCAATTTAAGAAAAATAATCCATTGAGACAGTTTAAAGGAAGGAAGGTGTTCTAAGTGCTCTTCTTGGACCAGCTGAAATTAACACTGAAATCTGATAGCTTTTCAAGTCACCAAAATTAGGATAGAACACATTGAAAGGAAACAGCAAATGCCTTCAAAACATTTTTTTCCTCCCTTGAACCTGGGACTCGCTGGGATATGTGAACCTTCCTTTATGCTGAGCTGACATTGGCTCCGCGTGACCTCAGCTCACAGTAGGTGCTAAGGAGCAGAGGTTTCTTCAGGAAGTTCAGGGGTGGTAGATTTGTTTTGATTCTGCAGCTGAAGAAAGGCTGCCAGGATCTTGCAAGCAAGCCCTGAAATATTGTATTTGTTTTTATAGTGTGGTCATTATTTTTCTCACAATGTGGTTCCTGCAATCTTTGAAGTCTTTTGACTCCTTTAGTCTCTGGATAATGGTAGACATGGCTTGTTTGCTTATTCTTGATGCTGTCTCTCTTTCGGGAGAGTTTTTGCTGGTGCTATATCCTGTTTTATACAATCCTAGGCCACAGCTAGAAAATAACAGCCAGGAAGCCATAAAACATCTACTGAAGATCTTCCTTTCTGTTCCTGTGTCTCAGTGATAGAAACCATCTGTGATAATTAATAGGGGTGGACAAGTTGGAAAGGGTGCTTTTGATTAGTTTCTGAGTGTCCTTTCTTACATAAGTTTTTGGCTTACACGAACATCGATGCCATGAAGGGGAAGGGGAAAATGTGTGTGTGTCTGCTGCTGTTTGTGGCATGAGTCTTTGTTTTGCTATGAGTACACAGCCTACATGTTGCCACATATATCTGCATACCATGACTTGCACAATCAAACAAAAGCAAACACTCCTTAGTGTGACCCCTTTTGAATCATGAAAAAAGGAAAGATGCTCTTCTAAAGAAAAATAGCAAAAGAAAGGGGTGTTTTGCATAAAACTTCCATGTGAGCATTTATAATTTCAGAAGAAAATTTAGAAATAATTATTATACTTTAAATAGAGGATTCAGAAAATATCACCTTAGTGCAGAAGGCTATAAGCAGAATATCTGTGTGCTTGCTATTCAGTCTGTTGTTCCGATGTTAAACATCCAAAGCAGAATTGGATGGGAAAGCCCTCCAAATAGATGAAAGCTTCAGAGAGAAGGCACTTCTCTGGCAGAACTTCACTGCCCTCTGTAAAAGAGGACATGTGGCTGCACCATTCTCACCACAGTTCTCTTCCATAAACAGAAGAGATCCTTCTATAAATTGAAGGTTCTCCAGTCCAGTTTATTTTCTGCTGGAGGAGTGGAGAGTGGGTTTTCCTTGTCCTTTGAAGCCCTGTGTGCCATCCCTGCACTGTTCCAGACAGTCTCCCAACACTCTGGAGCAGATTTTGGGGGCTGCAGGGGGAAACTTCTTCCATTGAGGAGAGGCTCCTATTGGAGCATTAGCAAGAATTGAATCTGATGATACTGAATTTCAAAGTAAGAAAACATTTGGCACGAAGAATACTTGAGTCTCCGTTGGTTCACAGATATTGGAAATTTAAAGGATTCCCTTAAGCTAATTATAGATACAAGACATAGGTACCTTCTACAGTTGGATCATTGCTGCACTCAAAAAGTTATATCCAGAAATAACCTGGAAACCCAGCGTGTGCACCAATTGGGCCCAAGCTCAGGGATCCTTTGTAAATGGAATCTGTTCCCAAAACATGGCAAAATTCTTGGTGGGTTTTTATTTGTTTGTTTGTTTTGCTTTTTGTTGTTTTTTGTTTGTATTTCATGGTATTTGCTAGAAAATCTAGTATTCAGCTATGAAAAACTGCAGGTGCCTCCAGACAAGGCCTTTATCTTGTAATCTCCCTGCCTGAAACTTGGAATTTTACAAAGTGGAAGAGGTTCCAGTTATCACTGTCGTCCTTGTGTGACCTTCCCAATGTTTTTCCATTGCTAGCTCCATCTTTTTTCTCACAAAATTGAAAAAAAAATGTTGTACCTCTTGAATGATTTGCTAGGAGCCCTCCCTCTGGAAGCATCCAGAGACCGCATTTCTCTGGAAAGGTGCCCTTTTATTAGCATTTCTCTTTGGCAGGTACTGTTGACCTAAGAAAATATGGTGTGTGTGTGTCCCCAAAAACGGGATGGAAATGTGAGGTTTGGGCTAAGGGGAGCAACAGTGTCCAGTTCCTCAGTAGGCCATCGCATGGCTTTCCTCATATTCTGGAGCTAAGACTGACTTCCCTTTCTGCAACAGTAACCACAAAATTCAGTATAACATGATCACATGATTCTGATCTCAGTTAAAGTACCTAAACAAACATTATTTTAAAATCATTTGAGGATGCTAAAAACAGATTTCTTTAAGGACTTGAACCTGCAATCAAAGGAAAATTTCCCAAGCATTACCCAAATACCAAAATCAAACATCAAACCAATATTGCATATTATTTCCTAAAACCTTCTTGAAATTCTGGTGTTTCCTCTTTCAAAGTTCAAATGTATTAGGGCATTATTGCCTACTTAGCAACAAGTTAGAATGGAAAATATTAAATAATGTAAGAGCCCAATCAGCAAAAGTAAAAAGAAGGAAAAAAGAAAAGGACTTTTGTTTCAATTCATGATCAGATTTATTCCTGGCATGTGTAGACCACACATTGAGTCAATGTTTGTTCTCTCTGTGGAGAATAAGAACCATTGGGGAATTTTAAATCTTGCACTATGCATAGAAATACTACTGCTGTGATGAAAAGAGGCAGAGGAACAGAACTTTTAGATTGATTGAAAAGTTCAGTATTCTCCAACCAGGTGCTCTCCAGATTTGCTGGAATTCAAATCCCATGATTTCCATTCAGTCCCGAACTGCAGAATTTTGTAGTAATTTATGAGCACAGGCATCATTTAAGTTGCCAGAAATTAATGCACTTCTCTGAAAAAGAAAACACTGTCTACATTGCTCAGCAAGAGGCACTGCCTCCTGCTGTACTGGCATTTCCATTTGTTTTCTTCAATAAATGTCCAGGTTCATCAGCACATCTATTCAGCTTCCAGTGCTAATAAATTGCCAGATAGCTCTACAGAATTCAACAGTTCTCAGGCAACCAGTGACTACATCTTAGATACAGAATTCATTTCTGCTCCAGAAAATGCACCTTATGATTCTAACAACAGGCAAGGAATCTTGAGGCCAGTTTAAGTATTACGTGTTCTCTGCACCTTGGCACTCTCAGTGAAAGCTGCGAAAAGGCACTTACCCATGTCAGCACTTCACGAGGGGAGTGGACCATTTAAAAGCTTCTTAACGCATGTGCCAGCCCATGGGTGTGTTCGTCAGCATGGCTGCAGATCCTTTGGAGACCTACACGCTTGGTCTGAAGACACTATGCACTATGAGCAAACATAAGAGATAAGAGCTTTAAAAGTCTTATGTCCACATGGCTAAGTGCTTTCTGGCAGTCTCAACAATCTGCAGTTTGGTCACAAATCTTTGTAAAAAGTAAGGACTGTGTATCTTTCAGGAAAGAAAGCATTTTATGTTATGAAGAGGTCTTTGTTCCCAAAAGTTACATTACCTTTCTTTTTACAAAGATTAAAGCAAAAAAAAAAAAAATCTGCCACACAAATCTCTATTGCGGTCTTAGTAGATGTGGTTTTGCATACATGTTTTATGGGTTGGATCCAAATAGACTTATTCAAAGTAGGCTCATCTGAATCAACAGAAGTTGGCTAGGTTCTCCAATTAGTTCCAATGGGTCACTCCATTACTATGTCTGGATCCAACCTACATTAAATTAAATGGGTTCAACTTGTGGCAGAGTTAGATAAATAGGAGGAATGAATCTTCCTATTGCTGACCAAGGTATCCTTGTTTGCCCTCCCCTGGCCAAGTTTCTTCATCAGGATATACGTTCAGAAGTGGCAGAAAGCCAGTTGAAATTACAATGTCTGGCTTATTTCCAACATGCACTGACTGAAGCAAATGAGTGATTGCTTCAGCCCACCTCTGCACTGCATCTTCTTACAACCACAGGGTGGGCTGAGCAAGGAAGGAAGTAGTGAATAATGATTTGGAAATGCCATTTCGCTATCTACTTGCTGCTTGGTTTGACTCCCCCAGATCAGACAGACTGTACTAAAAAAAATGGAGAAAAGCATGCTATCAAAGAAGCAGTTCAAGTAAAACAGATAGAAGTCTCCCTAGATAAAATGTAGAAAGTGTGCTTGTTTTTCAGCAGCTCTGGCAACAACCACATCATCAAGCCATCAATGTGTATCTGACAGGAGGGCAAGAAACTGAGGAGGGGGTTTGATCTCTTTTCTCTCCTTCACAGTCACCACATATGCACACACTTGTTTCACATAGCCTATTCCAGGGGAGTCAGCAAGCTTTTGGGGTCACTGGGGGTGCTCTCAGAGTTCTCACAAAATGGCTGCTAAGGGCACTTGCCCATTCGTAAAATAGTTAACATGGCAGATATGGCTTGTCATAGTAACTCATACAAAGTAGAAATGCAGTCTGAGCCCCAAAACACAAAACCCACCCTTTTGAACCCAAATAAAGATGGCACTTTGCTTTGCTGCATGCAAGCCTCCTAGAATAACAACAACAACAACAACAACAACAACAACAACAACAACATTCTTGAGGGACAGGGAACCTGGGGGTGGGTACATCAGTGCTCATAGGTACTGTGTTGGAAACTCCAGGCCTACACCAACTTAAAATATACAAATGTACTCTATGTACAACATAAGCCTCATTCTTCATAAACTCACTAATGCACATGCTTTCTGAAGATAATTCCAGAAACAAATCTTTCCATACAATCAGTTTTCTTGGGACTTCTTCTACTCCCTCTGTTAATGACTAAAAATAAGATGCTCAGGGTCATGTGCCAGATCTGGCCTTCCTGGAATCCCAATTGAGCCCTTCTGGTTTCCACAAAGGCCAGGAGTACTCCAGAGATATGGAGTTCAGAATACTGCCCTTAGGTAATGCTCTTTGCTCCTGTAGAAGCTGCACACATCACTTCTCAAACACGGAGAAGTTGCATGGCACAGCCCCTGTCGTCCATTTCATACCTTCCTCTGGGTGGGAAGCCAGGTATCTTTCAGCTTGAACTAATGTAAGCAAGTTATTCTGGGCTCTCCCCTCCATGTCTCTTGCTCAAGTCATACCTAGTTCTGCAAACAGTTGTTCCACTTGTCTTAGAAATGTAAACATTAAATAAGTAGCAAATAAAGGATCTGAGATTCCTCAGGATTAAAATCTCAGTGTTTGAGGTACTTAAACTCTTGTCATTCTCTGTGTCAAATGTCAAGATCTGCAGCATGGGCCAGACATGATTATTACGCAATATTTTTAGGCTAAGGAGGGGTCCTTATAATGTGTGACTTCACTGGTGAGGTGAGCCCAAGAGAGGACAATGATAACAACTACAGACATTTGAGACTAGTTTTACTTTTGGATGCTCTGTTCACAAAACTATATTTTGTTGCCAGTATAAGAAAGGAAAGAGAAATGGCTCTTTTTCCTAAATCAAGTGGGCATGGGAGTATTAGCAGAACAGCCAAAGAATCACTCAACATTAGTAGCAAGCAGAGCAGGAAGAGGATTATAAATGAATTCCACAACTCTAGTATAACAAGAATGTAAGAATCTGGTCTGAAGCAGTGGCATCCCCAGTCAAAGCAAAAGATGCTAATGTGCCCATGATCCCCATGCTGTAACTGTTCCATGTTAACGCAGTATCACCACAGTGCTGTGAAGTCTTGGGGCATTTTTCATTTCCTGAATGAGCAGTGTTGTTCATTGGTTTGTAGTGACCCCATAGACACCCTGTGTGTGGGGTGTGTGTGTGTGCATGCATGTGTAAGTGCACAGATGCATCCCCATCCCACAGTGTATATGTATACCTTCCCCAGACCACCCCAGACTTTTTGTGTACAAGCATGTGTACAGATATGCTACTATGCAATTGAGCCCCGAGACTTGCCAGCAATAACAGAGCAGCCAAAAATGGTGTGCATCCCATCTTCTTACATTATTTCATAAGCCCATTAGTTTTATGGAGTTTTTAATATCACCCACCAATTTGAAGAACAAATTGACCATGAAAATCTTTATTTCTTAAATTCAGCAGAATAAAGAGAGTTTCAGTAATGATCAGATTGCTGAGAGTTCCATCAATCTTTTCAACCTTCAGCTTCCAAAACTCATTGGTTTTTTTATTAATTTTTAATTTTAAAAACCCATCTTATCTGTCTATATTCAGACTGTCATCCCACCAGCATGAAAAACAGAGGAAACTGTTAAAAGTTCTCAAAGAGTTTCTGTAAAGCTCCCAAGATTTTGGCTCCCTCTAAATAGTCAGAAAAATGTTCTGTGTTTAAAGCAACTGCCTGAGCTATGCTAAATATTAAGTATCAAAAGTGCCTTTAGATACACTTCATAATTTATGTATTATGAGAACTTAGCTATCACCTTGGGAAACTTCCACTGTCAAGAACAAGCGGGGTAAAGTAAGAGCACATTATTTATGTTAAGCATTCGACTCGTTACTTGTTCCACCAAGCATCATACTTAGCCCTATAAGTTCATGGCTATTCCAGATAACTTTCAACAAAACCTTTCATTTTCTCCTACAACTATTTGGCGCTCCATTTCAAGCTGTGAGGTTATGGTTGGTATTTTACCTTCAGCAGATTCTATAGCAGATGCAATTCTCTCCATATAGTTTTATAGATTCATAGAATGGTAGGGTAGGAGCAGGGCAATGAAGCCATTGGATCCGGCCCCCTGGTTGTGCAGGACGCCAGGTCACACCACCCCACTCAGATGACTGTCCAATTTCGAACTGAATGCCTCTGGTGTGGGAGAGCCCACATCCTCCCTTGGCAACTGGTTGCACTGTTGTATTGCTCTGACATTGAGGAAGCTTTTTCTGGTGTCCAGCCTGAATCTGGTGTGCTGCAGTTTAAGTTCATTTTATCATTCTTTACGATACTATTTTCTCTTCTGTGTTGCAGTAATGGGATGAACAAAGCATGTAGGAGACCCATGGAGGGGAGGGGAAAGGGGAGGGGGAGGGAGCTAGAGAGAATGGTATTTTCAAAGAAGAACATTTGCATATTGATGTGCCACATATGCTGTGTGAAACTGAAAACACTGTAAGGTGCCGTTGCTCAAATATCTCTATAGGACCTCTTCATTTTTGCATAATTTTTGATATGCTCTGAACAGAAGAACAGCCATGCAGGATGATAACAAAATCCAGCATTCTCTTTTCACATTGACCAACCAGCTGCCCTTGGGGAACCCATAACTAGGACATGAGGACAACAGCATCCTTCGCCCACTTTTCCCAGCAACTGGTGCTTGTAGGCATTCTACCTCTGATACTGAAGGTAGCATTTAGATATCCAGACAAGGACCTATTCATAGTCTTCTCCTCCATGGATGTGTCTAATTGCAATATGTGACGAATCTAGTTTGGCAGGAGGATTCCATCAGATTTCCTTGGTTCAGCTACCCAGACTCCGGTATACTTTCCGTCTGCCCTGAGTCTATCTCACCCTGACTGTTTGCTTGAACATTGGGCAGGACACAAGGCCAAGTGCATCTACAAGACCAGCTTGTGCACACACCACTTATGCACCTGCTGTGCAAGCAAAGTTCTGCATCCACAGATTTGACTTGCAGGCTTTGCATACTTTACACAAAGAATTGTATGCTTTGTGTACTTTGTGCAAAGAAGCTGCTAGTGTTTCTGAGGGTTCATGGACTTGATCTCAGCTTAGTTCAATTCCTGGGCATGTTGAAGCATGGGAAAGAAGTCCAGCAAATACAAGACTGTCAGAGTCTGGCTTGATCTTCACATCTCCTTTGAACAATCCCCTTCTAAAGTGTTCCAGATTGCCTATCAATTCATCTTTTGGAAGCGAATTCTATAGTTTAACGAAGTGCTGGGTAAAGACTGCCTTCTTTTATTTGAAATGGTGGGCCATCAAAGCCAAATAACATTTTAGATGGATCGTTAGGTTGTTGCTCACTTATGGTAAGGACAGTGAAGCCTGAGGAACTGTGGTTGAGGTAGTAAATCTGGCTTTAAATTTGTGCAGCCAGAGATAAGGTCCATAGATTTTAAGTAAAGCAAATGTAACAACTCATTGATGCATAAACCTCAGGACAGAGATAGTAGAAAGTAATACTTTGAATTTTAGGGATCACATGGAAACATAAAGGAATATGGAATTAATCCCTTTGGTTTACTGTACAATGCAGCACACAGTAAGGAAATATCAAAGAAATGACATAAGAATAGCATTGATAAAACATTAATGAAAGCAACATGAATATAAATCCTAATTCTGCAGCTTTCTACTAAAGCTCTTTCCAGCCCTTTTGTTAAAAAACAACACTCATTTCTTAGGGTGTAATTCTATCCAAATTTGACAGAAAAAAGGCCTGTAAGTCCCAGCATGCCTCAATCAACATAGCTTGCTAGGGTAAGTGGTAGTTTTAGGCTGGGTTTATTCCCTGTTTTGGTCTAAACTTGCATAAGATTGCACCTTTCATCATTTTGGACTGCCCTGCATTGTGGATTATGGTTCATAATTCACAACCCATTATTTGCAAGGGGCAAGGATTCTTTCCAGCCCAAACAGAAAGGGGGCGGGGAAGGAGAAGGGAGGAAGGAGAAATAAATGGAATGGAGCAGTATGACTGCCTCCTAGAAGTGTCCCTGCACAATAATGAGCAGAAACAGGACCATCATTTACATCATTTCTGGAACTCAGATTACCACTGTTCATATTTCCTGAGAACCCTTCTAGGGAAAAGTATCACCAGTGTCCTTGTCATTGTCTTTCCACTGCTTTGTAAGAACATTCTGTCTTCTTCAGGGATATTAAACATTAGCATCTGCTGTGCTGCAGACGTTCTTTGGCATAGAAATGTTATAATAATAATAATAATAATAATAATAATAATAATAATAATAATATTCTTACCATCAAGAAGTGCCAAAGTCGCCCACCGGCTATCCTTCTTTGTGTCTGCAAAAGAAGTTAGTTTGACCCACAAGCAACTTTTCTGCCTTCCGTGGAGAATAGCCTGAATGTTTCTACTGCTGTCAACCCCCTTAGTACATTCATGGATACTCTGTAATCTGCAGAATCCAAGGGTTCTTTGTACCGATTAAGGTCCAGATGAGCACTTGCCACCAAGCAAACCAAAGGCTGTTATTAGATCCTATGTAAATGGCTTGGAACCCATTTATTCCAAAAATATTTAATCAGATATAGTACTGATAGGAAAAAATGTTGATTTAATGCTAAATTTTATGAAAGCTCACATTCTGGATTCTGGGTTCTGAATTTGTAACATGAGTTTGACCAGTTTGTTAGTTATGTCTTCATGGTTTGCTTTTTGTCAGTGGTCAACCAATAAATGCCAGTAGTGATTATTTTTCACTTTGAAGCTGAACTGAACTGAACTGAAATTCGGCTACCCTTAGAAATGCACATTTTCCTAAATTTAGAAGTGGAATACGCCTATCAAGAAAAAAATAAGGAAAATGCATATCTTAGTGGAAGGTGCAAGAAAAGAATGTGTGCTTTAAAAAGCAAAGCAAAGCATATTAGGAAATTTGCTTGCAAAAAAGCGTATATTTGGCTAAGTTGCAAACAAACATGCCTGTGCAATTTAAACAAAAATGCATACACATTTTCAAATTCAAAGGTTAGGATAAAGCAAATTTATGAAGTGAAAAATGAAAAACAAAGAAAAAACAAAATAGGCAATTTTGTCTAGCCCTAACTAGTCTGAAAAATATGCATAGGTGCAATCAAAGGTACACACACAAAATGGGGCCCTTCCCAGCCCTTTCTGCCCAGTGCAATTCCCACAGCCCACCCCAAAGCCCACCCCCTTTCCTGAGCACCATGTGGGTCCCTCGAGAAAGGCCTCCAATATTCTCCCTCCCATTGGAGCCTGGCCTACCACACCACAGACCTTTGCTGACAGCCTCCAAGACCTCTAGAAAGGGTTTTGAAGAAGCACAAGGGCTGCAACAGGGAAAAAATGACTGACCCAAAACATCACACGAAGTTAGGGGAAGGACAGGTTGGTGCCGCCCACCTTTCCATTACTGAAGCCAATCAGGCTGGCAGTTGAATCTTATTTTAAGAGTGGTAACAGAGAAGCTTCTGAATTTCTTGAGTGCACCACTCTTGCTGCCCATTCCAGAATGTGGCTGCCCACATGAGGGCTAGGTAGATAGATCGGGTGACACCTGTGCTTTGCCGCCTGCTGGCTAGGGCACCCTAGGAGTCCTAAGACTTTTTTTCTGTCTAAACATTCATAGGAGAACAACCTTTAAACTCACTTGTTTTCTGTGACTTTTTCTTAAGGGTCATTCTATTGGGCTTCTGTTAGTTTTACTGGTGTTTTAGTATTTTTAGGGCTACCATTGAGTATTTTTCAGTACTGGTTGTTTTTGAAGTTATCTGTTACTATTTCTGATTCTTAGTGATGTTTAAGTTTAGGGTTATTAGGATATTACTTTGGAAGTGTCCTCGATAAATGAAATATGGCCAAAATAAACAAATGAATAAATATGTAGCAGGATGCCACAGGCTGCTTTAAAGGTGATGCATCCAACCCATTCCTCTTCCAGAGTTTTGCACTAACTACATGTGTCGCCAAGGCATGAGACAAGTGGCCCTGGAGTGGGAAACAGGGTTAGGGTTAGCGGGACATTGTTTGTGCTTCAGTAGAAAGATTTGCACCCTTCTATGGGCATTATGAGAAACTGGGAAAGTATATCTAGTATTATGTTTAGGTTTGATTCATCAGTAGGCTGGAAAAGTCCTCACCTTCCAGTGCTGGCCCAAGACCTTTTTCTGCCTGAAGCAAAGAACAAGATGGCGCTCCCTCCCACTGCATGCTCAGCAAGCAAACTGTTGCTGACTCTGTCTGCCACATTTTGCACATACACTGCAGGGGTCCTTCACTGTGCCTGTAGACGGCAAAGTAATCTGAAGCATGCCGATTACTGCCTGGGGCGACTAATGGTAGGACCACTCTGCAATCTTCCCATTCGTTTTTATTCAGACCAAGAATATGGCTGGATAAAAATGGCTTTGCAGTTCCTGGTTAGATGAAGCCACCTACACCATAAACAGAAAATCCACAACATGGGGCAAAGGAAAAGCCCGTCTGAGATGGAGTGAAAAGAATAAGAAATATGCATTGCCAAGCCATTCAAAATAAAACTTCTAAAGCCTCTTTAAATTGTAACATCTTGAGTAAAGAGAAGTGGTAAATTATGTAAAAGCAGGAAGGGAGCCAACATCTGGCAACAGTAAAAAAAAAAAAATGTCGGCAGGCCATTTCCATACAGCACAGAGACCCGGATCCAGACTGCACCAGCTAACGGATCTGCGAAGATGTACAAGAGCTCTGGTTGCCAGAAGGATACCCTGGGCTTTGAGTACATTTTTTCTGTCATTTGATCTCCTCACACAGCCAGCTGAGATGAGTTATGCTTCCCCCCACCAGGAACCTCGAAAGAATTGTTCAAACCATACGCTCATTCCTGCTGAATTGGAAACAAATGCCACAGTCACACTGTCGGGCTTTGAAATCAAATTCACCCCAGCTCTTCCTAAACTTCTGTGAAGGAAACAAGGCTCTTTCCTGTGTCTGCCACTTCAGTCTCTGTGGACAGGCCTCTCCTTATTTTCCTCGTGCCCCTTACCTCCTCCACCACCACCAGGAACAGAATGCAATCTTGCATTCCACAAGGCCACATCACAGACCTGTCGCATGTGTTAGCTATATTCTGGTTGCTGCCATTAGGTCATGCAATTGCCAATGGAATCTCCTAATTAAGCCCAGCATACCAGGGAGAAAGTAGGCTCCTGTAGATTACATAGATCGCACAGGCATTTCTTATTCCAGTGCTTGTCCACCCATGCTTCAACTCAGGGTAGTGAGTGCAGTCCACATTCTCATGTTTACACAGAGCTACGCACAAGCAAGATCCATTCCTTGCTCATCAAAACTGAGTATGGATGCATCAGTCAGTTTCACTTTCTCTCACACTTGAATGCTCTAAACTTCAGGTTCTTTCCCTCCTGTTCATGAAGAGCTTTGCACATTTTGGTAAGTAGTTACCAACAATGAACCAATAAAGTTTATACCCATGTTCACTAGCCAAATTTAATAGTTGTATTTCAATGTATCTTATTGTGTTGTAAGCCGCCCCAAGGCTTCGGCAAGGGGCGGCATAGAAATGTAATAATAATAATAATAATAATAATAATAATAATAATAATAATAATAATAATAATAGGTACTCCTCTATACTCTCTATATGGAGAGTACCATTTTATAACTGCCTGCCATGTTGCTGCTAAAGATAGCAAACTATTAGGGGAGAAAACCCAGCCACACTAAATGGGCACCTCAAACATGGTTGAATACACAGGGATTCAAAGCCTGGCTTTTAAGAGCCAGGCACTCAAAGCTCTGGGTCCAGATGGATGAAAAGGCCATTTTCAATTTCTTCCCTATTGGAGGGTTTTTTTCACCTTTTAAATTTCAAGTTCTTCTAAATCCCATTTATTGAGAAATGTGTGGATACTGATAAGTTACATACAAAAGGTTTTTTTTAATATAAAAAACAACAACCCCAAATTAAATTCTCATCAAACTGTTATCAAGACTGGGCAAATGACCCATGTTGTGTGTGTGTGTGTATTATATTATATACAATGGAAACAGCAGCATAATCTTCATAACTGTGAACCAAGACATGACCACAATAATTTCTAATCAACCTTGAGCCTCAGGAGAAGTTGTTGGAGGGCCTCTTCACAGGAACCATGGCAGTGCTCAGCACGATTTACATTTTATTCCAGAATTCACTTACAAAAACACAGTTAAACCAACAGTAAAATAGTTTCACAGACATTTACATCTGAGAGAATCCTTGCTGATGTCTCTGCATGAGAGCTTTACTTTTCATGTCTGACTGCCTTTTGGCAAATAAGTAGTAGTCGGGGACATTCAGAATTTAGAATTTTTAAACTGCTCAAATATGAGTCAAATATCTGTGGAAAAACTATTATTTGATTTCTTTTAAGAAAAACCATATGGGATATTGCCTCTCTCTTTGTATTCAGTAGGATAAATACTACTGAAACAATGAGGCAGCGAATGAGTGCCCCCAGTTCACTTGATGGCTTTGCATAATAGTACCCTCAGATCCCGACTGAAAGACAGCAATATGAGATAGTTGCTGCAAAGTGGCAGGTAGCCCAAGGAAAAGAGGCATGGTTTGCTTTGACCCCCCAAAGTGTGAGGAATGGAGAGCAGAGTATTCATTTGTTTTCATTTCAGTTGTCACATCAGCCATTGAAGTGTGATTTGAGGGAGTACCAAAAGGGAAACAAACAGCGATATCAGAGAATAATGTCCATCCATGGGCCTTGATAAGATGCCTATTTTGTAGCTGTGATTCAACCAAATGTTGCCATACATTCCGGCAGTTAACATGAGTACTCCCAGGATATTTATATACTGTGAGTTGCTGAAGAAGGAACTCTGAGGATACCAGATGACAGAAAGTCAAGCAAGAGACTTTCCCTGGACTGTTGGTATGCAGCCATTTCCTACTGTGATCTTGGATGATGATGAGGTGGGGTGGATGGAAAGTAGAGAAAGAGCTTAAGGCAGGAGAGATAGCTCAATGGCAGGGGCCAACAACCAAGCAAAGTAGGTGTAGGGATGGAAAGTCTTTGACTGAGCTCTGGAAGGTAAAGGGGACCCAAGCTCCTTTTGCCTTCCCCATAGCTATTTCTGGATCCCCAAGGTTTGCTTAGGGAGGTTCAAGGGCAGACGTTAGGGACAGACAGGGACTCCCATGAGGAGCACTGCACGTGTCTGCTCATCTGGCAAAGAAGAGTGGTATGATCTGTTTCTTGCAATTCTAGGAAAAAGCAGCCATGTGGGCTGTTGCTCACCTGGGTATGGATCTATCCCTTCTTTCCAAGCCTATTGTGCATGGTGACCTGTGTCTCTTTTCTTAAAGTATGTGACCTGCTTGGCATAAAGAAATGTAATTGTGGGTAGCAGCTACAAGTATTTCAAAGGCATTAAGAAATCCCTAAAGGGGGAGAAGACACTGCTTTCCCTCTATTATGGAGTTCATAGGGAAAATAGCATGCTAGACCCCAAAGTCCCCAAAATGCAGCCTCTCAGGGTCACTGTCAAGGATCAGGATAGCACCCTCATGGGAGGCCCAATAAAAAGGACCTCAGCAAGCTGCTTGTTCACCTTCCTCGCACGCCAGCCCAGGCAACGGCGGTGGTGAGAAGGCGCAGTCGATTCCACTCCCTGCTTACCTGTTGCTTCCCTGCAAGTGGATGATGGCAACAGCGAAGGGGAGCAGCAGCAGATTCGCTGAGGAGGACGGGCCCATTGAAGGTGCCTCGAAGCCCAAGGCCCTCCAAGCCTGGAGCTAGCACTGCAGCCTATTACCTGCACTGGGCACATAGGCACACCCCTATCAGAGAAGGGGAGCACACAGAGGCCACTATCTGCTTTGACAAATAAGCTACCTGCTACTGCCGCTCAAAGCCAGCCGCCATGGCAGGCACTCGCTACTGCTCTGCTTTTCCTTCCCCAGGCACTCACTTTAAGGTCCAAAGTTGCCAGAGGAGGCTGTGAACCCAAGACCCCCATCTTCAAGCAACACTGGTACTTGATGACACCATCACCTAAAGGACAGGACGGAGATTTCAGGAAAGATATTTGCTTGTTGGTCTTTTCATGTCTTGAACAATTCTGCTCCAATCATTAGCTAGATTTCCACCATGACTAGAAAGAATATACTCCATCTGTGCAGCCAACATGAGATTAAACGCATAGGTTCCTTCAGAGCTAATATGCACACAAAATTGCAGATGCTTATCTGAACCATAGCCAAATTTTCCAAAGCTCTTAAGTCCAGTAAATTGGGCATGAAATCTCATGAGGCTTTCAAGCAAGATTTCATGAACTTCCTGCTTGCAGCAGAAGTACAGCAATAATGAGGAGGGGCTGCATCAGCAATTTGTTTTTAATAACCCCAGGTAAAAAGCAAACAGGTGAGCAGTGGTATATTCTTCTTTGTTCCAACATTATTCATTTCTCCATAAGCCTGCACTGTAATAGCATGTGCGAATAGATCTCCATGGATGATGTACATTATTATTTCAGCATTCTTTCCATAATGTAGAAATGCAAAGGGGGGTGTCTAATGTCTATATTATATGTTGCTGTTGTTAAATTTACTAATTCTATTGCTAAATCCAAAGTGCCATATTGGTTCGGACCAATGGACCATCTACTCCAATCTTTTGTTCAGAGTGGCCTAAAGGATCCCACAAGCAGGATGCGAGTGCAGCAGCTCCCTCCCCGCCATGGTCTCCAGCAACTGGCATACATTGTCATTATTATATTGCATTATATCCCACCTTTCTCCTATTCAAAGGAACCCAAAATAGCTTACATAGTCCCCCACTTCATATTACCCTCACAGCCCCGTGAGGTGGGTTAGACTGAGCAGGAATGGTCCAAAGCCAGTGTGGTGTAGTGGTTAAGAGCACGGGACTGGGACTCAGGGGATCTGGGTTCTAGTCCCCACTCGGCCATGGAGCCAACTGGGTGACTTTGGGCCAGTCACAGACTCTCAGCCCAACCTACCTCACAGGGTTGTTGTTGTGGGGATAAGATGGAGGAGGAGAATGATGTAAGCTGCCTTGAGCCCTTTGTAGGAAAAAGGCAGGATATACATCGAAAAAAGAAAAAAAAAAGTCACCAGTCAGCTTCATGCTGAGTGATGGCTAGAACCCAGATCTCCCAGTCTAAAACTCTAACCACCACAAGTCATTGGTTCTTATATGCATACTGTCTCTGGTACATGCTAAGGCAGCATGTAGTTAGTAGTACTGATACCCTTCTCTTCCATAAATTTGTCTAATTCCCTTTTAAAGCTATCAACTTGATGACCATCACTGCATCTTATGTGAGTGAATTCCATGCAAGTGAATTCCATATTTTAACTATGTGCTGTATGAAAAAGATCTTCCTTTAACTTTCCTTTTATCCCACCAATCAGTTTCACTGGATGACCCCCGGTTCTACTATTATAGTCTCCCTAACCACGATCTCCACAGCATGCATAATTCTGTACAGCTCTGTCATGTCTCCTTTACTTCTCCTCTTGCTCAGCTAAACAGTCTCAGTGGTTATCACCTTTCTTCAAGGGGAGTTGATTTTTGCACAGGGCATTGCTTGATGTTTTTGTGGCCCTGTTCTTTCCTTACAACTCTACAATAACCTTGTTGAGCTGTGGGAACCAGAATGGTACAGTATATTCTAAGGATGGTCACACCATAGATTTGAACAAGGATATCTATGTAAGTAGTAAGACTTTTGAAGTTTAATTTTCCATTCCTTTCTTAATTATGCCTAACACGGAGTTTGCCTTTTTTTTTACTGCAGCTATGCACTGGGTTGACATTTCCATTGAGCTGTCCACCACAATCCTGAGCTCTATTTGAGAGCAGAGAAGTTCACTAGCATCCTTCTGCCTCTCTACCAAAAGTATCATAGCTACTAACTCACTGGCAATCAAACATGTGTTCACTCAGTTTAAAAGCTATTAGCAGAAAGCTAATAGCTTTCATGCATCACAAGAGTTCTGTCTGGCTTAGAAGTACAATATTCCATGTTCCTCCATTAATGAAAGTGGTGACACACAATATGGAGCAAACTGTTTTTGACACCTGTTGATGGTTCCTTGGGGCTTGTATGTTCCAACCTGTATCTTCTTATACATGTTTCTCATAATGTAGTGCAGTTCACCATCCCCTACATGATTTTCTCCCCTGCCTAGCTCACCTCTGATATCAGGGACTGGCTAAGAAGAAAAATGCCCATGGGACAAACCATGAGGTCCTTAGTCACAGGCATGGGAGGAGTTTCATACCACTCACATGTGTCAAAGGTTATTCTGCAGGGACCCACCACTTCCACGTTTTCAGGATTGCATCAGAAAACAAACATGCCCATTGTTATCACTTATAGTTTGGCTGCAAGTCAGGTGTTTCTCAGGGATAATGAACCTGATTAGAGCTACTATTTAATTTTATTTTTTATTTTTAAGATGGTCTTTACTAGGACCTCAGCAGCTAAGATGAGGAAGGGGAGACTTTGACCCTCCAGATGTCACTGTGTTTTAGCCAGCATAGGTGGTGGTTCAGGATTATTATACTGTGGTCCAGCAGCATCTAGAGGGCACTAGGTACTCCTGTCCTCACATAAAGACATGAAGGTCCAGAAAAGAAGACAGAATGGAGAAAAATGGGGAAGGGGCTCCAAGGCTTTTTCTCATGTTTCCTGCCCATTAACTCTAACTGGACCCAAGAGAAGAGGGGTGTTGCCATGCTGCTCCAAAGCTACCAGATCTTCAGCAGGGCACATGTAGCACTGATGTGTTTGAATGGAGGGATATTCAGGGAGGCCCCTCTCATCCCAGCTCAGATATTGAGGGAAAGAGTGGCTGAGGTTCATCCAAATCAATAGCAGACCAAACTCTTTGCTATTCAAAAGGCCTGTTAAGAAGACACCAACATGTGTTTTTGTTAGAAATTACGCTGTAATTTCCCTTGACTTTTTCTATACATAATTGTTCAATAATTATGCCTATCTGCATAGTATCTCAGCATAAAAGACTGTAGTGAGGCACACAAGAGGAACAGAGCTCAGTAGAACTGTAATGGCCTAGAACATTTTAAAATCTGTTCTACCTTTCGGGGATATGCATAGCAAAAAAAAGTGGGGGGAGCCAAAATCAAGCGGCACGATACCTTCAGGTTTCTCTGTTCCATCTCCTGTTCTTGTTTTGCCACATTTTCAGTTCAGTTCAAAGTGTGTGGGAGTGTCATTCCCTACGTGTTCATTTCAATTCAATATAGATGAGTGAGAAGTGAATGCTGCTGTTGTCCTTTCCAGTATATTATGTCCATGATCTAGGAAGCCATGCTGGTTTCTGTCTTGAGAAAACTGATCCAAAATCATTAGAAGCAGATGACTTCATTTTGAGACTGGGCACCAACTATATTAGAGGATGCCAAAGGTCTTAACCTTGTGACCTTCAACACGGTACTGCAAAGCTAACTCCACTGAACATCTGTGATACATTTCCAGAACCATTCAGTGGTTTTTAAATTATAACCCCTGATTAAAATCGTGCCCTTACCACTACGATCAACTGAAAATAACAGTGTCTTCTGAAAAGGAAATATTTACTTTAATACTCCTGGAAAAGAGTAGGCAATGTTTGACTTGTTGCAGCAATTTGGCATTTATTATTTTAGATTGATCTCCCAAAAGCAATTAATGAGACAATAATCACATGAGATCTTCACTAGGAGTTGACAGACTGTGCTCAAAAGAAATCAAGTTACAACCCATTTTGTACAGAAACTGAGAAAGTGAGAAAGTGTTGTGAGACTTTTTGCCAGTGTCTTTACCAAAGAAGATGAAGTAATGAAACCTAAAACATAGATAAATTGTTTATAGAAAAAGCTAAGACGATGGGATTTACAAATGTACATCTCTGTCCTTTCCAAACTTTATTTCCCAATCAGAGCCTTTATTATACACAACCAAATCATTGAACTCAGACTGCTTATTAAGTTATGCTTTACAAGTGTTTCAAGGAAAGACGTATAAAGCAAGAAGATTTTCAACAAAAATGTGGCAGTGTATCCCCACCACCAGCAGAGCTTTCGTTCAAGAGCCTTGTGATATTGTATAGAGACTTTCAGAGAAAGAGGAGAGGAGAGGAGAGGAGGCACAACTGTTACTATTTTTCCCAATTCCCGGCCAAAAGACTTCCCTCTCTACAATCTTTCAATTTGGGGTTCCCCCCCCCCTTGTTAAATCATGTAACAGTTTCCATAATCTTAGAGGGGGAAATGGTAGGAGAGTTAGATACATTCCTGCAGGCATCTGGATGAAAACTTGACCTCCAAAGTTCCTAGAGAATTGCACTGTTTGTAAAAATCTGAAAGTAAGGACTTAATGCATTTTCAGGAGAGCTGATAGCTCTGAAATTGGAAACAAAACAGTGCCAGGGGTTGTGATTTGTGTGACACAGGCCTGTCTCAGTTTTCCTAACACGACAAGTCTACATTATTTGTGATGGAGTATGAGCAGCATTTCCTGCAACTCTCTGCTAGGACTCCAACAACAGACAATTCCTGTCCTGATTCATGTTCACAAGGGACAATGCCCACCCACTCCACCAAACCTTTCCACAGACACACACCCTTGCAGATTAGCTGTGCCTGCCACTGTCTAAGTAATACTAGAAGTGTGTGCTTGGCACAGCCTTGCTCAACTGGGCACCCACATCCCCAGCCAGGATGCCCAATGGATACATTGGCTTGTGATAGCACAAACTGTAATCAAACACATAAAATGCTTCTGATTAACCACCTTTTTCTGAAAGTCAGACTGACACAAATTAGATACTATCTAACTGGCAACATTCCATACTATCAAAGCAACACTATAAAACTTCTTTTCCCCTCTCAGAATAGTTACTTGAATCCATGCTTTTTTTGCAAGAAAAAGGGTGCCGGAACTCATGAAATTATTTACTTTTCGCACGTAGTCAATCACTGTACACCCACACACGTCAGTTGTGTAACGAAACATAACGGTCACCGCCCTCAGTAAGCACTCAGCGTGCGACCACATGACCAATCACAAGCCGAGCAGCACCATCACAACCAGCGCGGGCCGAGTACGCATGCATCGGACTTGACACACAAGCAGCCCACATGCACCGTTTTAATGATTTTGCTGCCGACCTGCTACGCTCAACAGGGTGATTCAAATCCACGTGGACCAAACATCAAATTTTCAAAAGTGACTTTTAAAACTTGGAAAATCTGTCGAAAAAAGGTGCGTTCTATGACAAAAAAAGCACTGCCTGAATCGATTCTTGGGAAAGGGTAGATGCAAAGTCAGCACTAGGTAGACGTAGCAAAGCAGTTGTTAACTTTGGTCAGCATGTAGCCAGTCCATAGTTCTCTATTGCACTGCAAACTTTATGAAAGCAGGTTGACAATGATTTAAGGAGCTGAGATCCAGGTTCATGGTAATGTGACCTTTCATTTCAGCAGTCAGGTGACCAGTTATCCATATCTTTATGAAAATAAATAAATGCCATTCTGCACAAGCCTCATAATCCAAGTACAGACATTCTGAAGTGTTTCTGTGAATCACTCCCCAGTCTAGCTTAATATATGAGCCAAGCATTCAGAGTCATCATCCAAAATTTTACATACCCAACTTTCTTGGGCCAGTCTTTATACAGCATACAGACACCTCTGGCTCATATAAACTACATTTTAAAAGTTATGAGTAGGAACGTGTGCTTGCTAATCAATCAGCACATTCACTATTCATAGCTTGTAATGCAAAGCAAAAACATTCTGGGTACAAAAATGCTCTCGCTGCTGAAGTTTTACGGAGCATGTAGGTCAGGTGTGATGGGGATGGTGAAGAGAACGGCCATTTTCGGGGCTAATCTGGCTTTATTATTCTGAAGAGCTATGCTGAGTTATATTGCTTCAGAGATTATGCATTCTTCATGAAAGTCAGAAGACAACCACTGTACAAGGATTGCGAATGCATTTTCTCCAGCCCTTACTCGAGAAATCTGTGTAAGCAAGCAGACAAGTGTGCCGTAAGTGGAATAAATAGCAGAATTAAGGGTGCACTCCTATGCTTGCTTAGATATCCCAGGGCATGCTGGCTAAGGTATATTGGGAGCCTTAAACAGGAGCAGTTCATTTCAAATTAAAAAATTCATGAAACTAAGTAAAGACCTCTGTTCTTTATGTGCTGGTATTGCAATCTGGATTCAGGGCAAAGCAAGCAGCAACTTGGCCACAAATTATCCTGTTAGCATCAGCCTCATGCCTTCATGTTGACATGCCAAAAAGTTCCTTGGAATCGGTCTCCATGTAGAACAGCCTTCCTCCATGCATGGCAGCCTTTTAAAAGCATGCAGTATATTTTAAATCTTTGTCCTACAGCTAGGTTTTATTCTGATTCTCAATTTTATTTGATACTGTAGTCTTAACTAATTAATTTTTATACCACATTTTATACTGTGATGTGTTTTAAACTGTTGTGAACTGCCCAGAGAGCAGCTATTAGGTGTCATAAAAATGCAATAAATAAATAAATTCCACAACATGATGCCTTCCAGATAGGTTGGATTATAGCTCTTATCATCCCCTAACTGCACTTGGGAAACCCAATGCAGAATATTGCATTGGAAAAAATTTAAAAGCCTTCAGAAACATTATTGCTTGTTCCAATTTCTTTTACCAAATTTGATAGAAAATAAGAGTTTTTTCCTCTCCTTGAGGATGTATCAGGCATGAATAAATCACCTGAAGCTTTCAAAACAATGCATTTGAAAAGCATTTTAATGGGGGAAATTTGCTGAAAAGTAACTATCATAATTATCATAATTAAAGAAACTGAACCTATTTAATTTTACTGTGATCACAAGCACATTTTGGCTACTTTGCTAATCATGAACTTTGGGCTTTTTAACACCATCTTTCAACCTTCCACATGACCCAGAAGATCTTTTAAGCCTCCAAGTGTTCAAAAGTTGTAGCCCTACACACACACTTATCCGGGAGTGAAGCCCATTGAGCTCAATGAGTCTTACTTCTGAGAACTGCTCTGTTAGAGTATTTTCTATACATGCCTTGGCAGGAAAGGAAGCCCCACAAGTCCAGCATGCCCCAGTCAGCATGGCTATGTTTAGATTGCTCAGAACCTTCTAAAAATATCCAACAGGGGAGATCCTAGAGGAAATACTTTTGATCATACAGATCCTACTCTTTTTTGTTTTCTTTTATGACAGCAGTGTACCACTTTTCCATGCAAGTGTTCTCAGACAGGAATGTCACAACAAGACTTCATAGAAACATAGAAAAAAGTTTAAAGAAAATGCCAGAATCAGCAGCAGACAGCAGTCTAACCTCCTAGTTCCCAAGGGCATGAGGGAATTAAAAATGTTTTACCTACTTCTGAAAGGAGAGAGATGAGGTACTCCCTCTCTGGACTCCCTAAGGGAGAGAATTCAGGGCCCTCCAAGGGCTGTACAGCTGGTACCATCCCACAAAAGTTCAGTTGCAGCAGCCAAAAACCCAGTGGTTTGGTGCCAAATGTTGACAACAAACTGCTATGGGGCCTTGAAAAGAAGAGACGTAGCTTGAAAAGAAGCTATTCCCCCCCCCCCCCCGCTTTTTTTTTAGCCCTATGTAATAGTTTACTCCTGAAATCTGGCAGCAAACTGCCGGTTTTTTTGCCGTCACTGCACTGAATTTCGGTAGCACAGAATAAACTGAACAAAAGGACGGGGGACACATATATGGCTCATTTCTAAAATATGTTGAAGAGCATCCAAGACATATCTGAGCCCTGGGGAAACCTGCAGAAAATCTCCACATGGAGAAAGAACAGCCCTTCTGCATTACCTTCTGAAACAGACATTTCTGAAAGCAGTGGAACTACTACTCTATTGCCAGGTCACAAAAGCTATTAAGGTCACAATCCTATGCATGTGTAGAGAGAAAAAACGTCCTTCGATCTCCAGCAGGCATGCTGAGACTTGTAAAACATGCCAAGGTCTTTCCCTACCTTGCATACACTTTGTCTTTCTCCTTGCCCTGGTCATTCAAGATTTGGGCCACCACCAAAGCAATCCAGGAAGTTTCTGTACCCAAACCAGGACAAAATTCAAGGTGATAAAAGTTGACATATTTTAAGCCATCTCCAGTACCTAGTGATACCCTGTCAAACATGTGAATATCCCACCATAATCACTAGTACTATCAGCACTGGGTGGGAATACAATCTATCTAAGTTCCTCCTTTGCCTAAAGAGTCATTATTATTGTCAAAAGGAGATCATCACGCTTTGCCATGCAAGAAGCTTTGGGTTGGGGTCTAGAATCCTTCTTTTATGTGATTAAATCATGGCCTCTTTTCTTGTTCCTTAGGACTGGATTTCCTTTCTCTTGCTAAAAGTTTGCAAAATGTCTTCATGTTGCTATATGGATTAAAAAGATCCACCTGGTGCTGTAGGAATTCCAAGGCTATTATCTAATCCCAATGCCTTTAATGTGATAAATGTACTCCATATTTGACTTGTGAAATTCAAGCCCAGAAGCAAGTTGTCCTGACAAACTTAACTTCCACAGGACACATAACAAAAATATAAACTTGGAAAAAATCCCTTTCCCTTTTAACATTTGATACTATCAGATTTTCAGTCTTTTTCTCCATTACACCACAGATAGAGATAAAATTCGTACATATTGAAAGACATTTTGGTTCCAATTTGAATTCTTTCTCCCCTAGAGTACCCAAGCCTCTTTGGGATTTGTTGTAATAAACCGCTTTTATGAGCTGACTTCCTAAGGACTGGATTAAGTAGGGAGGGAATTGCGATTTCAGCATCTGAGATGTTTTCACTGTGTTATAGTTTGAAGTGACCATGTTTACTTATCTTTCTTGTGCAGTTACCTTAGGGAGGCATAGACTATCACAGGAAAAAGCTTATACATATTGTAATAACAATTATCCATTCATATGATTCCCTCCCTCTGTCACAAGAATTATGTAGAGTGAGGGATCGATCCAACATCTTGTGTGCAAAAATCTAGTGATGGAGGGAATTCCCATTTCACCCCCCTGAAGGTCTCTCCTGTAGCCCCTGCAAATATGCTCAAGAAGTTTCTCTAATGCTCCAGGGCAAATCTGCGGGGAGCAGCAGACGGGGAGAAACCCACCCCAATGTCCAACTGAGCTGTGGAGTACTTGGGTGCTCCAAAGCATTCTCACATTCATACTCATTCCTCTTATCTAAATAATAAGACCAACAGCAGAGAGCCTTTGTGAAGCTCTGTAAGCCCAGAAGATATTACTGTCGGCTTTGAATTGTAGCAATCATATGGGTAAGAAATCCAAATTCATAGCAGACCAACAAAATCTATACTTTATGTTTTAGGGCCACAGCTGTGTGATGTGGGAGAGGGGCCTTCAACCTTTTGCTCCTCTCCACCACCACTCCAATATCTGCTCTTCTCAGTAGGGGGAAGCGTAGCACCAGGTAAGCAAAGACTTAAAGCCCCCATTCCCCCACCAGTGCAAATCTCCCCAGACAAAGCACACCCCATCATGTGTGGATTCTTCTTCTTTATCAGATGTCTAGATCAAAACCAGTTTGGTCAGGCCTTTAGAATGCAAAACGCGAATGGAAACACCAGGAGAGAGTTCACATTAGCATCAACAAACAGGTGTATGTCACTGTTGAAGACACATCACCAACTGACTTTTGTCCTGAATGGAGAGGAGGCTCCTCCATTCTGTTTACTGTCCAAACCAAATCCTTTTCTTCTAGCATAACAGCATAGCTGAACACTTCAAAATCTAAATATATGACCTGAATAGATGTTCTCCAGGTTGAGCCTTCTCCAAACCAGCAGCTTCTGCAGACCCTGCCAGCACACCATTTTTGGCCACAGGCTTTGCAGATGCTCTCCAGATCCATTAGAGACTGGACCTCAGAGGACCAGATTTCTGAGGTGAGCAAGATGGGAATGGAAAACTCCAAGTGGTACTTCAGATGCAAGCAAGACAGAGTTAATCTTTATGATGCTCCAACAAAAAACAGTTCTAAACTGAGTCTTAAAAAGATACTTGCCTGACTTTAGGCTGGTTAGTTCCACCTGTGCACTAACTTGTGGGTTCATCTCTTAAAGGATGTGGCCTGTTTAAGTAGCCTGAAGTTGCAACAACTTGAGCTTGGCTGTGGCAGCGCTAGCTCCAAAGTTGCACTTGCAACTTTGCAGAGGGTGAGGAAACTACCACAGAGGCTGCAGAGATGGAGGGAAGGGCCTCTGAAATTGGGATCCCAGCTCTGATCTCGGAATGCATTTCTGGTCTATTCTATCGCTGCTTAGACTGCATCAACTGGCTATAGGGCTGTGCCCTTAACAAAGTGAAGAAATTGAGCTGGAGTTTCTCAGCATTGAAATCCCAGCGGTCTGGCACTGACTGCACCTATGTCTGCATCTTATCGGAGGCCTCATGCATACCCTGGGGGGTAGCATATACACGTAGAGAAAATAGCATTAAAATGTAAACTCTTGTCCTTTGACGTAAATATTAGAAAGTCTAAAAGTTAAGAAAGCAAATATAATTTCAATATAAAAGGCAACACAATATAAGAGATAACTGGAACATTCTTCTAAACCCCAAGCTATAACTATGGTGGCCTTTAGTTTGCTTTACTAATTTCATGTTGAAATTCAAAGTTCTTGCAGAAAACTGGCTTTAGTTCCAGTCTGGAGATGTGCCTTTGAACTCTGTATGCATTTTCCTTCACCTCCTTTGTGTTGAACAGCCTGGAAGAGAGCAAAGAATACACATTTGTTTAATTTCCAGTGACAGCTTGGAGCCGCTTCATACTCTGTGTTTTCCTTTGGTAATGGCCTGCTGGGACATTGCAAATTTTCCTCACATGATGTATCCCATGGTCCCTAGGGATACATTCACATATGGCTGTGTAAATCATTCCTGCCTCTGCACATGTATTCCATCGTAGCAACCATGCACTAGTTGTAAAGTGTAATTCCAGTCCCAGCCTCTTGTGCCAAAGCACAGCAAAGGATCCATGAAACTCTTCCTCCCACTGGAAATGCTGACAAAGGCTCTGTCTGAGTTGTTCCTTGGCATGTCTTTAGCAGCCTACTCTCATGTAGACAGCTGGGGACACCGCCAAAGCTTCTGAGCTCCTTCATTCTGATAAGGAAAGAGCTGCATGCCTTGACGGAGTCCCAATTACCAGTACAGAAGCTATGAGTTGGACCATAAGGAAGGCTGAGCTCTGAAGAATTGAGGCCTTTGAACTGTGGTGCTGGAGGAGACTCCTGTGAGTCCCTTGGACCGCAAGGCGATCAAACCTGTCAGTCCTAGAGGAGATCAATCCTGGCTGCTCTTTAGAAGGCCAGATACTGAAGATGAAACTCAAATATTTTGGCCACCTGATGAGAAGGAAGGACTCCCTGGAGAAGAGCCTGATGCTGGGAACAATAGATGGCAAAAGAAGAAGGGGACAGCAGAGGATGAGGTGGCTGGATGGAGTCACTGAAGCAGTTGGTGCGAGCTTGAGTGGACTCCGGGGGATGGTGGAGGACAGGAAGGCCTGGAGGAGTGTTGTCCATGGGGTTGCGAAGGGATGGACACGACTTCACGACTAACAGCAACAACAAGCTATGAGTGCTACCCCTAGGCAGGACCAGCCCGGAGGGAGGCAGCTGCCTTAGGAAGGTGGCATCAGGTTTTACGAAGGATGGCAGCAGTGCTGGCTGAGGAATGCTATTTTTTCTAAATATAATATTTCACCCTTAATTTACTTGGTTGCATTTTTACTGCCAGGCATGGAGAGGTGTTTGTAGGATTTTCAAGTGCCAGCATAGTTTGATCAGCTTTAACAGCTATGTGCTTTGAACTGTGGGGACATGGGAATTTTTTCAATTTTTAATTTAGCTTTTTAAAGCATATAGATGTTTTCACATTTTAATTGTTCCTGATTTGTTAAAATTGGGTTAAGGTTTTATATTGTTGTTCCCCGCCTTGATGGCTCTGTATCAAGGGAAACATTATTTACATGTTAAAAAGTAGAAGCAGCAGCAGCAGCAGCTTTAGGCCCCTTGTATGGTGACCTATGTTGGGAGAAAGATGGGAATTATGAACCTGTTGTTACTTCTAGATCTCTCTGCAGCTTTGGATCTCATCAGCTACACAGTATGACAGTAGTGTTCTGGTGGTTCCACTCCTACTTGGATGATCATCTCCAGAACATTGCTTGGGCTACAGATTCTCCAACATGAAGTCCATCAGGGGTTGGTTGTGTCTCCCAGGCTATTCAACATCAAAATAATATGGCTTGGGATCACAACACTTAAAAGAGCATCTCTTGGCCCCCATCTGCCCCAGTCTACTCAGTGATGAACACTGGGGCTTCCCTCAGAGAGAAAGACTCAGAGGATGGAAACAAGGGTCAGGCCTTCTCAGTGAGGGAGAACCATTCCCTGTAGTAGCCTGCCTGGAGCCATCTGTCATCCATTCATGACCAGATTAAGATAAGACAGACCTCTCTATTAACATATTTAGAGATAACAATGAATGTCTTGATGGACTGCTCTGGTCAGGTGTTCTAATCAGGTTTTTTTTCTGGATTTAATATTGTTTTAGTTGTAGCAACTTGTAGCAACATTGAACTTGGAAAACTTTTATGATTTTATTGTACTGCATTCCTAGTTTAGGAGCTGCTGCAAACCATCCAGAAAGGAAATATATAAATTAAGAACAACTAAATAAGAAAATGACTGTTCTACCTCAAGCAGCAAGATGTTTCAGCCCAGGCCTGCCCTAACACATCCTGAAAGCTACTGCATCAGTGTAGTCCCTTCCTATGCTGTAAAGGCAACATCCAAAGCCTGGGTCATGTAGGAGAAAACAGCTACTTCCTTTCTCACCACCATCTCATCTTGATACTGGAACCACATTGGCCAATGAAGGAGATGCAGCATGAAATTTCCCTCAAGTGGTCCATGTGATCAGAGACATGTAGCAAATGCATCACAGGGCTTCCATAATCTGAAGGCAATATTGAAATGCATCCTTACCACTTCCAGAATGGGACAAGTCAGCAGAGATCTTCCTATTTCTGTAGTTTCCACTTCTCACCATGTGGAGCACAGAGAATATACCAGGCATTTGGTGCCAATAGACAAATATCTCTGCCATTGTACTGTTGTCACAATTAAAGATTTCCCAACCAAAAAAAAATTTGTAAACATAAAGCAAGTTCCCACTTTTCTTAAGTTAGATATTTATATTCTAACAGCATTATTAAACTCTAATCATTTGTGTTACAAATTTTCTCAGATGTTCAATCCACGAATGTGTTGACAAAAAAAAACCCCCTTGGTGCATGAAATTCTTTTCAGACAGCAAAACTTCCATGAGTAACATATCAAGGTATGGGCAGGCATTTTGCAAAAAGAGAAGGAAAGCTGAAATCAAGATAACAATTTGAAGGCCAAGAGGACATTTTGATTCTGCAGTGCATGAAAATCAGGTATCTGTTTCTCACAAATCTCATTAAAGGTTGTGAGAGGTTGAATACCATAATGAAAAGATGTGGGAAGAAAATCAAGGCATTTTTAGTCCTATACAGAATTGTTCAAAAGGAGTAAGACCTAAATGTGTATGCTAAGTTGGAAAATATGATAGTTCACATTTACATAGCGATGTAAGTCTCCCACCAAATTCCAACAACATTTGCATAGAAATTTAGCCCATTTCACAGAAGTTAGCTATGTGTACACTTTTTCATTCTTATTGCAATCTTATTGCAAAAACGAAGTGTACACTTTTTCATTCTTATTGCAATCACTCAGTAATTCTGAGGTCTTGTTTATAACTAATATACTGAATAAAGATAATATGGCAATGGCTGCATGATAAATAATTGTACAACTTACAAAATTAAAGTGCTTCTGAGGATATAATATATGAAATATTTGCCTTTGTTGTTAATTATTTTCATATGTTATAGGGTTCTTTTCATGAAACTTGAAGGATCAAAATATGTAGGATTCCCAGGTTCTCTCCCATTGAGGTGCTTCAAGATTTAGACCTGCTTAGGTTTAGGAAGGCTGATGCGAGTGCATTACTAAATGAGGGCAGACAACTTCAGAGCATACACATAGCCCGCAAGCCACATCCTACTGCTAGTGTAGCTCCAATATTCTGCGACATGGCAGCAGCAAAAAATAGGCAGCTGAAATTCTGGACTGCAGCAGAGGCTAAACAGGGAAGAAAAGAGTGTGTTATTTAGTGCTATGTGTTTACACTGATATTCTGCGTATTTTTATGAAACTCAAAGCAGGAGGTTTCCTATTCAAGCACTGACCAGGATCTTAGCAGCCTTTGCCTTAGCAAGCCTGCTGCTAAAAGAGGCATTAAGCAATGAAGTGGGACTAATAGTAAAGTCAGTATCATTTCTCAAATTTTACAGTAAGTTATCTTGTCAGCAAGACTTTCTTTGTTGTTTGAATTATATTGCGCACTATACAGACCGCTGCTTCCCTTACGCGATTACCGCAAGTGGCCACTAGCAGAGCACCAACAGTATTCCCACATCGCTCTGCCATTTGCCTTAAGTGTTGCACTAGCTGCTTCTACTGTAGCACTACAACAGTTGTGTAAGTGCAGTGGCAGTGCTGGATACTAACCATTGTTGTAAAAGTTGACCAAGAGACCAATAGACAAGAAAACCCTGTACGTAGCTGCTATCTTACCGCCTCACTCTTCAGTCTCGAATGTGAGTCAGTGCATCACATGTTGATTGACAATGATCGAATTAATCACCTTTATACACTTCACAGACAATAACAATAATGAAAAAGGTGGGTGCAGGACAAGGGGATTTACAATAGATCTCATCCTCAGGTGGATGCTGTTTGCCCCTCTTGATGCAATCTTGACATGGTGAGGGGGTTTGAGGCCATCAGAGAGGGCCAGGGTGATGCTGTCAGGAAGCCAGACTATCTCTCAGCAAGGCCTCCCAAGGCGGAATGGCCAGTCCTTCAACACCAGACTAAGATGCATCTATCCCCCTCAGGGGAAAAAGTCACATCAGCAGAAGAGAATGTCTTTCTACTAGTGAGGGAGCAGGAGAAACTCCTGAAGAGCAGCTACTGGCCAGCAGCAGTAGCTGAAGGAAACACTGGCAGAAGATCTTCCATAGACAACAGCAGCAAACCTCAAGCTGATTGGCCCAAACAATGAAATTGGACTGGACAGCCATTCAGCTGGAGGAAGGTGTTTAGCTCAGGTAGTCTTTCAAGTCGAGAACTCTCCTGTACAAACAAAGACAGAGACCCACTCTGTTAAGCAATACAACGAAGGGATGTGGAGTGGCTGCTTTTGACATATCCAGACAATTCACGCAATGTCTGGCCCAGGTCTTCTTTAAATAGTCTGTTCTAACCTACAGAAATTTGGGACAGCAGCCTGATAAATATATCTGCCTAATTACCTTGGGTTGTCTGTTATGGTTAATGATGGTTCTTTGTTGTATTTTACTGAATGAAATGTAATGCAAGGATGTGTTTTTAAAGAGTACTGAGTGTTTTTATATTGGATAATAAAAATACTTTCTTGATGAAATTATTGAAAGATGTTATGAATGAATGAAATAAGTTAAGATTTTTTCATAAGTCATTCGTGTAGATAGACCACAACATAACTTTCAATGGCTTCTTGCAGCTTGGCATGCAAATATTAAATGGTGTTTCTTTTATTAATGTATTGGTGAGAAGAGGAAGACACTAGCAAATATTTATATATTGCACAAATATAATAAAATATTGAAAAGTGGGGAAATAAGTGTTGAATTACTATAAATATCTCAAAGAATATATACATGCATACATGTGATAACTTCTGGATTGCTCTCAAAATTCCTTTGCATCTTTGTCATCTTGGCAAAAGCACTTGAGACTGTCCATTTTACAGATGTATGTACAGAAGTGAAATCTTTCCATCTGCTGGCTTGTACACTGACTATATCCCTTCAGCCTGTGTTTGGATTTCATCACATATGGGTGCCAATTCCCTGCAGAGTCCAGAGGAGAAAAAATGTGCAAATCATGCTGAAGGATTCCAGATGCAATGTTCCCATTACCTGTGAGTGCGCATGCATTAATAGACTTTTTTTCAAAAATAGGGGCCAAATCCAACAGAGAACAGACGGTCCTAAACCTGTCAGTGGACTTAAACACACCTAACTGCCTTGTTAGATTGTTACCAGCAGGAGAAAACACACGCGCGCGCGCGCGCACACACAGAGAGAGAGAGAGAGAGAGAGAGAGAGAGAGAGAGAGAGAGAGACTCTCCATAAAATACTACACGTTACTACAAATTTTCTCTCTTAATTTTCTCCTTATACCTCAATCAGACTTTTCTGAGATAGCTTTCTAGCAGCTATACAAAACACTACTATGTGGTGTGAGACCAGATTCCATTTTGCAAGTACAAACCATAGTTTGTTGGTTCCAATGTAACGGAGAGAGAGAGTTTGTTAATGCATGTACACTACCTGCTTCTTATCCTGCTTCTTCCTGGCCCTTGCAGCGACAGGCAACGCTTAACTGAAAGATAAAGCTATGAAGTACCATAATGTGAGGCATTCTATGCTCCCCCTGTGCTGCGTGTGGTCACATCTGCATGCAGAGGCAATCGTAAAAGATGTGGAGGGATTCCCCATACAATGACCTCATGCCACAATCCTTCCACACAACTGGGAACAAGGCAAAGATTCCCCAACCATGTTTAAGGTAATATAATAGCCAGCTACTGTGTTTTGCATAATGGCTTGTTCTTTCTTTCTCACTCTCTTTCTTTTTGACAGAAGAAGCAATACAAGACCCACATCGGGCTGGAGCCTTGTTGTTGTTGTTATTCCATAACCAACATACACAGCTTTCTCCTCCCAACCAGTTTATATAATCCAAGAAGTGTTGACTCTCTTTCTGCTGGAGAGCCAAATATCCTTGGAATCTGGAAGCCCCCACCCCACCGCAAGGTGGACATACATTCTAGTGGTGGGCAGGACCAAAGGCAAAAGGGGAAATAATTCCTGTGTTTTTAGTTTAATGTTCTTACCGTCAATAGCTAAGTGAACATTTCAACCTTTCAGAATGATGGCGGGGAGGACAAAATCCAGGAAATAATTGGTGGTCAGGAGAAAGGGCATGACCAGCTGGAGGTCCTCCAAGGTCAATGAGGAAACAACAGAGGGACAGACAGGAAGGGAACTGAAAAATTGTTGCAAGGACTGGCTACCATTAGTAATAAGGAATAAGTCAAAGAAGTGGTGACCCCACAGAAATTGTAATACTTGAAGAAGACTCTGAATGTAGGAAGGTAACAGTTATTCTAACTTCATTGACTTAAAATAGCTCTTGGCTTCTCTTCTGTGGTATTTATAATAGTATTAAGGGTTACCACTATTCAGTCTAGTTTATCCAGAAAATCGATGGCATAAGACATGTTTCCTGAAGAGATGAGGACACAGTGAAATTCCAGAAAGTTTAGCAAACACATCTGTGCATAAAACAGGTCTATAATGCTGCTTCCTGAAAATGGAGCTGTGTGTTTACAACTGGAAGCCCCTTCATATATGTTGCACTACAACTCCCATTATCCCCAACCACCATGCTGGCCATGCTGTAGGTATCAAAAGCACAGAGCAGCAGTGAGCTAAAGTTTTCTTTTCCTCAGAACAAAGCAGAAAGCCTGACAAGATTACTCCACAGCATCTGACCTTCTCTGTGTTATTTTCCGAAGTTTTACGTATCCCCCAAAACAGCCCTTCATTTTATTTACAAGCTAGCTGCAGCCACTGTATAATTCTGGGCCTATTTGATAGTCTTTGTCCTGCTGTGCAGAGACATTCTTGCCCACATCAAAGCCACCTGCATTCTACTGGAACAAAATCCATGAGACTGTCACTCCACAACCTGACTTCAGCTGTGTGGATGCAGGTCTGTTTGCACTTACTCTAATCCCTGAAACAAAGAGGCAGAACATCTGAACTTTAATATTGGCATCCTTCCCAACGTGTGTTAAAACGCTAGGCCAAAGTCAGGAGGGAAAAAGAAACCACCTTCAGTTAAGAAATTATAAAGTCAGACGAAAATTAAAGTCAGGTTTATGAGCTCACATTTTTAGACTCTGAGGAAGGTACATAAGTGGTTGGAGATGGGATGGGATGAGACAGGATGAAATTGATCTTGCACACAGCTTGAATCATTGCTATCAATGAGATCTAAGCTGCCTGTGTGCCGAACTGCAGCCTATAATCAAATGTGTACCCCAAAGAAAAATCAGTCTCAGAAAGTTAGGAAGCGAGGGAGATGAAATGGCAGGTGCATTTTTGCATGTCTCCCTTTTGCTTGCATTCATAACTGGAAGCAGAAATCAATCACCAATCTCTTTTTAGGATTTAAAATGTTTATCGTCCCTTTATCCACTCATTAAGCTACATTTAATGTTACAGGAATGGACTTCCTTGCTGGCAGTGGGAGCTTCCCTTATCCTCACCAACCTCTGGAGCAGGATTTGGGGTATATGCAGATTACAGCTAGAAAAGATAGTTCTATTGACCTTTTTGTCAATGTTCTGATGTATACAACTATTAATTCTCATTATCGTGCCAGCATTTTCCAGGCTAAACAGCTAATCAACTACCAGTTGACTCTCAGAAGGGGGACTCTGGCATTATCAACCAAAAGACATCATGTGGACATATTTCCCTTCTTTATGGCTTCTCTGTGATGGGAAAAAAGATGGAAGAAACAAGGAGGGTGAGAAGTGGAAGACAGCAATGTCTAGAAAGCACCTCCATTTAAAGCCTGTGAATGAGACAAGGCAATTGCACAATAACAGCATCTTCTGAATGTACCATAGATATTAGCAAAGGCTATTTATCTGTCTGTTTATTAAATATATATCCCACTTTTCCACTAAGAATAGTGCTCACTGGGACTGAATATTGCACAGTTTGGTTAGCAATATAACAAGCACACTCAGATACACAAAAATAAGTCCCCCTGGGTGGTATCTGATGTTAGAACTGAGCCCAACAGCTCTTCAGACAAAGCCCAAGGAGAGACAGGAACAGATTCCCCTTTCCCAGGGAGAGGGAGGAGGAAAGTGTTGCCAATTGCCAAGGGTTTGGGAGCCGGAGACTGGCATGAACAGCAGAGAGACAGGGAGCAGGATATCCAGTTGTTGTCTAACCTTTCGGATTCCTGTCAAGCTGGGTCTTTTGAAGCCATGAGAACACAGGACCTAGTGAAGAGGAAAAGGAGGAGGGAATATGTGAATCAAGCATTAGGCATCAGATATACAGGGAGGGACAGTGCCAGGAGACACAGGACTCAGAGAAACTTGCCTTCAGGGTTTAATTCTGTGGCAATTCCCATGTAGGCAACTCAGCTTGAGAAAGCCAAGCTGTAGCAGATAGCCAAGCCATGGTAGTTTATAAGCCACAGTGATCTGGCTTGTTGCCTGAACCCAGCATTCTTCCTGCATTTTGGTTTATAAGCCACCCTGGGGTGTCGTATAAACCAGCTCAACTGGGCCTGACTTCTAGCAGTGTTTAACATACCAGCTTGGCTTATTGTGCTGTCTGAGCCAAGGCAACAAATAAACCATGGTCAAGTCAAAGCCACTTGGCAAGAGTGGCAGGAAGGCTTGCTGCTCTAACCAAGGGGCAGGTGGGCAACTGCCTTTCCCAGGCATCCCATGAGGAAATCCCCATGCAGGGAGGCAGGTGTGTCCCTTTAATTGACAAGCCTTGCTTTCCCCTCCCCAGTTGAGGATTCCTCAGGTTTGCCAGTTCCCAAGGCTCTTCTAGAAATCTGTACCACACATGTCCTGGGACAACAGATATTATGTAGGATCCACTATGCAATTTACTGGCATTACTATTTGTTCTGGCATCTGCTCCAGAACAGCAACCAAAGGAAATGAGGGAAGGCACACTGAGAATGTTTTACTGGGACTCGTCATTGGGCAGGATATGCTGAAACCTGGTAAGAGCAAATGCATGTTACAGTGGGTAGGCCCTGGGTCTTTACAGTATTTACAAAATAGGTGTGTTTGCTGCTTCATGAAGTGTTCTGCAGCAAACCATCCCAGAGTGAACAAGCTAGCTTATGACGTACAGCAAACCTATTCTTTCCCCTGCGGGGGGGGGGGGGAGTTCAATATTCGGAACTGTTGCACCAGTGCCAAACTCTGTTCTCCAAAGCACACCCTGAGTATTGCCTCACATGGAGGAAAGCTCTACCAGTGGCTAATACTGACTCTGCCACAGGACATCTCTTACTTGGGGGGAACAAGAGGAGAGGCTCCACTTCCAAGTCCATTTCTGACATCGTTGGGCCACGGTGGGAAGCAGGGTGCTGGATTATCTGGCTCTTCCATCCGATCCAGAAGGGCTCCACACTAGCTCTTTCTGAGAAGGATGTGGTGACGTTGTCCTTCTACAAGGATACTACCACCCAGACCTTACTAAAACACTGCTGTTGCCACCGCCTCCTCTTCCTCCTCCTCTTTTTCCTGCCACCCACCTTGTTTCATTCTCTAGCCCAGCATCAATGCCACACTGTCAGTAAATATTAAATTTGAATTAACAAGATTCCAAATGAGCAGTGACCGTGGGGCTGTTTGTGGAAGACACAATGTCCCACCTCCAAAGACCACATTTGCAATATATGAGAACAACTCCAAAGCAGATTTTTATCTCTCTCCTCCTCTCTTTCTTAGGCTAAATCTCATGACTGAAAACATCTTGCTGTTGAAGCACTCTTTGCTAAGAAGCCAGAATCACTAATGAAAACTTCTTTTGTTTTGTTCTGTTGTTCTATTTTCAATTATAAGAAGATTTGAGAGGCAGTTTTGGAGCCGTTGTAATGAGTCTTTGCCTCACTACAGCCTCCCTCACTTGTCTTTTTATTTTCCCCTTTCATCTCTATTCTGCTGCCCCACATCCCATCATGCCACACTGCACTGGTTAAATAAATCCCTAATTCTGCCTTTTGTGCAGCTCTAATCCTTTTATTTCATAAATCTGATTTAATCCAAAGGGTTTCCTTTCATCTTCTTAACTGTCAGCTGGGTCACTACTGTTTCCTATCAACAGTTCCTGCAAATCCTGTATGGAGGGTGTTTTTTAAAAAAAAGATTTCAAGGGTTTCTATACTGTCATTAGATTCTACTCTATCACAGACCTGCTAAATGGCATGTTACTGTTTTACTCTGCCTTGCACTGTCTCTCTCTCTCTTCAGTGATTTATATTTCACTTCAGTGCTAAACAAGGTTAGGGAGGTTGAAAACCATTTCCAATTTTCTTTGAAGCCATTTGAAATACTAGCATTTCAAAGCAAGAGATTCCAGCAATTTAGAATAATCAGAGTTCCATTAATAGCTAACTCAACATCCATTGAATTCACCAATTTTATGATGCAATCCTGTGCATTCTAGACAGGATCCAAGGGGCAATGGATTGTTCCAGGAAAAGCCCTCTGGAGCCTTAAGAGTTTGAATTTAGAGGGTTTCCCAACACTGGAGCTCCATTCCTGGCTCTGCCCAGCCACCGCAGAAGTTTTATTCCTGAATTCTGTTCATTATTATTAGCACCATACAGGTATACATAACTTAGTGCTGATTAACAGTACACTCATACATGCTGTTTCATTCTCGTAATTATTCGATAAGGCAGAAGATTAGTTTGGCTGCCCTTGAGCCTATGATTTCACAGTATCCCATGACGATATCCCCTCCTGTGGGCATAACTGGGTAAGCCCCTAAATCTTGTGATCGTTCCAATGTGCAAAGGTAGCAAGAGGGAGATTCTGGATTCTCATGCCACCTGGTTGCTTGCAGCCCATGCTGGGGAAAGAGCCAGTATTTCCTGGCTGACAGCTGGTCCCTCTTAGATTCACAAGTCTCTGCACCTCTACCAGAGCGATATCATGTAACTTTTGTATTCTAACAAGAGTCAGCTTCACGGGTAGACATAGCTGCGCACTTGCTGAAGGCCTACACCAGACCCTATAGTTTGCAAAACAAAATAAAGGCAGCATGACTCATAGACCTTTGGCATTTGGGATGTTGATTTTTTTTTAAGAAAATCCCTGATCCAAAGGGGATATAGGCCTGCATGCAGGATTTAGGCTTGTATTGAAGCAGTCTGTATAACTTGTACAACTCATGTGAATTATACCGATAAAATACACTTCCAGATTATAACTTTTGAGCAGGGGATAAGTTGTTTTTAATTTCCAGAGGGAAAAAAACTGGTTCTCCCCATTGTTTTTTGGTTGGTTGGTTGGTTTGTGTTTGGGTTTTTTGGTTAAAAGCAGAGCCAATCTAAATCTAAACATCGCCACTGTCACCTCTCATTATATGACATGGGTGCAAAGGTGCCTCTACAAACTTCATTAAAATAAAGGATCCCTGTGCAAAAGCTACTGTTCATCTCAATAGGTAGCCTTGTACAGAAAACTACTGACATTCATGACAGGCTATCTCAAAACTTTTGTGCTTTGGCCAACAATAACATTCTCTCTCCAACAGCAAAGGTTATTGGTTCTCTTATGAAACATTATTTTCACACACAATATCAAATTCAGCTTAGCATATGCATAGATTTCCAGCTACCCTGGGTGAGTTTCAAAGAAGTAATGAATTTTTGGCTGTATGTCCAAACTAGATCCATGCATAATATCTTCCAGTGTTTACTTATCACTGTTTATTTTCAGATGAAAATTTACTTGATAAGTCTTTCTACAGGTTGGAAGAACATCAGATATTTTGTTATCTTCATCAAAATAAGTCTCAGAATGGGTGGATCCAAAGATGCATGTGAACTGGATAATGTTCCACACTGGCAGCTCTTTACAGCAATGAAATCCATTTTTAAAAAATACCTTATACCCTGGATTTCCGAGACAAAAGCCCAAGTACTGCAAACTAAACTTCTTACTGAGACCAGAGCAAACAAAGTCCCCCACACACGCACACACAGAGGGAGAGGGAAGGGAGGGGGGAGGGAAGGGGGAGGGAAGGGGGAGGGAGGGGCAGTTAACTTTCGTAAATTAAGGAGCAGGTGGCAGCTATGAAAATAGCAAGTCAGAGGTGTGGGGATACAACCAGGATAGCAAAAAAATTGATGCATCACTAAAAAAGAGAACAAGGATTTACCTAACATGTGCATATAGTAATTTATGCATCTAGATAAACTTTTGGATGGGGTTAAAATTACTTTCTAAATAAAAATACCATTGTACCATAGCATGGAAAACTGCGTCTGCTTGATCTGTGGTCCAGGAGCTAAGCACTAATGGGCAAGTCTGGTGTCACTGCTGCTCTTGTTTCTCAGAGATTTCCATCTCTCAGCTGGATGTGGGTTGGACACTCCTTGAAATAGAAGGCACCTCCAAACAGAGGACCGACTTCCATCAGTTTTTCTTTAAAGTACGGCACAGGTCACCTTCGAGCAGGGAAAGTCTGAGTGCTGATAAAAATGGTAGGCTGTATGGATAGATTTAGAGAAGAAAAGGAAAAGCAATAGTGTGTAAATTATTATAACTATCTGGTTTCAGTGTAAGGGAAACCAAAGAATCCTATTTCTCAGTTGGTCTCCCAGCCTTTCAATTTTATTTATTTTATTGTTTATGGCACTTATATATTACTCCACATCTAATTATATTCCAGAGCAGTGAATAATAAAAAGACAAAAAACCCAATTTTTAAAAGCAGAAGAGCAATAAAAACAATAGCAGTAAAAGCAATGGCTGGTGAACCAAAAAACTCTGCCTGGAATAAAGGTGTTTAGGGTGGGTGAAGTGCTGGAGTTGTTTAACAGTGTTGTTTAACCCCCTGACTTCCAGAAGCAGCAAGGTGCACAAAAAGGAGCTGCTTCATTGAAGCCTCTTCTCTAAGTGGACTCCAGTTGGGTCATAGGTCCACGTGGAACCCCCAAGAGATGCCATCTGATGACCTCACCAACTGGGTAGGTTCATAAGGAAGAAGGTGCTCTGTCCAGAAATTGGCAAGGCACTCAGCCGCTTCGGCAGGGTTGAGTACCAGATTGGTGTGGAATCGCCACTGGCGTTGAAAGGCAGTTCAGACACAACTGGAACCTGACACAACGATGAACAAAGCAAGTGGGACAATGGAGCCACCACAGTCATGTCCAAGCGGTGTCTGCTTTGTTAAGATGCTGGTGGGCCATTAAGTCGTAAAATGTTTATTCCATATGGTTTTGAATTACTATATATGTAATCCATTCAACTTCCTCTTTTTGAAATATTTTTCTCTTATTCTGAATTCTGTTGTTTCAGAATTGTCTTGTCCTTGTAAGACCACAAGCTGATTCATAAATACTGCAAGTAATTTAAATTCAAAAGAAATATGCTTGTGTGTATTACTCTCTCCCGCCACTTCCTTGCATTTCTGCTTCTGTCTGTAGCTTTTATGACTCAAATAGGGCAACCTCAGGAGGTTTGTCTGGACATCCTTGGCTGGACTCACCAAAGAAGTGGATACAGGATTGCAGGATTTCCTTGTGAATAGAGTACCACTTTGCAGCTCGCTGTGAAAGGCTGAATCACTGTGCTATCTGCTTTGATTCCCTCTCCCCACCTCATCACTTGCATCTGTACAGAGCTCATGCAAGAGAAGATTAGAAAACAAGCTGGCCAGTAGCCCGAGTGTCTCTAAATATTTGAAGCAAAGGAGGGCGGGGATGATGTTCTGGCTGATTTCTAGCAAAGGGGAAAGATGTAGCTAAATAATATCCTGAATTTCAAGGAAGCTACTGTAATAACACATCTGTAACTCTATGTTACAACCAGATTAGATTTTAGAGAAGATGAAATGTCTAATACTACTCAGAGTTTAGTACTGTTTGATCTAACTCTGCTTTCCTTTGTGTGTTAACAGGAAGAACTGTCTCTCTGGAAACTTGCCCAGTTGACACATCTCTCCCAATTTCCCCTTGTGCGTCTACCTATATAGGCTGGGTGCTGGGGGCTTGGTGAACCTCTTCGTATGCTCAAAAATCTCAGTCATAAGTGCCATCAGGATGACTTTTCATGCATCAAGGAATGAGCCCATATTACTTCTGTGTTATGCAGCAACTGTGAATTGGATCATGTTTCATTCTCTCATGTGAACCTGAGACACTGAATTTACCTTGTATAGGATTTAAGGCAGATGACTTGCTTTTTTGCTCTTAACTTTGCCAAAGTAGAAGACTTTCTGTTTATAGCTACTGGCTATACCATTTACTCAGGTTGCAAACTATTAGCACCCTTCGTTCTCTTCTCTGGCTCTAATAGGGTTTGCTCAGCTAAACATACCATTGCTTCTGCGGTTTGGGATTTATGAGAGAACAAAATTTCATAGGTGAAAGGGCTGTGCGTGTAAAAAAGCAATGGCTTCATGCCAAACTGCTCCATCGGTGCAGCAGGAGGTTAAGAGGTAACGGCAACAGCAGCCCTGGAGACAGGAGACGTAGCGTGTCGCATACATTGGCAATGTGTGTGTCACGGCTTTAGCTAAGTGTCAGTAAATACGACGGCAAGATTCTGAAAACAATAACATGGTGAGGCAAAATCAGGACTCTTTTTATTGGTTCCAAGAATGCCTGTATGTTAAGGGAATCGGTTGCAGTTCTGGTGATTACATGGAGCATCCAAAAGCCACAAATATGGGGACAGGGGGTTAAAATATTCTCAGGCCCTCTAGTTAAACATTTAATAGAATAACACTGCTTGAAATCCTGTGCAATTGTCCATGGTGAAACACCACTTCTCGAGACCAGCAATATCCACCCTGCACTGTGGAAATACTTGGTGAAAAATGTTGACAAAGAAATAAATGAATATGCCTAAATAAATAAACATAATTTCTGGCTGAAACTCATCAGAATTAAGCAGCACCTCCATACCAGATGGAAGTATGTCATTATTGTCACATCTCCAATCTCCTCTTTCCATCACCTTTGGCATAACTAGAAATATTCAATGAAGCAGGTTTTTCAGCAAATCCTATCTTGGCACATCCAACAATCATCCATTCCAACCCATCCACATTCCTAAACCGGAATATGTCTGTTAGGGAATGTTACTACCTCAATTGCTTGGCACTCCACAAATTTAGCACACCCTGATATATATACTGGGAAAAAGCTGCAACTTGTTAAAAAGCATGATATAACTGGTCTGAAGAAATCCAAGATATAATGACAGAAATAGCATGGGGAGTATAGGGTGGGTGAACATCACATGAAATGTCAGTGAGTCAAGAATTGCAGTGCCAGTAAGGACAAATGTAGATTGTCCTTGATATACAGAACTCTGTTTCTAACGGAGAGTTTCAGATTCCAAGGTAGGGGTATTCCCCCATTAAATTCCATTCTAGGTATATTCCTACACCCTTATTTCACGCCTTATATGTAGTTGTTATTTTACCTTTCAATGGCCGGATTCTGACTTAGTCATACTCAGCAAAGACTTGGCCATGCTGGCTGTGGATCATGGGAATTGTGTTCCCCCCCTTCTAGATGACACCAGTTGGGAAAGGCTGGCTTCAGGGTTTTATAATTCAAGCAACAAAACAAACTTTGTGTTTCACTCACAATGTAAATGTATTTCAAGCATTTGAAAGTAATTTCATGCCCTACATAGAACTTAAAAATACACAGAAATTTAACACAAAGGTGTTTCAGAAAATAAACAGACATTTCTTTGCAAGTGTTGATGAGGGGAAAAAAGAAACATGGCCAAGCAAAAGAGAACACACCCATGCCTAAGATAATATTATTTATAACAATGCGCCAGGATTTCCAAAGAAAAAGATTTCAAACCAAGTGCTCTTTGGAAAGAAGGGATGTCATGTTGTTCCTGACAAATGCTTTGTTTTGTTTTTTAGGTGAAGCTGCTGAAAAAGTATCATAAAGCCACATACATGAATATTTATTTGCTTTCCTTTCAGCTGATTTAACCATGACCTAAGACAAGCCTGGGTTCTTGGCAGAAGGACTGGTTTTAGTCTTCCACATTCTGCAGTTCTTTGAGATACGGTTAAGTCAGACCTGCTCATTCAGTTTTTCCACTTCAGGTACAGCCCCATACACATTTTGACACAAAAAAGGCCTAAGACTAGCCACAGCATGGTTTAAGCTGTAGGGCTTTTTCCTGTCTAAACATGCATAGGATTGCATCCTTACTCAGGTCTGGAAGGTCAATTCTTAGTGCACACTTCAAATATCCATTGTAGGAATATTCTAGCCCTGACATGCAATGCTGAAATCAGGTCAGAGGCAATGTTCCACGCCAGAGTCATCATGCAGTATCCCAAGTAAGATTTAAATTGCCCATAATATTTTCACATTTAATTGCTGAACAGGCTCACTCACTCCAATACATTCCTATGCACATGAATGCTTCTGTATACCCTGAAGTGCCTGATCCTGTCTAATCTTGGAAGCTAAGCAGGGACCGGCCTGGTTAGAATCTGGATGGGAGACTTGAGTCCTGCACTGGGCAGAGGTTGGATCTGCTTCTTCCAACTGTATGATTCTGTGATATATCACAGAATGAGAGATGAGCCATGTGGGGGATGAGGAGTTACAGTGCGTTAAGCATGAAAGCTTTATGAAAAGGGAGAATTTATTTCTCACAGAGGTGGAGAAAAAACTGCAATTACATAAAGAATCAATTCATAGCATTCCTTCATACCTCTTAACTGCCATAATCAGGTACTCTTGACACTTTATTCAAGTGAAAGAATAAAAATAGTCATTTTAGTGCAATCCTGGAACTGAGTTGGGTTTTTTTGAAAAATGTGTTTGCAATGATCTTTTGGATTCTGCTCAATTGGTTGATCTCAAACCTGGAAATCATGGACTACATTTTTCAACGAGGATGGAATGCAATTTTATTCATAGCCTTTTAAAAAAATGAATGTCTTTTGTCTGTATTTTTATGCCCTTTGCACCTTCACTTTGTTTCACAAGTTTTGGAAGGCTCCCATGGTAATTGTTCCAGGCTATTGTATTCCTCAGATATTGTTCTTAACTTCAAAGGTTTTGTCTGTGTGCATAAGGAACAATGACATGTTCAACTGCAGCATTGTATAATGAGCTTAATATTCATGAATCCATGATCACAGTTAGATTAATAGGCTAAATACCACAATAAACCATTATTTTGCAGTAGAAAAACATGATTCATAGCTCTATAGTTATATAGTTCATGACTGATGGTTTAACCAGAAGAAAGTAATTCAGTAGAATTTTACCCATTGTCCAAGTCATTGAGACAGCTCCATATTCAGTGTAATGGAGCAAGTTTTTTTCCTATGACCATTGCCTGTTAAATATGGTTTAATATGTTCAGGTCCTAGGTCAGCCATGGACTTATTTACTGGTTCCACTAAGCAATATCTAGGGGAGAAATGGGCATTTCTTGACAAGGGTATCTATGAAACCCTTTTTAAAGGAGACCCAGAGTTTTGACAGTTAACTGTATAATCTCCTTTTCCCCAGAAAAAGAGACGGGGTGCACTTTTGTTATTTCTCGAGCAGCTAGAGCCAAAGATAGCTATGGCAAATTAGAAAAGTTGTACCTGATTCTTTCATTTTCAGGTTGTGTGGCTGAATATTGCCATTAATCAGAAAAGACGCCTCAGTTCAACACAGCTAAAGGATTGAACATACTGATCTTAATCTCCAGTCCAAGTGACTTGACTGGAAATACACCATTTGATGATTCTCTAATATCTTTATTTTCCAGAAAAGCATGGAAGATGATAATCTATTAAGCCATGTAGTACTTTTTTCCACATTGTTGCTGTACATAGCATAGGTTACTTTGATTACATTTTTCTGTGACTTCAGGAGTTTGTCAGAGTTTAGCCCATTCTTCATCAGGACCTTCATGGAAAAAGCTAGAAGGCAGAATAGGGAATAAGCAAAGAAATCATAAGGGACACTGTAGTTGGATGTTTTTACCAGTGTGTGGATATAAATCGGAAGACGTGATCCTCGCCACAAGATCACAGCAGCTAGGGATTCGGCCACATCATCACTCCCTGGAATCTACCTCTCTCTCTCTCAGCTACATGAGTTGCAGTGTCACTTCTAGGGAGGATTATTCAATAGATCTTCTTGTTCCATTGAACAATCGTCTTACTCCTTGTGGCTTCCTACTCCAACTGGAAATCTAGCAACAAGTCTCATTTTCATGAGCTGCCCCCACCTGAGTCAGTATTAGCTAGGATCAGAGCAAGGTGGTGAAGGTGGAGATGGTGTTGGCAGCGTTATCTCTGGAAGGTTTGACAGACCCATTCCAAAAAGGAAGGCCCTAGAAGTATTGGCATCCTTCCAGGCCTTTAATCATTAGGCAGCCTGATTATGGAGGATTCTGGTTTTGTCTTTTGTTTTGTATACTTTACAGTACTGCTTGTATTTATTTTTTTGCTTTTAATATACAACTCAAAATTGTGTTACATATATACATATAGCGATTGTTTATGTATACGCACACATAGGAGTACAGAGACATAGATTGAATTACTAACTCTGGCAAACATATTACATTCTAAGTATATATTGCATAGTATAAAAAGTGGTAGAAGGACTCTTCTTTCAAATTGAGGTTAGCTTGCCAGCATTAAGAAGAGAGTCAAAATAAACTCTAGCTGCAAAATGATAACCAACAGTGACATTCAGTAACAAAAGATATGAAAACTGACTGGAATTGACACCATGTAACTTTTTTTCCAAATGTCCACATTTACATCAGGCCCAATTAACCCAGCAACAAGAAAACAATGTCTGTGAAAATTGTACAGCTGAAGATGTTTAGGAAATTTTTATTAATTTGTGTAAATTGTATAATTTATCTTAACTTCAGAGGTCAGGTTACCCTGGCGCTTGGCAAAGAAAAGAATTTCCAGCAAATCTTTGTGCTGGACAGGAGGTGAAGAAAAAGGGCAAAAAGTTACAGGAACTATTTTTTATTAGGATATTAACAGGGTTGTTGTTGTTAGTTATGAAGTCATGTCCGACCCATCGCGACCCCATGGACAACATTCCTCCAGGCCTTCCTGTCCTCCACCATCCCCCAGAGTCCACTTAAGCTCACACCAACTGCTTCAGTGATTCCATCTAGCCACCTCATTCTCTGCCATTCCCTTCTTGTTTTGCCATCTATTGTTCCCAGCATTAGGCTCTTCTCCAGTGAGTCCTTCCCTCTCATTATGTGGCCAAAGTATTTGGGTTTCATCTTCAGTATCTGGCCTTCTAAAGAGCAGTCAGGGATGATCTCCTCTAGGACTGACCGGTTTGATCTCCTTGTGGTCCAAGGGACTCTCAGGAGTCTCCTCCAGCACCACAATTCAAAGGCCTCAATCCTTTGGCGCTCAGCCTTCCCTATGGTCCAGCTTTCACAGCCATGCATTGCAACTGGGAAAGCCATAGCCTTGACTATACGCACTTTTGTTGGCAAGGTGATGTCTCTGCTTTTTGGTATGCTGTCTAGATTTGCCATAGCTTTCCTCCCCAGGAGCAAGCGTCTCTTAATTTCTTGGCTGCAGTCCCCATCTGCGGTGATCTTGGAGTCCAGGAAAATAAAATCTGTCACTAGCTCCATTTCTTCACATCTATTTGCCAGGAAGTGAGAGAACTGGATGCCATGATCTTAGTTTTTTTAATGTTGAGTTTTAAGCCAACTTTTGCACTCTCCTCCTTCACCCACATCAAGAGTCTCTTTAGTTCCTCTTCACTTTCTGCCATTAGAGTGGTATCATCTGCATATCTGAGTTTGTTGATATTTCTCCCAGCAATCTTAATTCCAACTGGAGATTCATCTAACCCCGCCTTTCTCATGATGTGCTCTGCATATAAGTTAAATAGGCAGGGCGACAATATACAGTCTTGCCGAACTCCTTTCTCAATTTTGAACCAATCAGTGGTTACATGTCCAGTTCTCACTGTTGCTTCTTGACCCACATATAGGTTTCTCAAGAAACAAATAAGATGGTCAGGTACTCCCATCTCTGTAAGAACTTGCCACAATTTGTTGTGATCCACACAATCAAAGGCTTTAGCATAGTCAATGAAGCAGAAGTAGATGTTTTTCTGGAACTCCCTAGCTTTCTCCATGATCCAATGTATGTTGGCAATTTGATCTCTGTTCCTCTCCCTCTTTGAAATCCTGCCTGTACTTCTGGTAGTTCTCAGTCCACATACTGCTGGAGCCTAGATTGTAGGATTTTGAGCATAACTTTGCTAGCATGTGAAATGAGTGCAATGGTGCGGTAGTTTGAACATTCTTTGGCATTGCCCTTCTTTGGGATCGGAATGTAAACTGACCTTTTCCAATCCTGTGGCCACTGCTGAGTTTTCCAAATTTGCTGGCATATTAAGTGTAGCACTTTTACTGCATCGTCTTTTAGGATTTTGAATAGCTCAGCTGGAATACTGTCACCTCTACTAGCTTTGTTGTTGCTCAGACTTCCTAAGGCCCATTTGACTTCACATTCCAGGATGACTGGCTCCAGGTCAGTGACCACCCCATCGTGGTTATCAGGGACGTTAAGCTCTTTCTTGTATAGTTCTTCTGTGTAATCTTGCCACCTCTTCTTAATCTCTTCTGCCTCTGTTAGGTCCCTGCCATTTGGCCCTTTATCATGCCCATCTTTGCATGAAACATTCCCTTCATATCTCCAATTTTCTTGAAGAGCTCTCTGGTCCTCCCTATTCTATTCTATTGTTTTCTTCTATTTCTTTGCACTGTTCATTTAAGAAGGCATTCTTATCTCTTCTAGCTATTCTCTGGAATTCTGCATTCAATTGGGTGTATTTTTCTCTTTCTCCCTTGCCTTTCACTTCCCTTCTTTCCTCAGCTATTTATAAAGCTTCCTCAGACAGCCATTTTGCTTTCTTGCATTTCTTTTTCTTTGGGATGGTTTTAGTTACTACCTCTTGTACAATGTTGCAAACCTTCATCCATAGTTCTTCAGGCACTCTATCAGATCTAATTCCTTAAATCTATTAGTCACCTCTACTGTATATTCATCAGGGATATGATTTAGGTCATACCTGAGTGGCCTAGTGCATTTCCCTACTTTCTTCCCCACTTAAGCCTAAATTTTGCAACTAGAAGCTCATGATCTGAGCCACCCTCAGGAGATCATTCTGTCATTTTGGAGGTTGTATCCCAGTACTGCTTTTCCTACTCTTTTATTGACTATGAAGGCTACTCCATTTCTTCTGAGGGATTCTTGCCCACAGTAGTATACCTGATGGTCATCTGAATTAAATTCACCCGTTCCTGCCCATTTTAGTTCACTGATTCCTAAGATGTTGATGTTCAGTTTTGTCATCTCTTGTTTGACCACATCCAGCTTGCCCTGATTCATGGATCTTACATTCCAGGTTCCTATGGAGTATAGATCTTTTCAGCATCGGACTCTCCTTTCACCACCAGATACATCTGCAACTGAGTGTCCTTTTGGCTTTGACCCAGTCGCTTCACTCTTTCTGACGCTACTAGTACTAGTCCTCTGCTCTTCCCCAGTAGCATATTGGACACCTTCCGACCTGAGGGGCTCATCTTCTGGCGTCATATCTTTTTCCTTTTAGTACTGTACAGGGGTTTTCATGGCAAAGATACTGGAGTGGGTTGCCATTTCCTTCTCCAGTGGATCACGTTTTGTCAGAGCTCTGCTATGACCTGTCTGTCTTGGGTGACCCTGCACAGCATAGCTCATAGCTTCATTGAGCTACACAAGCCCCTTCGCCACGGCAAGGCAGTGATCCATGAAGGAGATTAACAGGGTAGTGAACAACTAAAAGAATGACACAATGACAAAATGTAATAACTATTTGTTTATCTCTACCACCATTTGCTGAAGTTTTCTGGATGGGTTTGCAAGACAAAGCTGAAAACCATGAAATACAATAGAACCACAGCACATACTTTAAAACAGTAAGTTTAAAACAGAATAAGACCTACCTAATAACCATGATAATAGCAGTGCAAAGAAAACTTACTAACACAATGTTTAAAACTGTAGGGCTAAAAATCCCTGGAAAGTAGGGTAGCCTTCCTTAGCACACATAGGAAAGAGCAGGAGAAGTTGCCACAACTATGTCTGGACAATAGTCTGGGTGGAGTCACATGTTATATTCATGCAATTCTGCTTCTGGAGATACATCCTACTGAGCTGCTCAGAACTGACCCTGCAAAGACTGAAGCCTCATGGCAGCAAACCTGTGCCGCCCACGGACAACTCCCACATTCCCTGCCTTACGTGTGATCAGCAACTGAAGAGGATAGGAAAATTAAACGATTCAAGAGCCTTCAGTGGCACCAAAGTAGGCTTTTTTTAAAGAATAAATGCAACACAGGTAGAGGAAGAGTAAGCCTATCTCTTTGCCTTTTCTCTGGTCATTGGTTGGAGAAAAAACAATTTCACAGGTCCACTATGGGGCCAGTGTATACTTTTTAAAGGTCTAATTACAACACTACAGAGCAGAGGCATTTCACATGTTGTGTGGCTGCTGGGAAGGGCTCCACCTCCCCCCCCCCCCCCCAACACTGCAAGGCCCTCTCAAAAATCGTCCTGCCCTCACTGTGTAAACCGAGTAGTTACTTCTGTTGTTCACAAGTGTGATCTGATGCAAAAGTGCATGTCTTATTCATTAGAAATTTATCCATTGGTCTTTGTTTTGAAAGATGTGTTACTTTGTATTGCTTCATATTTTACAAATCATGACTAAAACGGTATTTGTTGTGACTTGCAAACACCCATTTCATGCTGGCTGCATCGATCCTGCTGCTCTCAGCAGCAGCCCATTCAGTTCTGCATCCTTTTCCCCTCACAATGGCCTATCAGGTGCCTCTGGTAACTCTCAAGCAGGAGATCAAGGCAGGCAACTCATAAGCAACCAGTATTCGAAGATAGGTTGCCTCTGATATTGGAGGTTCTAATTTGCTATCGTAATTAATGGTTGTTGCTGGGCCCATTTTCCTTGACTTTGGAAACCTAAGCTTGCAGCTGTCACCAGATTCCGTAAGAGAATTATACATGGGATAAAACACTTTATTTGGCCTCTCCTGAATCTAATGCCAAGTTATGGTATCTTGAGAAGGGGAAAATATCTCTAAGAAGATAGAGTGGAGAAGACATCTTGAAATGGGTGGGACTTAAGTTTAATACCTTTAATAATGTCATAAATCTCTATCATGCATCCTTCTCCCATGTCCCAGCATCTCATATACACATCTTTCCAAGAAAGTAAGAAAGAGTAAAGCCTCAGACATTTCAGTCCTCCTTTAGCATCAACACCATCTAGGGTGTTCATCCGTCCCAGCCATGTGGACCAGTCGCACAAGATTGTATGAGTACTCAGTTCTTATGAAAAGCCAATTAATGCTGGGCAAGGCATCAAGGTCAACACGCTCTAGAGGTGGGCAAACTCCCTTTGCCTAGCAACAAGGCTGATTAGCATTTAAATTGGGAAATTCCAGGAATTAAAAACAGACTGGCAAAATCCACAAATATTCTTCCACTGTGTGACAGGCAGGAATATATAGAAAACAGACTAGCCTTACTGACTTCCCAGAATGGATTTAGAGAGGGTTAAAATGAAAGCCAAAATGATGAACTGGGTATAGAGCAAAGAGTTTGCTATACTAAAGCTGCTTCCTGCTACTGGTGTTCTCTAGACATTTGGGGTAACCTCTCCCATCAGTTCCAGCCAAAACTCAGGGGCTGATGAGAATTGCAGTCAGAATAACATCTGGAGGGCACCAGGCTGAGGAAAGCTGTGTTAGAGAGTTCATTCTGACCATATAATGGCCAAAGGAAGCAGCAGTTTTTATCAATTCAGGCAGTTAACAACAGACAAGAGGAGAAGAGGCAGTGTTGGAAGATGGCTTGCTAATGATAAAGTCCTGGAACTTCCACTTGGAGCCTCAAATCTCTGGGAAGCCGTCTGCCCCGACACCCTGCTGTCCTTGCACAGGGGGCCTTAATCATCTCTATCGCTAATCCTCCTGGATTAGCTGGCTTTCTGCACACATGTGTTCACCTCAAATTTTCTGGCTGATGGCAGAATGAGATCTGACTTTCGGAAGTCAAATGCCTTCTTATCCCTCGTCTGCACATCCCTTTTTTACAAATAGGGGTATCCTTAGGAGGCAGAGACCTTTAAGGACAGACAGACAGACTTTCGTTGTTGTCAGGCGGCATCAACTCATCTCTGACTTCTGGCAATCCTATAAATAAATCCCCTCAAAAATGTTTGGTCCTTGACAGAGTGAGTTCAGAACATATGTTGTACCACTTTGCTCTTTGTCTTTCGCGTCTGAACCCTGGATTTTTTCAGTACTTAGCACCACCCCTGAGGAGAAATTGTCTAGAGACCAGGTTCAGATACATCTAAGCCTGTAAGCTCAGGTTGCCTTAAATGTGCTCATTCATAACCAGCTACCCTTTAATGCATCAGCACTGGCCAGGTATCTTAGGCAACAGTTCACTGATAGCATATAGATAGCACTAGACAGCACATGAATCTGATCTAAAATATTCCGTACGTATTTCACCTCTGTTTCAATTCTTGTGAGTGGGCACTCATCAGGTGCTCAGATTACATAGCAGGGGAGTAAGGGGCCTTTGAGAAAACCCATAAGGAAAACAAGCTCTCCCTAAAATTCCATCTGAAGTATGGTTCTTCACAGGAGTCATCATGAACGGTTAACAGGCTAGGAACCTTCTGTCCCTGTCCAGTAGTCTGAGTAGTCTGCTAGTAGTCTATGGCCCAAGAAATTGTGTTTAGGCCCACAACCATTCTGCAAGCACCAATGCATTCCTGGCTCTTCAGGGGGCCCCCAAAATTGTGCTGCCTTGATGCCCAGCCAGGGATACCCCATTCCTGAAGCTGCATCTTCGAAATGCAGCACGAGGACAAAGATAAACCACAGAAACACGAAGGCTTTCCTTAGCTCAGCATTTATCAGGGCAGAGACAAATCTTGGCTACCTGCTGAACCTCAGAGCTTGGGTGATGGAGGCATTGGGGCATCATCTGCCTTGGTGTTTAGCCGGCAGTTGAAGCTCCAAGCACCTGGCAGCTACAGAGATGTGTCTCAGCGCAAGACACAATTTTTTACAGATTTGCTAATCTAGACCTTTCTAAACCAAATGCAGAAACAGACACAGTTTGTGACTGAAAACCCATTACATTTCCAGGTGTGGGGCACGTTCAGCAAAAGAAAAAAAAATACAGTCAACAATGTGTACACATTGGAAAAAAGTGCAAGCCCCCCCTCATGGGAAACATTTCTAAACTGCACATAATCACACTTTAATAAATGGAGGAGTGTGTCCATTAATGCATCTGTTCAAGAAATGGATACAAAAATACACATGGATCTTTTCCCATAAAAACAAATATCCAAGTCAGGATGGGATTGACTTGGAGTGGGAGGAGGAGGAGGAGGTCTGGGCAAATAGACTCATCAGGTCCCTGCTTAACCCTCCACTTCTCAGACACCACAAGGAACCATGGAGACATGCCTCTGCCATTTGTTGGAGTTGCATCTTCCCTGCAGGCAAAGGGCCACATTTCCTGGGTGAATTGTGACTCTCCAGCTTGGAGCCAGAGAAGGAGGCTCTCTGCCTGCAACAGGAAGTATATAGGTAAATCAAATTTGCAGGCTCTGGCCTCCTCCTCTGTTGCTCCAGTGGGAAGAAGATGCCTCAGATTCACCTTGCTCTCCAGAACCTGGCTGACCATTTCCAATGGGGAGGCAGGCAGGTTGCTCAGTCCCGGAGAAGGGTCTGGGGAAGCTTGCACAGGAAGATAGAAAGCTCAAGCAGCAAGTCTGCTGACATCAGGAGGTGAAAGCTCACTGGGGTTCTATGGGTAAAATGCTAATTCAGCAGCAATGGATGTGGCAGAGTTTACAAAATCCACATCTGCTGCTATGCTTTAGAGAAAAGAGAAAGACTGAGACAATCTGTATTCTTCAGCAGGACCCTGAAATATATGAGTTGCTTATATTCCTGGGAGCATTAAAGTTTCAGTTGTTGGAGCTTCTTAAATTCTCATCCTTTAGGCCTTAGGGTCATTTGCAGGATCATGCTAACTTGGAAAGACCTTCCTTCTAATGCAAAAACAGAGATTCCTTCTTTTTATGGCCCTGATTTGCTGTGTTTATTTCCACCACTGACCCCTGTAAATAAACCAGCTCTCATTCTGCATGGGGGATAAAATCTCGTTTCCCACAATGACTGAACCTCCTTGGACATGAATTCTCACCCATCCCTTCCTGTGTGGTGTGTTGGTTACCGTCGTCCACATTGTAGTTCTTGTGGTGGGGAATGGGTGTGAAGGGAAAAGAATTAGTGCACATTGAGTGACCATTCTGGAGCTGAAAGCTGTTACATAGCTCTGGCTGGTTAATTGTTATTTTAAGGACATATTGGGCTCTGATGGCTGCCATGGGATTTAGTCTCATGAAAAGACAAAAGATCTAAGAGATGCCTTTTTAATTTTTATCATCCTAGAACAATACAGTATGTCATCTTGGCCTAACTAGATACATATGTCTTAAACCCAACAGATTTTTTTACTGAATAGAAAATGTTACGAATCACACAGATGCATGCTTTTAAATTCAAGAATACTAATATGCTTAAATCTCCTCAGAAGCTAAAAGGAACCCTGCTATTCCCTCAGGGTCAAAAGAAATTATCATACAGACCTTTCCCAACATAACCTACATGTTTGTCTCTAAACTGAATGGAATCAAAAGGTTATTGAGCTTTGCAAATTTTCTACACTCTAGAAGACTAGAGTCATAGCAAGCCATTGCTATTTTCTCCTTGATCAGTTTTTTTTTTTCTCCTATGGTACCAGATTACCTCTTTATTTTTGCTTAAATACTGTGATGACATAGATCTGACTATAAGTCTCATCCTTAATTATGGCTAGTGCTATAAAATAAATCTGCCTACCTGTCAAAAACACAACTTATCTGTGCATTGTATCGGTATTTAAGAAGTCTTTTACATACTATACAACAAAGTACATGACACCTTGGTATCTCCAATGTAGCCAGCAATGTGCCCATAGACTCCTCTCCTGGCACTAAAGCAGGCGGTCTGTCCCTCCTAATTTCTATTTTATCATCCAAGATTTGATAAAATAGTAATAAAAAAATGAGAGGCTAACAAGCTGAAAAGTGAAATGTTTCCCTACACCACCACCTTCATTTGGGTTCAAAAGAATGGCTTAGTGTTCTTGAGCATAGCCCCCACCTCTGCCTTGTACATAGCTGGTTAAGCAGGTCCCTTTTCCTTTAGAATCATCTATTTGCCTTCTTGGAAGTGAATTTTGTGATTGGCTATGTCCACCAAAGCAGCTATTTTATGAAGATTTATATCATAACCCCATAGTAGACATTCTGTAAGAGTACCCACAAAGCCAACTCAAAATTACAAATATGCCCCTGAACCAAAAAGGGTTGGGGACCCCTATTCTACCCTATCAGATGATTATCCCGATCATACAAGTATATTTTCCACAAATTTCCTGCAAGCCCCCATCTTACACAAGTAGCACAATCTCCATTCCCCACCCAATGAGGGTGGTGATGTCCTTCTAGAAGGATGGATGGAACAGCTTTACCCCATTTAAACTTTTTTGTAAAAGTGCTTTGAATACATGCAGGACTGGGATATACACAGCTGCCAAATTGATATGCGAGCACACAGATTCAGCAATGAAAGGAAGCAACTAAGCTTCCCTTAAGCAAAGAGAAAAGCTCCACCACCAGTTCTGATACCGACTTTGCACAGCAGAAGGGCATCTCGTAAACGCCTACAACTCTTTGGCAACCACGTTTTGCTCTCCAGGTTCTGGTTACCCTCTTGCCATGGTGAAAAAGCTGTCATAGTAACACTGGATAACCAGATTTGCATTGGTTATGCAAATGGTCATTGATACTGGAAAATCACAACATTGCACAAAGATGAAGCGTGTGGCCTACATGAAACCAAGAACACAAATCCCTTTTATGGGTCAGAATATTGCTTGTCTGCAGAGAAATAGGAAGTCAACTGGCCTTTCCTAGTGATTCCATGATGACTTTTATCATCTGCCTAGGTCACACAAGTTCTTCCACTGCTGCCTCCAGTGTTACAGGGCCCCTAAGCAATTTTCAGCCTTCTTCCACTCTGGCAATTTATTTAAGGTTCATACAGCACTCCCTCTCCATTTCCCACAGAATCACTACTGAATCTCACATTGATGACTATAAATGGGGACAATTGCCATCTGTTGCACATGTTGAAAAGGTCAGTAAATTCTTAACAGTACCTAAAACACTAGTGCTGGATTGCAGGCATATTTCTCCATTAAACCCATTGCATGAAGCTTCCTTTCATTCATAACTTACCTTTGTTTTCTTTGCTGGATCCAAAACCTCCTTTTCTTGTTCCTCCCATATCTTTAGGTCTCTTCTGTTTCTGTGTTTAGAATTTACAGCTCCTATCCATGTTCAATCCTATTTAAATCACCATTTGGGATTCTGAGACTGTTTCACTTTCAATTTTCTTCCAATGTTTAACAAGGCAACAGGATCTAGCTCCACCCACAAACAATGCAAGGGACATTTCGTATGCCCAACCTCAGATCTCTGCAGACTGGCAAAAGTTGCACTGCATGAGGCCAAGATGTCTGCCAGCCCCACCATGTGAGTTTAAATGTTATCCACCAAGCAAACGTTCCTTCCCCTTCATTGGAGCCAACACCAGGAAATTAACCACAGTTCCTTTAACCACTGACAACTTTATGAAAGGAAATGGAACTAGAAACCCTGACCTACCTCCACCCAAGAATTAATCAATCTGTTCACCCCTGGAATAACACCACTTCACCTGCCCAACTTCAGAGCTGCCCATGGCCCCATCTCCTCCAGACTTCATGGACTACTCAAGAGAATGGGACTCAAGCGTGAAGGGAAGCGAGGCTGATTAACATCTTCTTTCATTGCTGAGGCCAGCAAGACCTCCAATAACTCATCCTATTTCGCTCCAGCTGACTAACTGCCGTTTCCCTTTCTGTCATTGCAACAAGGTCAGGTCTAGGCGAGAGTCCCTAAACCTGTCAGTAACCCCAAGAGGACATTTCCTAAAGCCTGCTGCCTGGTTTGATCCAACTGATGCACTGCCGCTTCCAAGCCAGGCCAGCTTCCTAAAACTGGCTACCATACAGAACATGCTCGACACTTTCACCTACACAGCACCAGTCTCCCCACAGCAAGCTGTTCGTGTGTAGCTACTCCTCAGGTAGGTTGGGCACAGACCCATGCAATATTTTTTCCACATTTCCACAATGTAATTCTAGCACCAATCTGCAGTAGCATGTGGAGAAAATCAGAAGTGATGGATATAGTCTGTACAGCAAACTGGTGCGTACAGATAGATCGTGAAGGCCATCTCAAGAGGCCATTATGTGAACACCACTTCATGAGATGTGGGCCTAAGTGGGCTAAGACGACAGACAGGTCAGTCAACAGTTTATACAAAAACCATTGGAATTCTTTTCTAGCAGGTTTTTTAGGGTTTGAAGTAGAATTTTAGAACTGCTGTTTTTTTGTTTGTTTCATTGTTTCGAACTGCACTGTAATCTAAGCATAGTTATATGTTGCCTTTTTGTATTGTGTGGTGGGGGCTTGTGTTTTAATTACTAATAGCTAGCTCTCGGGTATAATTAATTAATTACTCTCAGGTATAATTTCTTAATTTGATGGATGCTGATGATGAAATGTGGAAAATGCCACAAAAAGGTACATGCCTTATTGAGGCTTTCTTTTGGTTAGATGATATTGTTACTATTAATGGTGTTCTTGAAAAGTCTGTGATATTGTGTTATGTTTTCCCCCTATTTTGGTTTTTAATCAGACTGTAAATGATTAGTGTGTTTGGCTATGTTTTATATCTCGTTTTCCCTTTTTAAATTTCTTTTTTCTTTTCTGGCTTGCTCCGCCTTTTTCATGTAAATGTTGCATTTCTTTAAAAACATGTTTAAAGGTATGTAAAAACAAGATTTAAGAAATGGATTCTTTGCACAAAAACTCTTGGGCTAGTTATGCTTATGGGAAAGCTAAGAGGTAGAGCATGAATCTTAATGAAGCCAACAACACAGGAAAGAGGCCAGGTTTGACTGTCCACCTGCTATAAGACATTGCACAAATAGAATATAGATATATTGTTCTCAGTGTGATGCAAATATTCCATTTAAAGTGGACAGAAACTATGCAAAGCTAATTAGGTCAGGATTCTAATCCCAAACTGAACTACTGATTCATTGCATGGTTGCAGGCTGCATGCTTGATGTTCTTGGGCCCTAGTCAAACAGCTGGAAAGCCAAGTATGTAGCAGGAAAACCAGATGTGCCATCTGAACCAGTGTGTACCAAAAAACAAAGCTGAAGGAACACGTGCTTTCTTCAAAGCTGTAGCTTTAGTCAATAAACGTGTGCTGAGCTGGCAATGCAAAACTAATCTCTCTCAGAACATAAATCATAAATTATGATTATAAAGGGAACATAAAGAAAACACATGAATTAGGGAGCAAGAGAGAACCGAGTGGGCATGTTCAGCAGCCGGGCTTGGATTCTATGAATGTTTGTGCATGCAGGTAAAAACTCCTTGCCTTGAAGTCTTGCTGAGCTGCCAAGTTTAGTCATCAAGTGTTGCAAAAGATCAGGGATTCTGATCTGGTGGTGAAAATTGGAATGAAAGGTAGGAATTGTCACACAGTACCAAAATATCCCAGTGGCCAAACCAAGCCAACTGGAATATCATGGTGGGAATTCTAGAAAAGCAGGGAAATTTTTTATAAAAGAAAAGGGTTCTTAGGGTTCCAAGCCACTGGGAGGCTCTAAAAGCAGCTGCATTGGCTCCCATTTTGTTTCCAAGCCCAATTCAAAAAGACGATTATGACCCTGAAATCCCTACTTGAAGTTTGGGACTAGAAGACCTAGAAAAACAGTCTTATCCATTGCAACACACTGGCTCTCTCACTGAGCTGGCTTTGCCCAAGTCCCCTCCAAAACCTGGATCTGACACTGACCTTTTCTGACGGAGTCCACCCCAGTATGAAGATCTTCCTTTTTAGGAGGGCTTTTCCCCTTTAGCAGCTCATCAGGCTGACAGTGGCTGATATCCTATTTCTGCTTTTATCTGTCGCTGATGCTTTGACGATAATGATTTTTAAACTTTGCTTTTATTGCCTTGCTATTTTTACTGCATTTTAATTTTTACCCCACACATCAGTCAAAAAGGGTCTTAAGTGACTTATTACAGCTTATAAAAACAGACAAGTGTTGCAACTAAGTGCAGGTTCAAATCCTCACAGATTTTCTTCATCCGTGGTGTGCACAGAGGAACAAAGAGAGAGGGGTTGACAGAAATTAAGATTGTGCCTCCAAAATGTGTCAGTAGAGTTTCTAAGTACATTTTCATAGGACAACGAACATACATTTGAAACATCATTTGGTGGGTAAGTAGCAGTAAAAAAAGTGAGAAAGAGGTTAAGTGCATGCTTCTTCCTTGCCACTTTCAAATCCACTCGCTGAAGCATCTCTACCATTAACAAATAAAGTAATAAATAATATTATAATATAATATAATAATAACATAAAATATAAACGGCATCAGGGCATGGAGTTCAAGAGTAATATGCCATTTGTCTCTTGTGTATGCTGAAGTTTAGAGGCAGTTTCAGTGGTATTTTCTTTCATGTAATGTTTAAATTTTCGTGTGGGAGTTTCCTTTAAAAACAATGGACTTGAGGGCTGTTTTACAGCCAAACTGATAATGCCAAAAACCAAGTCTTTGACATCTTACACAGAGCCACCATTTCTCAACATCCCTTCCGCTTTTCCTATGCCAAGGCTTTGCTAGATTGGAGACTATGAACTAAATGTCACGTTGTCTCTGAGGAGCTCGATGGGATGGACTCATCCAGCAATACACACCCTAGTTCACAAGAGAGAAATGTAGACGTGCTCCTGCGGAAACAGTAAGCCTAGCAGAGCAGCCTTCCAAAACTGGGATTCCCTCCAGATGTGTTGCCCTCCAACTCCTAGCGTGTCCCAGCCTGCTGGATCATGCCGAAAACTATGGGCTGACACATCTGGAAGGCACCAACTTGAGGAAGGCTGCAGTATTCATCTGAAAAAAGCTAAACTAAACTAAATGTGCTGGAGCCATATGAAAAGAATCACATGCGGCAGAATAAATACCACCAATAGTTCAGAATGTATATCTTTAGTTATCATAGAGACAAATGTATTATTTTGTGCACATATCACACTTCTGGTCCTCATATTTCTGCTTCTCTCAACAGCAGCCTGGGACCAGTTTCAGGATCAATTCTTAATCCAAAATCTTGGATAGATGAGCTCTCCTTGTCTCGTATAAGAAAGAGCAAAGGATATTGGCTATTCATAATGATTAATCTTTCTTATATGAGTCACCAAATGCTCTTTGAGAGAGTGTATACATTTATGATTCTCAAGTAAAAAAATAATTCCAAATTGTGTCCTAGTTCATGAGCAATATCCAAATTTTCTCTTGGCATAACAATTTCCTGCAGAATCCATTACTGGCCTTATTTTCCCAGAGAGGTTGTTACATTGTCCTCAGGTGCCATTTTTTCATGGTGTACATGGGACTCCAGCATTGTTGCAGCTTGCTGGGTCATTCAAACACAGGTAGCAAGGATTCTTTGAGGGTTAGACAAACATTAAACAACACTAAAATAAACCATGTAATAATCCAGGGATAATCTATTTGGTTGAAGAATCTTCTAACTTTATCTATGTATTTCAAATGAATGAAGGATTCCCACTCATAAGTTTTAGAGTTTCTTAGATATATTACTACAGAGTATAGAAAAAGACAGGCATTCACCTAAAAGAGTTTGGAAGAGATAAAAATAATTGATTTAATGCAAGAGATTCTGATTTGATATCATATCTAATATTCATGTACCTTGGTATTTTCTTTCTCCTTATGAAAAGAAAAAGTGAAAGAAAAAGACAGGCATTTGGATTAGCTTCTCACCCAAGAAAATGAGGATTCAAATGTATATGTTTTCTTCAGCCTCAGTTGACACAAAGAAAAAATACAGAGGTGTAGGAAGGTATCTGGCAACAGTTGATTTTCCAGGTAAATATACCTAAATAGGGCACCAAACACACATTAAAAATTTACTTGTGGAGAGAACAACCCCTGTCATCTAAGCTACAATGTGCCACCACAAGCCAGGCACTTGCCCAATGCCACATACTGAATGTAAGCAGTGATGTGTTCAAGATCACTGCTTTACTTTACTCCAAGTCTTTACTCCAAGTCTTGAGTCAAGTCTCAAGTCTTTACTTCCAAGTCTAAGTCGAGTCTCAGGTCATTGCAATAAATTTTCAAGTCAGGTCTCAAGTGTCTTTTCAAGTCTCCCCCTGCCCCCTTGTTCCTCCTTCCCACTACCTCCCTCATGAAGAAAATAGGTGCTGAAGCCCTTCCCCTTCCCCCTATCACAACTCCCTCCTCCCTTTCCTGTCCTCACCCCCTTGAAACTCTCTCCCTCCCACCAACCCTGCTGCATTCATGCCCATCTTCCACGATATCCTACCACATGGTAAACCCTAGAGTGACTCAGGCATAAAAACTGTAGAAATCTGAGTAGAGTTGAGTCACTTGCTCATTGCTTCTGAGTCGGGTCCAAGTTAAGCCACTGATGTGACTGGGGCCAGACCTGGGAGTTGCTCGGCTTCCGTCCCCAACACCGGTGGCAAGATGGGGATCACCACCCGGGTACTCAGCCTCTAGGCTCAAACAGCTCTATGCCATTATCTTCTGACTCCATAAGGAAGGCTTTTGGAGGGCTTTCATGCATAGTCACCACAGCTTAGAGATGCCTTGATGGCATATGACTAGAGCAGCAACAGGAATTTTAGAAATCTGCCATGCTTTCACCTTTGGAGACTCTGTGATCAAAGAACAGACCTGGGCAGTATTTCCCATTGAATGTTCCCATTTTTGTTCTTTTTTTATCATACCCTATTTATGAAACTTGAGTTGTGTAGCATGAGGGCCAAAACAGATAATACTGTTAAATCTGTTTAAAACTGGTGTTACACCTACATTTAAACCTAGATTTTAAAACCTAGCACCTCTATTTTTGTTAATTTTTACGCTAAAGTAGGTGAACGGCCAGATCTTCGTCCATCCTGAGGCTGCAGCAAAGGACGGCATATAAATGTTTTAATAAATAAATCTTCAAGCACCCCCTCCTTCCCATGCCCTGAACAAAATTTAAAGTAAAAATGAAAAGATGACAAAACTGGTAGACAGAGTTTTAAAGTAATGTCTGTTTTGGCCCCAGTCACTGTATTTGAGGCAGACAGTGCAGGATATAATTTTTGGAAGTAAATAAAAGAATTCTTTTCATGACTACACCCTTCTAGTTAGTGTATCTATTAGTCTTGTTTCTGTCCTGTCTGGCAAACATCAAGTGCCATTGTCTGCCTTCCCATGGCATGCATATGCTCTGTCCTTGCTGACAGATAACAGCGCATGTGTGACACTGATGAGCTGGGTTCGGCTGCTCATGTTCTATTCTATATCAAATGTTTCAGCTGCTCTTTTCTTCCTAGCCATTGTAATCTCTGAAGGATGTGGATCTGTTGCAGTCACTAGTACTTCAAATACTGGGTAAGTGAAAAGCCATTGTAGGGTTGCTATGGGATCTGTATTTTATTTTTCTACCTCGGCCTGTTTAAATTAAGTAGCTCAAGAGGGGCAGCAGCTTATTCCCCATGTGTAACAAGTTCAAGTGGGACAATGGATCTGTGTGGCAAAGGATTAACAGGAAATGGGGCGGGCCCATTGTTCACCATTAATCAGAAAATTAGAACTATACATCTAGTGATCGCATTGTTCCGCTGCTACAAGACACTAAGAATGGGAGTTTCCCTTTCAGGAGGGGTGGGGAAGGGAAAAATCCGTTTGAAGAAAACCTTTCATTTTCATTTTAAGCTGCTTCCACCAAGCTTTCACATCTCATTATCTCTCAAGACAGACAAAATGTGTAAATCCTATTTAAAAAAATCTAGAATGGCTTTTCACAAAATGCACCAGTAACAATCACTCTGTGTGTTGCTGATGGTAAAAGTCTGTCTTTGGGAATGCAATGAGATGTCTTGAAGCCATGATTTTTTCTGTTTTCTCTAGGTAGGCTGATTTGGCAAGGTCTGCACATTATAGTCAGTAATAAATGATTAAGGGCCAAGAAAGGGACACCTTTAAACCCATCTGGTGGCTTCTTCACTTACACCTGCAGATGAAATATTCCCAGTCTCAGTCAGGGCAGAGACAGGGTGGCCTTTTAGATCTGGAAATGCCCCTCTGCACCTCCTCTAGAGTAAAGGGAGGAAGAAAGGCAAAGAAGTGAGCTACAGATTTAAAGTCTCTTTCACACGCACACATAGCCCATGCCTTCCTTTGCCATGTTTTCTTCTCATTGATTCCATGGGAGACTATTTGTATTGTACATCCTTGTTTGTCAAACATAGCACAGAACCACTTTTTGGCAGAAACTTGACCACGACCGTCCGCAGGTGGAAGAAAGGGCTGCCCACTGGCATTCGTAGACTAGCCACAGGGCTTGCTCTCAGGTAAGCAATACAGGATTGTGGCCTTACAGTACAGTCTTATCTGTACTGTGACTCAGAAATGTCCCATTGCGTTCAATAAGGTTTACTCCCAGGTAAATGCTTGTGTAAATAAATTTTGCCTGGTTGGAAGCTGCACACAACCCAAAGTGGGAGAGATCCACCCATGTTGTCATGCATAGTCCTCCACAGTACCTAGGATCATCTAAACTCACACATAAACATGTATGCCCTCAGGCTGAAAAACTTCCCCACTCCTGGGGTATAGCAGTGCACGCCATGTGTGACACAGAAATGTAAAGAGAAGGTCAAAATCTAGTACTTCTTTCAGTGAAAAATTGAATAAACATATGATTTCTCAAAGGCTGTCACCAAAAACTGCAGATTTTATGGACTCCTGATTACAGCTACATGCATGGAGATTGTTTGTTTGTACATTTTAACTGAAGTATTGTTTTCTTAGTTTGCTTACAAAGAAACAGCAGGCTGCTTGCAAGAGCTTGAATTTCTGTTTTATAAATTTTCTTTTTATTAATTTAAGTAAGTGTTGATGTTTTGCATAGTGCTGTGTTTTGATATGGCTTTTGCCTATCAAGAGAAAAGCAGCCCTTATTATCAAGCTTTGTCTAGGATAGTTGACTTACTGTCCTTACAAGTTTTGTGATTCCTGCAGAATATAAATTGTTGTTTGGGGAAACTCACATACTTAGCAGAGAACACCTGGTAATGGTCAGTTTCAATGAGCAGGATGGTGTTTGTGAAACAGAGTCTCGTTAAAAAAAGGTAATACTGCTTCTCTTAACTTCTTTTTAACAGCTTGATGGTCTCTCCAGGAGCTCCTATAGACATAACAACAACTTCTCTTCAATTATCCCTAGCTCCTTAAATCACATTGTTTCAGTTGTACACTTTTATTCCCTTCACTGCCCTTAGATGATCCTTTTTTTCAAGGTCAGTACTGCCCTTTTCATTGAATCAAAAAGATGTAATAAAGAGATCTACCAACATGTAGAACAATTTTCAATGTAAACCTTCATCAATTATACAGTGTACTAATCGATCAAAAAAAATTGTCCAGCTCTGCCAATATTCCAGTGCTATTAGTCCAACACAGAACCAGTGAAGTGTGGTGGTTAGAGTGTTGGAATGGGAACCTGGGAAATCTGTACTGTAACTACATCCCCAGTACTTGGTGGATCATACTTAAGATTTGGATGCTATGGTACTTCCACTTGCCATGTAAAAAAAAAAAATCTCCAGCAGTTGCCATTTACTTTAGAGCCCATTATCTTTTATTTCCTGAGAACAGTATGACACTAAAAATTGTCTACATGAAGCATTTATAGTGAGCCTACTGCTCCCTACTCACAGTGGTCCGTGGGTGCTTTAGACAATGACATGACTTTACAATTTCACTTCTTTGTCTAAAAAGCCATTTCAGTGAGGATCCTTAAAGCAGCAGAAATACAGTATTATTCTTGAAAGTAAAATGCAATGCTGTATTCACTTGCGCTATTTGGCTATAGTACAGTGCCACCTAGAGGTTTTATAGTAGAAAAGCGAAAGGAAATGTGCTTTGTGTAGTGCTGGGATCTCAATTTTGCAATGAAACCAAAAATAGATACAGTGCATTAATAGGCTTAAGCAGGAAAGCACTTAATCAAGTTTTTGCAGTGGTTTTCAGATGGTTACAAGCACAAAGAGATCTCCATAAGTGAGCTAATAAGTACTTCCTGCAAAGCTAATAAAATACTGAAACTTTTATTCTGCTTGCTCCCTTGCATCTAAAAAAAAAAAGAAAAGAAAAGAAAAAAGATGTTCTATTTTTTCATCCATAATAAAGTGGTGCCAGTCAGCACACAAACATGTCTGGTGGTTTTCAGAATTGAAATCCTGCTAGCCCTGCATATGGTCTGTACTGGTACCATGACTTTGGCCAGTAAAACAGGTTTTGTAGCGCTTCAACAGCCTGTACAACTGTTTTACAGCAAAAAGATCAGAGTGGACACCGAGATACAAAGTAAGACATGGTTTTCTCATAATCATTTCTTCTATCATTATTTAGAAAAGGAAATTATAGTGATTCTTTTTCATCCCTCTGGGAGCAGCTTCCACTGGCATGAATGAAAAGCCCCTCTGGTCTGTTCATCCTTGGTACACCATGGGAAAGAAGCCAATTATAATAAATAAAAAGGTAAGGTCTGTTTCTGTCTTGCATACTGAAAATTAACTGTTGTTAAATTCTTGTTAAAATGCAGGTTCTCTAAGCACTGGTTCCACCCAAATGAAAGCCAAGATCATAGTGGTCCACGATATAGGCTTCGATTCAGTGCTGCGTGAGATTTCTGCTCATGAGGTGGGGTTTCCCCATCCTTGACTGCCCCTACAGCCCCCCACACGCACCCTAAATCCACCCTGGAGACTCCCTTCATCACTCCAGAACAAATTTTGGGGTGCATGGATGGCAGAAGAGTGGAGGGGAAATCTCTTCTCCCTACAGTTTCCCTGATGAAACAACTCCAGTGGGCCCAAGCCACACTGTACAAAAATGTCAAAGCTGACATGTATCTCAGGGCATCAAATGGGGTAAAAGACCCACAGCTAATATACTTTCATGATTTATATGCTAGTATTTAATTCAATTGAACAATTTGTCAGTAAGATATATACATGTGAAATCAATAGCTCTGCTTTTACTGTTGCAAAATTTATTGCACAAAAATAGCTTTTGGGATAATTCTAGGCAAGTGTATTCATCTTTCTATATCACAGGATATTTTGAAGGGGGGAAATAGAATACAAGGGCTATGGAAGGATGATTAATGAGATCTTACATGCAAAGAAAGATACTTTTATATGTCATTGACCTTTGGAGGTCAAAGGGATTATAGGGCTGTTTGAAGTTCTGGAGGAATGGAGTGAAGAAACAAGAGGGCTTTCATGGAGCGATGAGATATTGTGGTAGAGATTTCAAGAACAGCTAGCACACTTTTCTTAACCCCCTTTCTCAGGTGAAAAATGTCTCTTTAAACAACAACAATAATCATAAAAAAATCAGTCTGCCCAGTCAACAGGATATGGCTTTTGAAATTCACCACCCTGTTTTAGGAGTGTCATTAAAGGTTCAAATGGCACAATTGGGATCCTTTTCACCAACAGTCGCAGGCTTGCCTCCAAAGTATGGGATTTAAGAGGTGAGAACAAATACCCTGGAGAGGTGACCGCTGCTCATTCTCCCTTCCTACGCTTTCCCCTTGAACAAAGCCAGTCTGCTACCAGCTCATTTGCACCACATTTGAGCACCATCTTGTCACTCGGGCCTCTGTGTGGCATCACCAACCTCCAGGGCATGGAGCCAGCGCCATGCACGGTGCCAGAGGCTGGACCCTCAGCACGGCCCAGGTGCCCCCTTTCCCCTGTGCAGCTTCTGTGCAAGGAGAACACCTGAACAGTGGCCCCTTCAAATATACAGGCACAGATGGGAGCTGCTTTCCTGGGTGCTACTCCACCCATCTCCACCATGTGTGTGAATAAGGGGTAGACAAAATCTCTGTGCCCTTGGGCAAGTTGAGTAGTTGAGCAACTTAACTGGGCATCATCACAACATGGGAGACATGGCTACTCACAAAGGGCAAGCAATTTGCACAAAGAATGGGGTACAAAACAGAGGGGAGGTGTGGGTTCCAACACACTAAATAACTGAAGCCTCCATTTTCAGTCCCAAAACATGATTTCACAGGTGTCAAGGTTTTTAGAGCTGCTAAAAAAGCTCTCTCACACTCTGAATCACACCCACACATTCATGGAATCATGGAATGGTAGAGCTGGAAAGAGCCATGAAGGCCATCAGGCCCAACCCCCTTGATATGAGTGTGGGTTTGGGACTGAGACAATCTGGATTCTAGTCCCTGCTCAGCCATGGAGCCCACCGGATGGTTTTGGGCCAGTCACAAACTCTCAACCCAACCTACCTCACAGGGTTGTTGTTGTGAGGTCAAGACTAAAATCAGGAGGAAGAGAATGATGTAAGCTGCCTTAAGCTTGAAAGAAAGAAAGAAAGAAAGAAAGAAAGAAAGAAAGAAAGAAAGAAAGGAAGGAAGGAAGGAAGGAAGGAAGGAAGGAAGGAAGGAAGGAAGGAAGGAGTAAATCTAAGAAATAAATAAGAAAAGTATCTGGGGTACATTTTCCCTATCTTCAGATTGACATAACAGTATACCATGTTCATCAATATTTATATATCATTTCACAGAGAAGCATTTGTAAATTGCTTACTGAAGCAGTTTGCAAGGGAATATCAAATATACACATTAGTTGGCATATTAAAGGTCGGTTCAAAGATAGCTGGCAAAAAGCCAGAGTAAACAGGTACATTTTCAGGAAACTCCTAAAACATGCCAATATCGTGGCCTGGTGTACCTCACATGAGTCTTTCCCACCCAGCTGTGGGAAACCTCCATAAATAAAGTGCTATACAACTGAAATTAAATTCCATTAAATCAGAGTCCTTCATCTTACCTTTTATTTTAATAGACTCTGTCACCTGTAGCCATCTAGCAGGTCCTGTTCAGGTTACAACATGGGAATAATTATAACAACAGCTATTTTTCTTTCTTTTTACATGATGAAAAATGGACAAGAGTTTGCTTTCTAGTTCCTACACACAAGGAGGCACACACACTGAGTCTGAAACATGAGACAGGTCACTATTGCTTTCAGTCAGATTCAGGCTCAGGGGCAAAAAATACTTTAGTGTGAAGACTTACAAATGCAAATGATTTAGGCAATTATGCACATAAAAGAAGACTGAAATAGCTCCTTCTTAAAAGCTGAGACATAATCTCAGTGTTCTTTCATTTCATTGTGAAATAACTGATAACAAAACAAAAATCTTTGCAACAAACTGAATGAATGTGGTCATTTGTTTCATGTATGATCAAATGGTTATTATTAGGGTAAGCAAAATGCAAACAAGTTCTGTCTTGAAGTAGAAACAACCTTCTTTCAAGCTAATGTTCCAATAATAGTCTATTTTCCCCAGATTGCTCCCACAACTGCTGGTTGCTGGAAAAGTCAGATGAATGCTGGAGATAGTGGCTTTATTTCTGTTTGCCATCTCCCACAAGGGAGAACATAGCAAAACTGCATCATTTGGTTTCTGTAGCTTTCTTTCCAGCTGGGTTAGTCTTCATTTACCCGATTGATTCTGAAGATTAATGCTTGCTTTACCAAGCACTATCTCCTTGTCCACTGTCCCTGAGAGACCAGAAATAGAGGCTAAATCAAACTATAGTTTTGCTACCACAAACTATAGTTTATTGTCCAGTCTTCAGATTCAGATGCCACAGGAAAGTGTGGTTAGCTTAAATCCAATTCAGAAGCTTCTGATGACTTCATCACAGATATGAAAGAGAAGGCAAGATACTGATGAATTTACAAGCTTAAAGTTAGCCATGGCTTGTCCATGTAGCAGGAAACCATGGTTCCCATTTACACCTGAACAGAGCCAATTTCACGTAGCCTCTGTTTTATGCATCAGGCTACTTTCAGGGCTTCCCAGTGTTGCCCCCAATTCCCCAGAAATTCACCAAGACCCACCCACAATTGCCACCACATCTGCTCTCAGTGCAGCAGCATGAAAAATCTTCAGTTCTCTAAGGACGCCTTGTTCATAACAAGAATTGCGCTCCTGGGAGACTTCCAAGAGCTAGCATTGCTTGCTAGCAAGGTGCGCATTTCCTATGTATGCACCTTGTTCCTTCCAATGTCACCGCTTTTTTCCTGTAACAATTGCAGCAGCAAATTTGGTAGTTGGAGGTAGGAGCCACATGCAGTCTGCATGTTCCTCAGCTTGCTGCACAGTAACTACGAGCGATTTTTCTTTTGCATGCCAAGAACTCTAAAGCTGAGATGATAAAAAAAATGAAACTGCACGAGCACTAGCTTTCTGTGTGAATGACTGTTTCTCTTGCTAACATAAAAACAGTGCTTTAACCACTGTAAACAAAGGCTCTTTCCATATCCTGCTAAGGATATCCTGCTTTGCACTTGCTTTTCCTCATGTTCTGGAAAGAATTTTAAAAGCATTTTTATCTGTGACAGACAGGCATATTTTTACAGATTCGCAACTACATGTTCACAAAAATGTTTAGCATCAAATATTTATTATATGCATGCATGAATTAAAACGATGCATAACAAAGGGTCTGAGCCATTCAGTTATGTTCACAGGGTAGCACCTACTAGAAAATTCAGCCATGCAAACATCCTTGAGCTGTTGAGGGTATACCGCAACAGTGTTGTGGTGCAGGCCCCATTCGTTTCAGGTTGGCTTAGGTAAGGTAAAGTTATCTGTGTGGTCTTATATAGACACTGCTCTCATGAACTATTAAAAAACCCTAAATATTATGTAAATACATAAAGTACAATTGGTAGAAATGTACTCAGGAAGGAAACACTAGGTATTCCCCACTATGCACAATAGAATTGCAACTAACTTTGTATTTCTGAATGAGTTCATGGTCAACTGCCCCAACTTGGTGCCCTCCAGATAGCTGAGGATGCTAGGAGTTGTAGTCCAACATATCTGGAGGGAATCAGATTGGTGAAGGCTGGTTCACAGGAACAACTGTATCCATCAGTGGTTATTAATCCATTAATATACTGCTAAGAATGTCATGTAATGCTGAAGATCTGGGCTGGAATGTCGGAAGAAACCTCTCTTCAGTCCTTAGAATCTCTAGCTAAATGGGGCACAGAGCAGTTGATGGAAAAGCTCTCAGCTTGAAACTCTTGAGCAGCCTTTCCCAACCTGATGTTCTTCAGGTATTTTGACCTACAACCCCCAGAATTTCTGACCAAAATTTCAGCCAGCTGGAGCTGATGAGAGTTGAGATCCAAAACCTCTGGAGTGTTACAAATAGGCTGCTGTGGGCCAAGGCTATTTCCTTTGGGGGCAGTTCAGTGGCATAGTGCATGACACGCTTTGCATGCAAAGGTTCAATCCCTAGTGCTTCCTGGTAAAGCTTCTTGGATAGCAGGCAGTGGGCAAGTCCCCTCTGTGAAACTCTGGAGAACCACTGCCAGTCAACATAACTAGCTGAGCAGCTTGCTATTTTCCTGTCAGTACAGTCAAAGCAGACTAAAACGATAATATTTTTCAAGGCAAGACTGCAACTTTCACGCGACGGTCTGCTTCTTTGAAAACATTTCTCTAGGGTCAGCAGTACCATGCGACCGACAAGTCTCTCTTTCTTCCCACGGTTCACATGACTGAGCATCCCTCACCTAGTTCTTCATGTTCCTGACATCCAATACTGTGCAGAGAACAGCAGAATGTGATTCACGGTGCAATGCTATACTTGAGATTCTTTGACTGAGGAGCCTCGGATTTAGTGGAAGCTCTGCCTCTCAAGCAGAATGCAAACTAAACTACGCTACTGCCACAACACAAAGTAGGCCAATGCATGGTGCTTTCTCCAGGTTTTTCAAGGCCCTGGGGCAAGGCCCCCTTCACAGCCCCTTCTCCCTGCGAGTCCATCTTTTTGCCAATGTTGCCACCAGATGCTGTTGTTCCTCATTCCCTTTCTCAGCACATGCCTGCTTGTCAAGGCAGGAAGACCATGAGCAAGGAGTCAGGGGGCTCTGCTGCTGCTCCTCCATGTTGTCTGAGGAGGCAGGTGGACGACAGTGCAGAGGAGCAGGACATCCAGGGCAATTGCCATGGGCCCCTGATGGGATGTGGGCCCCCAGCAAGTACCCAAGCATAATCAGTCTTGATGCCAGGGATATTTTTTTAATATGGGTGCGTGTGTGCAAAGATATCATGTGAGGTTATGATTCACAGGAAGGTTCGATAACTTTATCTTGAATATATGTGAGACTGAGCTCAAACAAAGCAAAACAAATTCATTTGTTGTATTTGCTCTTATAACTTCACAAAAACTAGAGATATAGGTATGACTAAGGAACAATTACATGAAGCTTGAGCTATAATCAAACCAAGCTTCAATTACCAGTAAACACAAAACTCGACCATGGTGTTCCTAATACTATAGTATAGTATACAGTATCTATACAGTAGTATAGATATTTACACACACACATACATTTCCCCTTTATAAGGGGGATTTTACTTTGAACATGGCAAACATTAATTTCTCACATTAAAGACATGAATGCCTTACAAATGTATATCATTATACCATGCACACACAAAAACAACTTTGAAAAACAGCATACCCTTTCATACTACACAAATTAAAGCTTTTCTGTTCTTTGCATTGATCTCAAATACCCCTCTTGGAGTTCAACCCTTTCCTGTTTTTTTCATTAAACAGAGAAACAGTGTGTGTTCATACCCTGCCTCCATTTCTCATAATATTCAGCAAGGGGAGCCCAACCTCACAGCAAGAGTTTTAACATGCACTACTTGGGAAATGGGATTTAGGTGAATATTTCTATAGCTTAGCACCTATAATATTGTGCCACTGTTGGAGTATTATAGACAAACCTCAACAGGCCTACAGGAAATTAGTAGCTTAATTTCTACTGGCATAGCCAAGGCAAGGCTATCCTGGCCCATATTTTGCACCATCATTTTAAGGATGTTACATGGCAAGCCAAATTAGCATCTAATTCTCACTAGAAAAGAGTGATGCTTTTAATTCCCTGGGTTCGTATTTGTGAACCAGCATCAACAGACTTAGTTCCCCATTTGAATAGCAGATGGCAGAAAAGAATAACATCCCTTGGGTTACCACATGCTACAGTCTCAGCATGAATGGGCAAAGAGAACTTCACATACCTCTCACTCCCAATTCTTTAATTAATTAGAGGACATTAATTAGAGGTCATTAATATGAGGACAGCAATGAACACTGAGGCAAGGTACGTAGATACTGAAGCAGTATGTTATCTGGACTGTTTGGTCTATGGTTCATACCATATGCCAAGTTACAGCACTCTGTGCAGGGACCCCAAACTTTAATGATCTATTGATATTTAAATGTATTGTATTTCTAACATTTGCATTGTGACCCAATCCAATAAGCTCTGTTCAGCATGTTTGCTATATCAGAACTTTATGGGGTAACGACTCCATCCAAATGAACTTTACAGACAACTCCATCCAAAAGAGTTTTTATAGCTAAGAAAGAATTTGAATCTGGCTTTCCAATAGTCTACATATGATAGTAAACTTTTCTGTAATGGTCTCTTATTACTTCAGTCACTAGCATTTAGTTATTTATTTGAGCTCAGCTGCTGAGATGGTTGAAGCTCCTTTCTCCCTACCTGGTTTGGCCTAAGAAGGGGGCTATGGCACATTTGGTGGGCTTCCCACTGTCTTTGGCTACTGAAATCTAGATGGATCATTGCTTAATTCACCATGGATCTTCCACTTGGCTACTACAAATCATAACAGGACCTCTTGGCAGCAGCAGATTTCTTACCATTTGCTCCATAACCTCCATTGGTACTAGACTTCTGTTCTTTATGTCTGCAGTCTTTTGCTTTATCTCACTTCTTTCCAATTTATATCCTGCCTTTTTCCTACAAAGGGCTCAAGACAGCTTACATCATTCTCCTCCTCCATCTTATCCCACAACAACAACCCTGTGAGGTAGGTTGGGCTGAGAGTCTGTGACTGGCCCAAAGTCACCCAGTTGGCTCCATGGCTGAGTGGGGACTCGAACCCAGATCCCCTGAGTCCCAGTCCTGTGCTCTTCACCACTACACCACACTGGCTCTCTCTTCCATGTATATGCCCTTGGAAACGCAGTATCTCCTCTGCTCTGGCTGTTAGATCCCTGGGGCTGATTCACACCAGTTATTTTCTTCCACTAGCAATTCACTCCAACCATCATAGGGAAACAGCTGCATGAATAGCACAATGGGCACATTTAAACGTCTTGCCAACCCAAGTAATGTGCCATGGTGGGTTCTTGTTCTGTGACCATGGTCCAAGATCCTGCTTGTGCTTCCCCAACAAATAGGTGAGCCATTTGCACTAAACTCTGGTCTTTTGTAGGCAAGGTGAGATACAACAAATGACAAGGAAGCACGGACAAGATTCAGGACCATGCCCAGAAAGCAAAGCCAAGTGCATGTCTGGGATCCAAATTTCTATAGAATGGTTGTTATTTGCTTGAATTCTAAGCGCAATGAATGATAGGACATTCACAGAAGAGGCCTCATCCTATAGCCCTCTCTGTTGCTCTGGCTAGAAAGCTCTCTAGAGATTTGTAAGACCCTCCTGAACATGTGGGGGTGCCACGCAGAGCTTCCCTTGTTCAAAGTGCCTCAGGTCAATTCCTGCCTCCCTTAGTGGCCACCTCCCTTTAGCCTAATCAAAAGTGTTCACCAATCATCTGGAATAGGCTTCATTGAAGAGGGGAGGTACAAGATTGTCCCATTTCATGAATTCCCCTTTGTTCATCGGTCTTAGGAGCCATGCTGATGATGCAGAATCCCCATCCTCATCTGCCTAAGTTTATCATCTCACTATATCTGAAGACAGGGAAGGAGAACAAGCAGAGGAAAAGAGACTCAGGGAGCAATAAGAAACAATGTGCTCAACTATCTTATCTTGGGGATGAGACCTTAGGGGTTTAAAGCTGGGGGAAAGGGAGAGGTGGAATCCCATAGCTGCACTGGGAAGGAATACCTTATCAGTGCACCTAGGCCAATGTGTTCTTGCTGTCCATCCTACCTCACAGCTCTGGAAGTGATAAACTAGTCCTCACCAACTTGATATCCTCCAGATGCTTCATCCCCAGTCAGCAGGGTCAATGGGCTCTGTGGTCCAAAACATCTGGAGGGCACCAGGTTGGGGAAGGATATAATAAACAAACTGGAATGTTACATGTGCTTGTTTTTATGAAAATGTTGTTACGCACATTGATTGCTTTGTAGTCAGCCTCCTACACAGCTTTTCTCTGGCACCCTTTAAAATATGTTTTTCCCCCTGCCTGCTCCACTTTCATCTTTCCACAGAGCATTTTTTATTTGCCAGATGGTGGATGCCACCAAAGGCTGGTAACAGCACTCAATCTGCTTTCAACAGCAAAGGCAACAGCAAAGGCATCTCAGGCAGGCAGGCATGCACAGATTTTGTAGATGGGTGGATGAGAGGGGTGCGTGTCCCTCTTATTAAATCAAAGGTATCACACCTGGACAGCAAGAATGTGATGCAAGTCCAAGACAGAAGGTTCTGAATTTAACCTGTGAAACAACTCCACCATAACTCTGAACGGGACATATTTATACATGACTGTGGCAAGTAGCCTTTTCCTTAAGCAAAAAGGAATGAAGCACCTATATGAGCTTGTGGTGTTGTGCTTGCAATGAAGACATCCTCATATGCAAAATGTTGCATACATGGATACAATTTCCATTTAAGGAAAAATGTGTAATTGTGACTACTAATATATGTGTTATTGTCCATGTCATAATGCAGGATTTCCATGTCTAGAACTCCCACCATCTGAAAACAACCCTGAGGAGTAATTTAAATTGGGGTTTCAAGCCTGGAGAGAAATGCTTTATTCCCTGCACTGTGACTCCAATCCAAATCTCTTTCTAAAGTTCCTACTTGTTGCAGTAGGAGAAACGTGCTGGTTTAGAAGTTGTGTGAGCCAAGTTCAGGCTTGTGGAATCTACTTTGAGGGGTTGGTTACTATAACCAAAAGATTCACCAACCAGAACTAACAGCACAATACTGGCTCAGATGGATGGACATACATTGAAGGAATTAAGAAACTTCTGAGCATGTCCTGAGAAACTCCTGGCCCAGGAATGTATGATCAACACCAGAACCAAGCTCACAAGTCCTTTCACACAAAGATCTAGTTCTGCTTTTTCCCTAAATGTTATTTTTTCTACACCTGCATTTAAGGAGAAGAAGCTTTTAACTCATGTGCTATTGTTAGGCACCTGGGAGTTAGAAACTCTTATCAATCTATTGTGAATGACCTATCATTCTTAGCATTATTACATTTCATTTCTATTCTGCCTTTCTTCATTTTGCAAGGAAACCAAGGCAATTCGCAAGACCTCACCTTTTCTATTTTACCTTCAGAAAAACCACCCTGTGAGGTAGATTAGGCTGAGAGGCAGTGACTGGCCAAACATCACCCAGGAAGCTTCAGGGCCAAATGGGAACTAGAAACTGCATTTTCCAACTCCCAATCTTACACTCAAATTACTGTATCATGTTGACTTTCCAGCAGATCCCAATCTATCTATTTCCTAAGACTGACCTAAGCCCATAGCTTTTGTCCTTTCCCCAGATAATAGCAGCTTTGGGGAAAATTAAAATGTCAGCATGCAGACAGAAGGTTAGACCACACTCCATAATGAGTGCATTGTGCCCTTGAAGCAGAGATAAAATAAATAAATATAATTTAAAAGGCATGAATGTTGGAATACTACTGCATGCATGTAAGAGCGTTACATGTGTAACAGTTCTTGGGTTATATAACAATGTGTTGCATTGAATTTAAGCCCCACGCTTCTCAGTGGGTCTACTATCACTAGGAACAACATAGGAGATAATCCTTGGTGATTCTTGCAAATAAAATAATAATCTAAACAGCAGTTCAGAAATTCCCAGCAACTCTCCCACATCCTCCCTGCCCCCCACCCCCCGCTGAGCCCTTAATGAACATGCTTCTGCGAGTACCGATCAGGAAATGCCAATGTTCGTAGGTAGAAGAACTATGTGGGTGGTTTGGGATGGATGCACCCATGCCTCTGGGGGAACAGATGTAGCCACTGATTCATTTTGCAAGCATGCGAGTTGAAGTCTACATCTGTGACAAGTTACATAGACCCAATAAGAAACTGAGCAACTGCAAAATGAAAGACGCGGAAGGAAAGGCCTGTCAAAATACAAAAGAAAAATGCAATCCAAAGCTTAAGAACCGAAAGCTTTTCATGTTCCTGGGTGTTTTCATACATATATTAGTGATCTGCTATAAAGTGTAAAATGGTTCCTAATATAATTTATAAATTTGTAATCAAGAATCAGCCTTATTTTCAATCTGCCAACATGCTTTTTCTATAGTGTTCCTGTGTGAAAGCAGACAATAACCATGTAGGCAGATCTTCCCTGTTGGTAAGCTGCCAATTGCTAAAATACAAGGGGAGTGTGTATAATAATTTAGTAATTGCCAGTTACTAATAATAGCCAATATTAGCAGTTAACCAATGACTAAAATTTATACTTGCCTATGCAATGTATTTGTCTTTTGTGTGTTAGGAATATTGCTTTTTGTTGTTTGTTTGTTCTTTAAACACTACACATCAGGATCACAACATAGCCAAGCATACCCACTCAAAAACAGGATAGCTCTTAGAGCTTATAAAAGTGAACACTAAAATGCAGTCATCAGATTATTCTCAATTTGACCCCTAAAACAGTATTGCTTATAGACAAGAAGGGATAAACCTTCAAGTGCCTGTCCTGGCACAGGTCAAGAAGATAGATGGCCACTGGTTTCAACACCATATAAAATGCATAATATAAATTGTGGCAGGAATTGTTAATCGGTTTTCTTTCCATTACACTAATGGTCACCTTAGAGATTTGTTTTAAAATGATGGGAGCTGCTCCACAATTAACTGGACAGCTGTGTCAAGAACAAGCAATCATAATCCTGTTATGATTGCTGAATCTTACTTAATATTTTCTTTCCAACACGGAAGCATCATGCTTGGTAACACAATTTGCTCAATACATGGGGTTTGATCCAGTTCTGCTTGTCTGCTAATGAAACGAAGACAGTGAAATAGATTTTCCCTCTGCCCTGCAGCCCCCTGTGACTTCCCAAACACAAACTTGTACTAGTAAAAGTCTGCTCATGGGATCTTTGATCCAGCCCATGGTGGGACTGCTTGTAGCACTTGTCTGCTGCATCTCTGCCAATCAACAATTTGGTCAGTCCATCCCTGTTACATGATTGAAAACAAGCTTTCATCAGATTCTGTAAGACCCATGCAAAGCCCTGCTCAAATAATAATGCATTTTATCCATGCAACAAATTTTGATGGTAATGTACAAAATGCGCTATCAGTAATTTGGAAATAGCTTGACATTATGGCTTGAACTTGTAAATTACCTGACTGTTTAAATAGTTGTTCTCCTCAGTAGTAAAGAATGGCTATGTTTAGTAGCGGAGTTGGAACAGATGATGGTCTATTAGTGAAGCATGTAGGGTGGGTAAAGACAGACTTAAAGAATTGAAATTTGAGGCAAAGAGACCAGACAAGGAAACATTTGATTGTCAGGATTTTGCCCCAAAGGAGCCAATGCACAAAAAGCCAAGTAGTATATATGAATCAATGCAATAATATTCATATGTTGTTGCATGTGCATATATATATATATATATATATATATATATATATATATATATGAATCTATGGTATCTTATGTTACTTTGAGATGCTATTTTGGATACATGCATCCCGCTATGTTTTTAGTACCTACAATTATAGCAGCTGTTCCAGGTCCTGTTCCAATTCAGTCAGTCAATCAATTTATTATTTGTGCTCTGCTCACACAGCACTCAGAACAAAGTCCAGCACAAACACATTAAAAATATAACAATAATTAAACTAAAAACAGCAATCTAAAATACAGGGCCAAATAGCAAAGAAAGCAGGCATTCTCAATTTTTTGGAAAATAAACATTTTCAATGGAAGTTATTGTAATCCCCAGGGTCAACCAAAAGGTTCAAAAGTCCAGGAAAGTCAATTATGAAGAGAGAGAGGATAGGTGGTGAAATTTTACCACTGTGAGATGTGTCATCCAGACCCAGCTCCAGAGTTCCCGCAAGGCAGGATGAGTTTTCTGGAACCACAGAGAGAATCAATGGTCCTCAGTTCACTGTGGCTTTTCCAGACATCCAGATTGAGGATCACCAATGCTGTGAGCCACCCCGAGGCTTCGGAGAATGCGGCGGCATAAAAATGTTTTAATAAATAATAAATAAATAAATAAATTTTACTACTGCTGGTATGGAAACACCATCATATCCCCTGGCAGACACACAAGTGGCCACTTGTGGCCTTTAATCTCAACTTCAGCCTTCATTTTTTAAAGATCCCTGTGGATTTGGAGTGGCTGGGAAGCATGGCAGACCTGCAGTCCTGAGTCAGGAAGGGGAGGGATGGAACCTGCATCAGGAGCGCAGCTGGACCAATCAGGACTGCAGCTGGACCAATCAGGAGGAGGCAGCTGTAGTCCACAGGCAAGAACAGGGAAAGGATGGGGACTTCACTCACAGGGGCTGCTGCAATGCATGGCAAAGCCAGGAGGATGAAATGAGGGGCACAGAAATCGCACTGCCCAGGTAGCCACACATTGGACCAGTAAGTTCAGGCAAAAATCAGTGCACCATGCAAACAGTCCTGGGTTGTTTGCCATGTTGTGTGAATCCAGGAAGATTGTAGCTTACACACTCTCAAGCAGCTAAAGGGTTAACAAAAGCAAGCATAATTACATCTTGGAGCCACAAAGTTTATATTCCCAATATGTGAAGACACAACATCAGCAATTTCTCTAACTTGAGGATTCCCTTGACTGATAGGTGATGATTAGCTACTGTGATTCTTGATTCATAATCACTGATTTACCTATTAGCTCCCTAAAGAAAGCACCTCCAGTCAGAGAATGATCATAGGGCCCACGTAATATAATTGGACTAAATCAGATTTTAGGAGATAGGCTGTATAATCCTTGCACCAGATAGTTCAGGCTTATGATCTTTAGAAATGGCGAACCACAACTGTTTTGGCCCTAGGAAGGCCTACAAGAGACTAACATTGTAGTTTAGAGTTACCCCAGGTAAGTAATATACATGTATTCTTCCTGCATACAATGTAGTTAAGACAGTCTCCCCTGGTTTTTATCCTAGGTTTTTATCTGCTTGAGAGAACAGTATGTTGGATCCATTGCACATTAATTTCACTGAGGACCTGCTGAAATCAAGACTGCTTTCCAGGCAAGGCTTTTATTGCACAATCACACTGCGTCCTACCTGGAATGTTGCTGGGAAGCCAGACTTCATCCATATTCTTCATCTGTAAAACTCTCATGCTTTCCTCCATTTTGTCTCATCTTTTTTCTTATCTCCAAAACTCCATTGAGGAGGAAAAGATAGAATGGTTGCAAATGCCTTCTGACTGGTAATGCTGGGAGACTTCCATCTGGAAGTATCCTAAATTGCTCTCAGTCCAATCAAACATGTCCTGCAAGTTCTGGATTGAATTCACCAGATATTTTACAGGCAGTTTTCCTTAGTGGATCCCCACGGGGGACTGATCCTTCTTGTCACCTGGGAATGTTTAACAAGGAAGCAAAACAAAGGAAATACTGCATAGCATTGGTATTTCTCTTTATTAAAACAAACTATATTTACCATATGTCTTCTTTGCTGATTTATGTGTGCTTGCTAGCCCAAAAATACGGATACATATTCTGATACAAGTGCAACCCCATGTGCCTATGGACAACACCGCCAGTACAGGTTTGAGCCATTATCTAATACCAACCAATCAGCCTTAGACTGCACCCATGGGGTTATTTAAATCCCCAGGTCTGAGGTTGGAGTCTGAGTTCCTGTCCCAGGGAGGGGGGTACTCACTCAGATCCCCCATTCCCCACCCCCAGATGGTGCAGAAAGAATAATACTGGCGGCTTTTCTTATGCCAAAGAACAACCTCAGAGAAGAGCTAAAAAGGGTTGGAGAACTGCAGACAAATGGCTGAAATTGGTTGTCTAGTTCCCTTGCATGTGGGAGGAGCAGGGAGGTCACAAGTACCTCTGCTGCTTCCCACACTCTGCAGAGAATGCCTGTAATCCTCTGAGTTTGTAGATTTCTGGGCATCCCAATATGATTGTGCTCTAAACCATAGTTTAACATTGCAAGAAATAGCTGGTGTGACTCTTGGACTTAAGAGTTTCCCACCTCACCCTCCTTTGTCATGGCTGCAAAGAGAACTTTAGAACATTTCACTTCTCTACCTGCCATTTAACATGTCAGCCAAATCCTTAACTATGGTTAATTGTAACAGGCCAACAAACCATGGTTTATGATTAACTAACCTAAAAGAAGAGATTTGGGGTTAAGATAACGTGCTTTACTGCAGTTAATCTACACTGGAAGTGCAAGGTCCTGAATTCATCAAAGCCATGCCAGACATGGATAGGGCAGGGGAGCATGTGAGCCAAAGGCTCAAGCAGGCTTGTCTTCCTAACATTAGTGGTTGTTAGATACCTGGAAAGTCCATTAAAATCAAATGCCTTAAGTATAATTATATATGACATTTATATCCTTTCTTTCATCCAGGAATCCAAGACAGCATACAAGGTTCTCTCCAGCACAATTTTACTCTCACTCCAAACCCAATCAACCCAAGTAGGGTATTAGATTGTGATTTTGGATGCATTCTATCAATTTATTTACTTTCATGGCAAGCTATCCTTAGTCAGTCTCCGGGCCATTGAGACTCAAATGTGGTACCTTCCTGTTACCAGTGCTTCCATGATAAAAACATCATTATTTAGGCATTCTAATTATTTGAATTTCTAGTCATTATTACTTTTAAATATTGTTCATGACCAGCTCTTGCAGGCATATCTATATCTATGATGCACTATAGTACTGCACTATAAGCTGCAACATGATATCCGGCTTTTCTGAATACAATTGCACTTTGTTTTATAATCTCATTCCATTCTTGTTTATTTTCATACTTTACCACTGTCTTTTAAAATGTCAAAATGCAAATATGAGTGAGGGGGGAAACAGTTAAATTATGTCCACATGGACACTAACAAACTACTTTTAAAGTCTTAAACAGTTTTTTTACCACAATAAAAAACATATGGAAAATAAGCCTAGTTTGCATTCACTTTGATGGTTCAGAAACCAGTCCTCAAAGTTCTCTTGCCTGAACAAGTCTTATACATTTCAGTAGAAATGATGCAAGCAACCATTTTGACAACCAGTTTTCTTGCTTACAAAGTAGAGATTTTATGTAGAAACTTTAGGAAAAGATTTGCATTTTGTATCTCTGCCTTATTTTCCATTCCCTTCTCCCCATCTAAAAGTTGTTTTTGGAATGGTGACTATCATAAATATATGAACAAGCTGTCAAAACAAAGCATATCTAGGTTTGCCCCAATAATAATTTTGTCATTTTGCCCCCTGAGTCATAAGAATGCATTTTGACATGAAAGCCTAACAGGTATTGGCTGATTCATAGTGATGTCACAGATGCTTAGCAACCAGAATTAGTGGCTCAATTAAAATAGCATACACACAATCTGAGAAAGCCTTTCCCTCAAGCTGGCATTAATGTAAGCCAACTCTATGTATATTTTCAGGATATGTACATAAAATTGGTTGCATTAATCTCCAGTCAGAACCCTAAACTTACTTTGAAGTCCATGTGAAAGTTGGGTTAGTTCTTTCATCAGTGACCCTTCTTTGTGGTAAATATTTGTGACTGTGTTTCCAATGTCCCACTAAACCTTTCCAAAATGAGGATCTGACTAACTGATCGTACCTCAAACAATATTAAATATTCATTTTTGTTCTGTACCCCCTTAAACTTGACTGCCTTATTTACTTAAAATGCTTGTTAATATTCTATGAGATTGAGATTAGATGTTGTTAATTCTTTTCAGTAGTTTGTTTGCATTGAATGGTTGGTGGCAATTTAAGGAAGTTGTTCTGTCCTTAACTAAGCCTTAACTAAGTTTACCTCCCTCAATAAACTCATATCCATTCCATTACTTTGTTACATTTTAGACCCTATGAATGAATGTCCTAAAGATCTCATCCTTAACAGTCCTACTCAGCTTTTGTAAATCAAATGCCAATTATCCTCTCCTTAACTTTATCACAGTTAATTCTCCTAGGCCTGAAATGGCATGTAGAACAAAACAAACTTCTCCCTCAGGACAAGGAATCACCTGAAGGATACAGGACTGAATACCATCTTTCCGTAGAGACTCAAAACAAATCCTCACAATCTTAACACAGATGGTACTTCAGCTACCTTCGTATCTTCCTGGTGGTCAGAAACTTAACCAAGTCAAGAAGATGTCAGAATTGCTTCCTCTGAAGCATTCCCACTTCTCAAGGCAAATATCCACAACTTGACCATTGGCCATGCTGGCTGAGGATGATCGGAGTTGTAGTCCCATGCATCGGCACTGCACTGGGTTAGAGAAAACTGCTCTACAGCAAACAGAACAGTTTTTGTAGCAACTGATAGTTACAGACTATCCACAAAAAATTCACATACAAAGCAGTACCTGGGCTTTAACTGGAAAGGCCCCTTCCTTTCCCTCTTCATTTTTACTACTATTTTCAAGTAAGGAATAATTCTCAGAAGATATTCTCATCATTTTTATATGAACCATACACTGAACAATGTTTTATGCCGGACATTGAGTCTCCACAGTTCCACTGAGTTCCGTTGACTTACCCCTTAGTAAACATGCAAAGAATTGCAGCATTAGTATTTGCGTGTTAAAAACAAGCAAAGCTTTCCCCACTCATAGAAAACTAGCATTACAAGGACAAGGCTCGACAAGAGATTTTCTGTGAAAAGGATTTTTTCCCTTGTTTGTTTTGTCAGGACGTACGTATATTGAGATCAGTCTGTGAGAAACAAGGAAAGGTTTTGGAACTTACCTATGTAGAGAACTAACACATGTGCCCTAGAAGCTCACGGGGGTGGGACTGAAGCCACTGTTATCCCTACCAGCTGGATGAATCCTTGAGTGGTCATGATCTAACATCAGGGATTGCAGTGGATTTTGCCCTTATTCTTTCCACTGCTGGCAGATGGAGCAGGAAGGGGGCATTCCAGAGCTTTGCAGAGAAGGCAACTAGGAGGCAGAGATTCTTGTAGGGAAGAATGAGCATTATATTTTCCAGGGCCCAACATGTTGCTCAAGGGATACCAGCCTGGATCATCCAGACTCAAGTTAGTCGTGTTTAATCCCATTAAAATTAATGGGAATTAATCATTCATTTCAATGGAGTCAGCTATGACTATCTGGATCCAGTTCGATGAGATCCTAAAATCTAATCATCTTTGGGAAAGATGTGAAAATGCACTGTCTCTGTGTGTTTGCACACGTTTTAACTGCTGGAGCTCCAGGTACATGCATGGAGTCCCAGCCTCAGGCATATACAAAGACCCACTGAATGCCAAAAACCTAGTGCTAAATCTACTACTTGGTGAGCACAGTATTTATTGCAAAATGTGAATACATCTACTGAGTCATATGAAGTTATACTGCAGCATGAGAAAAACCACTGCTGCTCTGCTAAGGATATTTATGTCTCAAATGTATATTTTCTGTTCTGGACTGCTTGCAGAAAAGGGCACAAGGAGCCACTCTATGATAAGGTCGCATATTTTGATTTAACATTTGCAATTAAAAAATAAAACTCACTCCCAGACTTATATATGACCAATACCACAGGTGTTGAGGGAATAACACCGATATTATTTTTGGATGAGGAAAAGGGTGGTCAAGTAAGCACTCTAACATAATTATTGATTGTGTTAATGATTCTGCTGGGCAGTCAGAAATTAATTATTACCAGAAAAGTAATAGAAAAGTAATTGTAAGCAATTCCTCTCACTTAGAGAAACCATCTGCTTCTTCTATTGCATTCCTTACAGAGGAAACACCTTGCAATTGTCTGTACCTCCAGTGCACATAAGCACAGAGGGAAAAATAAGCCAAAATGGATGCATTCACATGCTACATCAACCCACCCTGGGCATAAGAGGCTGTGGGTTGATTGTTGTGTGAGCCACCTGTGCTACGCCCAACAGATGATAGAGTGCGCCATGTCCTGTTCACCCCACTCTCCCCCACCTTCCCTCTTGTTCTTCCCTCAGGTATCCAAGGGGATATCACAGCAGGATCAACTTTGTTTTCCCCACTCCATGCCAGAAACATGGGTTATTTTGGACTTGCAGTAGCTTTTTTCCCATTTAACAGGAAAGCAGGGGAAAAGCCACAGGGAGCTGAAAATGGCTCGTGATCATGTCAAGGACGCTGGCAAACTGGTTATGCTGGCGCATGTGGTGTGGATGGCATTAGCAAGCACCTAGGCACCCAGCAGGAGTGGCAAGGGGGTTTTCTGCCATGGCTAAGTGGCTTAGTATCGCTGGTATTTATGGCATTTATGATGGGGTCAGTTGACTAAATTCAGATAAATCACAGGCAGAACAACCCCTGCTACAACCAATGTTGCCCTCAATCAAGCCACTCATAACCCGGTAACAATCCATGGGTTCTGGGTCTTACTTACACAGGGTGACAAGCCGTGCTAGCTGGGCCTGCACGACAACAGTATGCAGAGTTGCTATTTTCAGCTGTGATCATGCAAACTAGGTCAGAAACTTGGATTGGTGTGGACAGCTGACTTTTGAGGTCCCTTGACCAAGATACCTTCAATAGGCTCCTTTCCTTAGTGAGCCTGGCTTTACAATGCAGTTCCTGCTCCTCATCCTCTTTCTCATCATTACTAGCACTTCCTTTCTCAGGACAGAGCAAGCAAGAAGGTGGTGGCCTGCTGCTACTCCTGCTTGGTGATCACAATAGATGAGGATCCCTAGACAGTGCAGAAGAGGAGTATGTACCTGGTCAACCAGTGTGGATAGAAGCCTAATTTCCACTCGCTGTTCCATTTACAGGTGTGCTTTTCACCTCCCATTATATGATGTGGCCCATATACTGTATGCCTGCTGAATGTCATACGGCAAGTGTGTTCACAAAGCTATGCACTGCAAATTGGTGCATAGCATAGCAACTAGATGACAGCATTTACAATACAATATAAATGTGACAGTTTATGATGCTTTAGGTATGGGAAAAGACCGAAAATGGATTTAGAGAGCTTTTATTGCCTTCCTTTTGGGATGTTAGGAAACTTGCTCACTCATTCCACATTTCTTTAATCCTCTATTTTATTAATTCTTGTGAGAAAAACTTTTGAATTAAAATAATGTTAAAAGGGCATGGCTAATGTTCATTAAATCCAGAAAAGTTTCTGAAAGATCCTTTTTAAAACAGATGGTTTGTTTTAGTTTCATAGAAGCCTTACTGTCTAATCTTGTGACACAATCTATGTTTCATGTATTAAAGGGTTTAGCTTTTATATGGAATAAGAGAGGGAAAGAAACAGAGAAAGGATACATAGTATGTCTCTTCTCCTAAAACATGTACAGTAAAATGTAATCTGGATGGCTCTATAAATTGCACCCAGTTTGCTTTTGTTTTTCTCCAGCTGAAACAATTTAGCATCTGTCACATACCAACAGATAAATATTTTTCTACAAAAACACATATAAAATGTTTCTTGTTCACATAACCTGGAAAAAGCTTTAATTGTTAACATGTTTCAACAACTGTCTCTTTATTTTCAAAAAGAAACTTCTTTTAACTCTGTTTATTTTGAATGTGTTTTTTTTTTCTTTGTAATTTGTCTGTTCTCACCAGCATGTTCAAAATGAATGCACTCAACAGTCCTACACTCGTTTACTTGGAAATGCATGGTATATGGCATTCCTACTTACTGCATACACTGTCGAACGTGATATGGGAGTTAATGTCCACGCAAAAATTTATGTCATGCAATGTAGGGATTCTCTGGGCCTTCAGACAGATTATTCATCAATACCATATCATGGCAGTCTCACAATATGCATTGTCTCATACTTTGTATCCATGTATTCATTACATTCATTGACTGGGTTCACACAATCAGGGAAGGAAAATAAGCCACTGTAGCTTCTTTTCCCACTGGCCATGAACTACTCAATTACTGTAATTTCCTTTGTCAGATAAGGCTTCAAGTTTTCTGAACCTAGCAAGGAAAGGCAGACAGTGTATTTTCAAACCACCCTGGAAAGCTAGCTTGTGAACTGCCGCCACCAGGATTTGAGGGAATTATGGGGGAATTCTGGTAACTGGGCAGCACATGTAGGGTGGGAAAATGAGTGGTGCTGGCTTATTTTCCTTCCCTGACTGTGCAAACCTGGCCACTGTAGCTTATTTAGGAATGCGACTTCCTTTAATTTCACATAGGTCTCTTAAGGACCTCTAATTTCACCCTTATTTCTTGTCTTACCCCTTTTCTATACTTTTAATTCTCCTTCTGCTGTTCCACTTTAGCCACGGCCTACTGCATGTGGAGTATATTATCCATCTCCTTTGAGATCTCTCTCAGTATAATAACCTCTTTAACACCTTTGGTAACCTATTCATTCCCCATGTTGTGCTCTGTTCACATAACTTTCCTATAGGCATGCCATCAGCCAAGCCAGCTGGGAATCATGGGAGCTGCAGACCAGCACATCTAGAGGGTATGAGGTTAGAGAAGTAGAATATTGAGGCAGAACTGTAGTCGAACAGTCATACTCTACCCATTGTAGTTATATTTTGATTGGAGGACGTCGCTGGTTGCTGAGATATTGGATGACCGAACTGCTGTGCAATAAGGAGAGGTTATCTTGAAAAATGTCTCAAGAAAACAGTTCAGAGCTAATTCATCTCATACATGAAAAGGCGTATAACTCAAAAGTGTTGAAGTCCAGCCAGGGGTGAATTGGGCAATTCACCTTCAAAGAAACGAATGTTAAGGCATCCTTATATCTTATCTTCAAGGAGATTAAGTATGCACTCATATTTATAACTCATCTGAAGGCATGCATGCCATGCAAGTTTCAACAGGCAAAACAATTTCATTTTTACTTCTAGCTATTTACCTATTTCATTTTTAGCTATTTTCATGGGGGAGGGGATAAAATTGTATGGAAAAAGACCCATTGGTTTTGTTTTTATCCTGATTTCTATCAACCAGCCAACCAACCACTAAAATACTATGGGCACTTACTCCAAAAGCCTGTATTTAAAATTCCTAGTGGATCCACTGATCTCAGGAAAGCGAGGGGGGGGTGTCAGCATTACAGAAAGTCGAACTAGCAAAACCATACCCAAGAAACCTGCAGCCAGTGTTTAATTGACTGACTAGAGGACTAGCAGTAGATTTTTTTGCCAGGAATTCCCATGTCTTCCATAATTTAGAAACATAGAAACAGAGTGAGTCAGAAGGGGCCTCCTGGGCCATCTAATCTGACCTCCAGCACCAGCCGGCTCCGCTCATGACATGCCCACCATGTGCATGTCCAGCCTACCTTTGAACACCCTCACCGATGGGGCCTCAACGAACTCTTGTGGAAGCCCATTCCACACCCTCAGGGTCCTAACTGTCAGGAAGTGCTTCCTGGCATCTAAATGGAACCTTGGTTCCCTGAGCTTTGCTCCATTAGAGCACATCCTGCCTTCCTCTGCAGGGGAGAACAGGTCTCTACCCATCTCCATGTGACATCCCCTCACATACCTGTATGTCGCCAACATATTCCCTCTGAGTCTCCTCTTCTCCAGGCTGAAGAGACCCAGTTACCTCAGTTTCGCCTCATACGGCATCCCCTGCAAACCGCCCACCAACCTTGTGGCCCTACGCTGCACTGACTCTAACCTGGCTATATCCTTTCTGTAATGAGGGGCCCAAAACTGAGCACAATACTCCAGTTGCGGGCGTACCAGAGCCATATAGAGTGGTAGTAATACCTCTCTCGATCTAGAAGCCACACTTCTGGCTATGCAACCAAGAGTGGCGTTCGCCCTCTTGACCACCGCATCACACTGCTGACTCATGTTTCGCCTGCAGTCAACCAGTACCCCGAGGTCCCTTTCACAAATGCTGCTCTCCAGCCACTTGTCACCTAATCTGTACTTATGACACCTATTCCTGTGCCCCAAGTGCAAGACCTTGCACTTATTCACATTGAACGCCATCCTGTTGTCTCCTGCCCACTTCCATAGTCTGTCCAGATCCTTTTGGATCTGGAGTACCTGCTCCTCAGTTGTGGCCACTGCTCCAGTTTTAGTATCGTCTGCAAATTTGATCAGCAGACTGTTCACCCCTTCTTCCACGTCATTTATGAAGAGATTAAACAGGATCAGCCCCAGGACAGAGCCCTGGGGGACCCCGCTTGTCACTGGCTGCCATTCCAATGATTCCCCACTAATGGTTACCCTCTGCTTTCGGTCAGTCAACCATGCCCTAATCCACCAGACAGTGCTTTGGTGTATGCCAAAACTCCTCAGTTTCTCCACCAGGATATCATGGGACACTTTGTCAAAGGCCTTGCTAAAATCCAGATATACCACATCCACTGCATCCCCTCCATGTAGCCATCTTGAAACCTTGTCATAGAATTCCACAAAGTTTGTCTGGCAAGACCTGTTTTTGCAGAAGCCATGTTGTGTGGCTGGCAGTCTCCCTTCCTTACCTAGCATCACTAGATCTCCCTCTATTATGAGCCTTTCCATTGTTTTTCCTACAATGGACAGAAGGCGAACAGGTCTGTAATTCCCCATGTCCCTTCTACTACCCTTTTTGAAAACTGGGAAAAATGGAGGCCAGCGGGCGTGAGAGAACCCCTGCCAACTCTCTAAGTACTCTCGGGTGTAACCCGTCAGGGCCTGGCGCCTTTGTAACATACAATGCCCTGAGGAGCCCCTCGACTTCAAGGGGGGGTGACTCTAATCTGTGCCCCTAAGTCCCCAGCCTCATCTAATCTCCTATGCGGATCTCCCCCGTCCTGCTTTGGGGAGAACACAGAGGCAAAATAGTCATTTAGCATCTGTGCCTGTTCCCTCATATCAGTCCCTGGATCTCCTTCCCCCTTATTTAGTGGTCCCACCACTTGTCTCCCCTTCCTCTTCCTATTTACATGCTGGAAGAAGCCCTTTTTGTTGCTCTTGATATTCTTGGCAAGTCTCAGCTTGTAATCAGCCTTAGCCTTGCGAAGAATTCTTCTGCAAAGGGCCTCCTCCTCCCGGTATAACCTTTTGTCTATTTGCCCCAGTACCCATTTCCTACGGAGGTTCCTTTTTCGTCTAATCCCTCTAACCACCTCCTTTCACATCCATGGTGGCGCTCTCCTCCGCCTCCCCACCTTACTAACTGTACTAATTTAGTGCAGTCAAGGCTAGGACCTGCTGAAACTGCTCTGATCAGTTTCTGCTTCATTGAGGGTTATTTTGCAGCAGTTTGATCATCCAGTATCTCAGCACCCAGGTATGCTTCATGTTTACTAAGCATTAGCTTTCTTCACTGGAACTGGAAGACCAGGATTTGAATCAATGAAGCAATGATGTGGCTCACATCCCTAGACAAATTGCAACCTTTTAAGGGATAATTAAAAGATGCTAACATTAAAAGATAATCCTATTATACTGCATTTTTCATTGCTGTACACTTTTGGCTCTTTGATTGATGAATTATACTTTATTACAATATTGTAATGGGGGCTGCCTTTCGAAGATGGTTCAGAATGCACTATTGGTGCAAAATTCAGCAGCTGCTCCTCATCTCCTGATGGGAATGCTTGCAAGAGGACCATTCTGGTTCAGTGATAGTGGCTGTCAATCAAATACCAACCTGCTTCAGTATGAAGATTTTTAAATGGACAACTTAGATAATCTGCATTCCCAAGAACATACTTCTTTCCTTGGACCCGTAGGGAAGATTCTGCTGTATGTTGCCTTTTACAGAATTGTAAGGGACATCTACACTGTACCACCTGCATTTTCAGTGAAGAGACTCTTGGCCTCCTCTTTGCTGGCCATCCAAGGTGAAAGCAAGCAAGCAAGAAAACATGCTTGTTATAGTAGGCATTCTTGGCAGACTCATAGATCAGGGGTGGGTAACCCTTGACCAGTGGGCCTTTAAGGCAGCCCACATTGACTTCTGCCCCACCGCAAAATTTGCCATGGTGATTAATAGGGATGCATAGATTTTATTAAAATCCTTCCATCTATGTTTTGTAGGTTGTCAAGCATCTTTTGTTCAATGACAGAATCAGATTGTTTTGTATAAGATAACGCAAATACCTTTTATTTGCAAATGCACATTTTCACTGATGTGCACTTGCACTAATCTATATTAATGCTAATGAACATTTGTACAAACCCTACGCAAAAGTAAAAAAACAGTCTGCAAGTCCATGTATCTACACAACTTGGAAATAGCTGATCTACTAAGAATTATATTTTTTCCTGACATTCCTAGAGGCAAATCAACATCATCCCCAACCCTTTGCCATCATTTATTGGCAGCACAATAGCAGTTGGAACGGACTAATTTAGCTTTAATATTAGGTATACATATAAATTAGCCCTTTTCAACTGGTGTTGCACCACCAGTATTTAGCAGTAAACTGTGACAATCATTGTTGTTACTGTGTCACCAAACTTTGGCAGTAGCAGTGGGACTTATAGCCCTTAATGGGTCTCAGGAACAGAAATTAGACCTTGGAAATTTCCCTAACTTCTTATAAATGATGCAAGCTAAGTGTTAATTTGAAAATATATTAATTTTACTTTCTTTTTAAGTTGCTTTTAATTATGACAGTTTTAATTGGATTATTTTATGGTGTATACTACTTCCAATGCTACCCATAGCAAAGAACTGTAGCCGAAAAGAGCTAATAAAGAATGAAAAAAGAGAGATTGGTCCATTTATAATACACTTGTGCGTGAAAGTTGTGGAACTGCTGCTTTTCACTCACAATAGGAGGAATTATATAAACATGTAATAAATAAATAGTTTTACTTAATGGGAGAGGCAGGAAGCAGCTACTTGCATAGTTACACACACAGTTGGGATTCTAGGATGTTGTGCCAGATCTGGCACCATTATGCATTTACTACCACGCAGAATAGCTGTGTCGTTTGTGCTGAAAATCATGCACACTGTGGGGAAAACATTGCACAAGTGTGCAGTAGACTAAGGTTTGACATAAATGTGGCAAGTTACAGACATAGTTTATAGTTTGAAATTATTCATCCAAGAACATGGACTTTCAAGAGTCTGCATTTGTCCTTTCAAGTGCAGAATGAAGCACTTCACACACAAGAAAACCCAACTATGAAGTAGACTATAGTTATCCTCTAAGGATAAAATGTTGCAGTTGGTTATTCTATATTGTCATGTATTACAGCAACTGAAGTTATTTCTTATACTTTTGAACCTCTTGTGCAAAGTAGAAGATTACCAATGCATCTCGGAGAAGTACCACAAAACTGCAAATCAATACTGTTGAATCTAGACTCACTTGTGCTTGCTCACTTGCACCCATCAAATTCAGTGGGACTTGTGTTAGCCATGATAGTGGGGTCTATTCATCTTAAAGGTGCTTCCAGATGGAGGGCTCCCAGCACTACCATTCAGAAGGCATTGTGCACATATTCTGACCCCCCCCCCCCGCCCACACACACTCTTTTCTGCAATAAAACAAGAATGGAGGGGGTGGTAAGAAAACAGGAGAGGGTTACAAGTGGAAGATTTGAAGCGCTGGACTTTGTAAGATTCTGTGAAAAAGAAATCTGGCACTTGGTCAGGAAGATCCTTATCTGCCAGCATTGTTCATTTGGATCCAACCCATATTTTGTATTCAGATGTACTTAGATTAACCTATGAAAGATACATAAGTCTGCACTTACCTGAGGGTTCGCACCGTTAAATTCAATGCTGCTCACATCTGATGAGACACATACAGGATTTTATTATAAATCTAATGTTTGCTTAGTTTTTATGCAATAGGACTGAGCTGCGGATCACAACAAAATATTGAGAATAGGGTCATAAGGTAACATATTCCTAAAAGCAGAAATGTTGGCCCATTAGGGGAAAACATCCAAATTAACAACAGGGTAATTTGTTTATTAGAACCAATTACAATATCAGAAGTTTTGAGGGTTTTCCATTTTCTCACCCATTCCCTGCACACTTCTAGTACTTAATATTCAGTTTTAAGAACTAGTAATTAACTAACAATTTTTAAGAACTAGCATTTGCTCAATGCATTCTGAACATTACATTCTTTCTTTATGCTATTTTAAAGAAAGTTATGGCCCCAATACATTCTACAGTAATTTGTGATCCTATTCTTAAGTACACCAATAGAAAGATTGTATTTGGATAGCCATATAATTTACAGGACAAGGAAGGGACACCTATGGTTTCAGTAGCCATTTTATTCTGTGACATTATTAAACTGGCAGTTTTCTATCAGCAACCCTGATGAGAATCTTTCCAGCACTCTCACCATTGCAGGAGTGATGTGATAGAGCCCTAATGCATACGTTGAGTCCTGGATTAAGCTGCATATCAACAACATATCTTCTTCTCTAAAGAAAAAGTGTAGAAGTTTGCTGCAATTCTGAAAGATTTCTATGACATGGAAAACATGCAATTATGAAATGGGTAAGTAACTAGAGAAAGATATTTTTATTTTTCATGCTAAAAAAAGATATGCCCTTCAAGGAGTGTTTCTCTCTGCTTGTATCACCAGCCAAAGCTAGTCCAAGATGCCTGAGATGTGGAATCCAGGTGCTTCCTCTACATGACTAATGTAATGTACAATCCGCTTGGGAATTATTCTGTGCAAAGCCGGTTTTGAATTGAAGCCACTCTCACCTGATATTCCCCCTTCCATTTGAAAATGGCATATCCGAGAAAAGAAAATCCTGGGTGATTGTGGGCGACAGATCCATCAGATGAATCATCAAAGAGCAGATGACATTAATAGGCTGGTACCCAATGCCAAGTCAATGGTGGAAGTTTTGTTTTATATATACAAATAAGAGTCAGATATGTCTGTCTCCAATCTGCATACATTAAAAAAAATCAATAGTACATTGCCATTGGCTGTCAGTTTGTGCATATCCTTTGTTCTTTGAAGGCTCCTTGAAATATATTTTTTCTACACAGTTTGAATCTCCCATTGGGAGGACTGCTACAAACATAATTGTATCCATTCTTATCTTAAATGAGTGACGGATGATCTGCACGTGAAAAGCAATTTTAGTGCACAGATTTTTGCTACCACTCATGCAAGGAGGCTGCTATGGAAAGACCTCTCCATTTTATCCCCGGGGATCGCATGCGAAGTGCTCTGCCCAGACCTGGGAATTCAAAGTACCATTTTAGGCTAAATGCATCCTGCTGTCCTCCAGCCACATAGGTGCTAAGAGTTCATAATGTGCTAGCACACAAACTTTAAGCTGATCATCTTGTATTGTCCATTTTGGAAATCCAGTCGTTTGTTCTGGCTTTGATGCAGATGATTAATGGTTTGAGATATTTCTCTGATTGTTCTATTAACTGGTCAAAGTTAGAACTGATGTCTGTTGCAGGCAGTATATCCTAGTGAGTGTTAACTAACTGGCAATTTAGACTTTGTGCCAAGTTTATTATTTCTTTGGGAATACTTGCCCCTAGAGACATATCACAAATTAATATGTTAAAGTTGAGTAAGTCGATTAATGAGATCTGAAGGGACATTGACAAATAGACATCCACCTGTCCAATTCCAAGAAATAGCTAGGTAATTCAAAAGGACATGTGTTCTTTAAATATTAAAGAAGTTTCCAACACAAGTTTTATCTAAATTATTATCTCCTTCCAGAAGAAGCTGCCACTGGGCACTGGCAAAACCTATGAAGAAAATAATCATTAGCAGCATTACATTTCTGACAATGGGCCAATTTGATTAAGCCCTTATCAAAGAGAAATTATGCTGTTCATGATTCTTGATACATTAATTTTTGCGAAATGAAACATAACCTGAGATCTATGACCTCTCCAAAATAGATAACACTAAAGAATTCCATTGACTGGGCAAAATGGGATGCTATGCTTCATTATTTAATTCTTGGTTGAGACCCTATGTATCATATTTATTCATTGATAATTGTAATTATACACATGACTTATAGGCTGCAGCTGTTCAGCCTCAACCAATACTCTCAATAACATAGATCTGAAGCTATAAAAGCAGCAGGACAAAACCTGAATTTTAACATGTCTCAATTGGATATATTATCATGCAGCCATAGGTGGCAATTTATATTTGGCACACAAAGTAGAAAGTGGCAAAACATTATCATCAGAGCAGTGTCAGCTGAAGCCAGGTTATCCTTGTCCAGAAAGGAGCATAGCAGGACCACAGGGCAAGGAATAGACACCTGAACATAGCTGGCCACCTAAGCATCAAATGACAAAGAATACTCCAGGAAGACCCGCAAGCTATGAAGTTACCTCTTCATGGGGAGTGGAACTCCATCCAGAACAGGTTGGACACCCTCCATCTGCTCAAAAGAACCATCTACTCACAATATTTTGATCTTGTCTGGATAAAGTTTCAGTTTATAAGCCTTTATCCAGTCCATTGTCACAGCCACGTACTGATCTTGCATATCCACAGCATCACATGATGAATACGAAAAGGAAAAATAAATTCCATGTTATTAGCATGATGATGAAAGTGCGCTCCAAAACTGGATGGCTCCACACAACAGTTTTGTTTAGATGCTGCACAGCATGGAGGTCAAAATGGACACTTGCAGAATCCCAGGCTGGAGAATGAACAGGGCTGAGTGGTATTTCCCCAGCATTGCCCACTGGAGCCACCCATCCTGGCAGGAGTGGAAGCACTGCACTGCAGCACCTCCCACTGCAACTCAGACAGTCGTCCCAAAAGGACAGTAGAATCACTGGCACAGAAAGCTCCCAAACGATCAAGGCAGATCGGCTCAGTTACACTCCTGTCTCTCTCCTGACATAGAGAATCATATAGGGCAAGGCTACAAAACCCTACCTGAACCCAACTGAAAAGGTTCTAGACAATCAGTGTCATCGAGAAGTGTCTGGATCTGTTGGTAAACACCTGCTCAAGGACTTTGCCAAGGGAAAGGACATTTGCCACCAGCCTAAAATTACTAAGATTTTCCAGGTCCAGGGATAGTTTATTTTAGAAGCAGTCTCCGCGGCCTCTTTCAGGAGGCTAAGGATCAAGCCTTTTCTCAAGGAGGCATTAATCACCTCCCTAGCCCAGTCACTGTTCTCTCCATGCCAAAAGAGACAAGGATCCAATACAGAAGTCATTTCATGAACCTGTCCAAGCACCTTATCATTGTCTTCAGTTGTACCAACTGAAACTCATCTAAGAAAACTAGACAAGGATGTGCTCTTGGATACCTCACTTAATTTTACGCTGGAGTCTTACGTCCTGAAAGTACCTAGCAAGTGTATTATGATAGGCCTTAGATGGATTGACAGCATCCTTAGCACCCATCCATAATAAGCTCCAGACAATCCTGAAAAGCTCCACTGAATGGCACATTGGGGATTCAGTAAAGATGTTGTTTCCTTGCTTCCCTCACTACCCTGAATAGATGTGACCATAGATTAAGAATCTGTCTTGGGGATGGGAATCCATCAGACTCCCTGGGCTCAGTTCTGCAGACTCCAATCTACCTTGACATGACTGTGACTCCAAATTCCTGCCAAGCACACCCAGCATTCGCATGACACTCACCAAGAACTGAGTTCCACACAAATGCTGTGCAAGTGGCGTCTCTCTTCTTCATCATGTGAAGCAGCCTTTGTTGTGCTGCACATGACACAGGAGATGGTTGCCAGTTCTGCAACCTTCATTTCATGTGCATTCATGGACTTCCTGTCAGCTTGTTTCACTTTCTAAGACATGAGAGAGGCATGAATGCATGTCTATGAACAACAGAGGGATGGATTCCCTGGAGATTCATCACACCCCTCCCAAAAAGACATGACAAAGTTGGATTGCATTTACCAGGGGTGTTCCTCCATCCCCTAACTGTTCTGAAATCCAGTTTACCTGAGCACAGATTTAAAATCTAAAGCAGGGGCAGGCAGAATGTAGATCATGACCTACTGGTCAATCTCTATGTGATTTGCAATGAATCTTCAATAAGTTCTGACTTTAATGAAGGCATGAAGTTAAAAAAAGGAGGAAGACACTAACAGTGAAACCCGAGAATCTAAAAGTTGGCGGACATCCATTCAACAGAGCACTATAGAGTTGTAGGAGTATAGAATTCTGCCAATTCTGTGAAATTGCTCTTTGTGGAATAATGTTGGCTATATAGTTCTAGTATTTGAAGCATTGGAGTTTATTTCTATAAAGCTACTGAATTACTCCTGTGTGGTAATGATCTAAATTATTAAGGATGGAACTCGGATAAGGGATGTTTTACAGAGACATATATTTTCCTTCCTAGTCATAGATGAAGCTTCATATCATGGTCTGAATTATTTCTTTTGGAACATCTATAAGGAGGTGGATTTATTCACTTTGGAATGGGCTACTAGATTACACTCTCAGAAACAAAACAACCAGATTCTGAAGTATATCCATTACATTAAAATGTGAACTGTAAAAATGCAGGAGAACCCATGTTTTGTAGCTTCAGCATATGGGCTACTTATCTGATTGTGTGATACAAACACAGACAGCAAAGAAACCCCCAATTGGTTGTGGCTAGTTGTGATGTATTACAGCAGGGAAACACGAGTTTTCCCAGTATAATGGATGATGAGGCCCTAAGGGGCTCCCTTTAAAATAAGGAATGTTCTATAAAACAGGACATCTGGCATCCTGAGATCTTATGACTCAGTATGAAGCTGTGGGATTGAATAAGAATCAGGCTAGGAATAGGCAGGCAACAGGACCTTTTATTAGCCCATCTCCTAGATTTTGTCTACAAGGCACAGACATGAGACCAAGTCCTTCCCCACTCTTTGAACTTTCCAGACTGCCATTGTCGGGACCCCTCCCATTGAAGTTTTCAGAAGCTCTTTGCAAGGTTCTAACATTTTGCTCTTATTCTAGGCCCTCTGATGGTGGCATAACTGTATAGGACAAAAATAAATTTGACAAAAGGGCGTCCTCCTATCTTGCAAGAGAGGCTGAAAAAGAGCAGAGGGAACACCACTCCCCAGTTAGAAGGCCCCAGAAGCATTTGAAGAAGGAGGAAAGGAAAGGAAAGCAAAGAAGTGTGCAATTGCTGTGTGCAAAGATGCCAGCTGTTCCTACCTCTGCTCCCTTGCTCATTGTCTCAGAGCACTCTAGCCAGAAGATTGAACTGATAATGCAGAACTCACAGAAGATTGAACTCAGAGAATCATAGAACCATTGAATAATAGAGCTGGAAGAGACTAGTAATGCTTCTGGGTCCAACGCTCTCTTCAGTGTAAGACTCCAAGTAAAAGCATCCCTAACAAGCGGCAGCCCAGCTACATTTTGAAATTCTGCAAGGCAGGAGAGCCCACAACCTTCTCAGGGAATTGGCTCCATTGCTATATTGCTCTTCCATTTCTGATGCTCAGCTTGAATCTGACTTCTTGTAAGTTGAGCCTGTTATTCCATGTCCTGCACTCTGGGATGATCAAGAAGTGATCCTGGCCCTCTTCTGCATAACGTTTCAATTACTTAAGAAGTGCTCCCCTCAGTTTTCTCTTCTCAAAGCTAAACATGCATCATTCTTCCAGTAGCACTTCATGGAGCTTTGTTTCCTATCCTGAACATCTTTGTTGCTGTCCTCTGAACATTTCCAGTTTGTCCGTATCTATCTTGATGCATGATATGCAGAAATGGACACAGTACTCAAGATTAGGCCTTATCAGTGCTGAATAGAGGGAAACTAGTACTTCATGTGTTCTATTAATGCAGCCCAAAATAGCATTTGCTCTTTTTGCAACCATATCATATTACTGACTCATATTTCGCTTGTAATCTACATTCCAAGATCATTCTTGCTTGTAATTATTGCTGAGCCATGTATTCTCCATCCTTTAACTATGCATTTGGTTTCTTTTTCCTAGGTGCAGAACTTGGTGTTAGTCTCTATTAAATTTCACTGTTGTTTCATCTTGCCAATATCAGTCTCACAAATTTAAGAAACATTCCCTGCCCCACCTCATCCAACTTGTTAATAAAAATGTTGAAGACCACTGAGCTCCCTGGTGCCCCCACTCTCCCCAGTTTGAGCAGGTGCCATTGATAAGCACCTTTGAGTCCAACTTTACAGCGAACTATGGATCCACCTGACAGTTGTTTCATCTAGTCCACTTTTAGCTAGTTTGCTGATGATTATGGACCACTTTGTCAAAAGTTAAGATATATTATGTGCATAGCATTCCCAGAGTCCACCAGGAAGATCAGCCAATCAAAAAATGAGAGTGGATTAATCTGGCAGGATTTATTCTTGACAAATACATATTATCTTCTAGCAATCACTGCATTGTTTTCAAAGTGTATGCAGACTGGCTGTCTTATAATCTGCTTCAGTATTTTCCCAGGGCACTGATGTCAGAGTGACTGGTCTGTAGTATCCAGGTTCTTCCTTTTTTCCCTTTTGGAAGACAAAATTAGCTCTCCTCCAGACATCAGGCACATCACCTGTCCTCCATGATTTCTCAAAGATAATAGAATTGGATTCTGCTGCTGTATTTCTGTGCAGAGACATGTATCTTTAATATATAGCAAACTCCACCTCCCTTCTGTTCTTCTTGAACAAGTTATATCCTTCAATTGCCAAATTACAGTCAAGGGAGTCATCTCACAAGTTTCAATTACACCTATCAAGTCATATTCAGTCTCCTATATGAAGAGTTCAAGCTCACGCTGTTTGTTTCCCATACTCTGTGCATTAGTATTTAGACACTGAAGACCATGTAGTTTATAGTACATCTTTCTTTTCTTTTTCAGAAGACTATTATTGGCTGCTATTGGAAATGCTCTTTCCATTGGGGTGCATAAGCCTATATCCCTTGCTATCCCTAAGTTTACTTCCCTATCCCCTGTAGAATTCAGGGGTTTGGCAGTATCATTTGTTCCCACAGGTGGGAAAAGAAAGGGGTCTATGTCAGTGAGCACTGGAAACCTTCAGTCACATTTCTAATCTTCCAGGTAAACAGTATGGTGAGTCCATGGCTCTTCATGGTATACCTGGGTTTCCATTCCACAAAGTAAGTAACCCACAGCTCCTGTTCTTCTCTTCTTGTTGCTGTAGCCCTTGGTTTCATGACCTCTGCTGGCTGCCCTTCAGTCTTTTGCATGCTGTTCCATGGGGTGCCCTCTAGTTCTTTCTCAGAAGACCGCCCTCCAGTCTTACTCTGAAAGTGGTTCTGCAGTTTCATTTCTATAGACTATCTTCTGGTTCTTTTGCTCCTAACTATCACCCTTTTCCAAAGACTTTCCTCTACTTCATTTTCCTTTGTCTCAGGATTCTCCTCCTCTGCTTCAGCTTCCCATTGCTCTTCAAGTTCCTGTGCTTCACTTTGTTATTGCAGTTTCACAACACTGTCTAAAATCTCTTCGTCTTCTCTTACTCCTCTGAGGATCCAGTACTCCCGTATTTTCCAATCCAGCACTCTGTTTTTTTTTTCTTACAGCAAGGCGACCAGCATGCACTTGTTGAACAGATAGGCCATGCTGATCTCAGACAAAACAAACAAACAATGCACAGACTGCGCAGGTCACCACCACGGAAGGATCTTTTCCATTACAGTCTGTACTCCTTTTTTGGTCCTGCCGTACTTGTTGCACTGTCCTACGCTTTGTCTGTCTTCCTTGAAGAATAAAAAAGAGCCCTATTAGCACATGTGTGCATGTGTACAACACTTTTTTTAAGTAGGACCCTCCCTTTTGATCTTTCCTGCTGGACACTGCTGACAGGTCCCTGTTAGCGCCCCCTGTTTGCATGTTCAGATCACTCACTCCCTGGGAGCTTGCCTGCTTGAATAGCCCAGGTGGGGCAGCATTCTCTGCTTTGTTCAGGTAGGAGTCACAAAACACCCACACCTACACAGCTGCTGAGAGTAGTCAGGCCACTTTCCTTGAGCCCTTGCTCTCAGGATCTACCCCTTCATTAGCAGCTGTCAGGAATACATGGTGAGCACGGTCAATTAGAAGTGTCAGTCCCTGGGTTTATCCGTGAAGGCATGTGTCCTACAGACATTGTTGGATTCCTGCTCCCATCAGCCCCAGCTAACATGGCCAATGGTAAGGAATGGTAGGGAATGTAGATCAGCAATATCTGAAGGTCACACCTTCCCACTCCTGCTCTGGGTAGTGAAGACAGAGAGCCGATCACGGAAGGAGCAGCCATCTCGCCCTCTTGTGCTCACTCACTTGTGCTCTCCTTGGACCAGTGATGTGGACCCTGACCTGGGAACCATTCTCCAAAACCCGCTCCATCATCCAGAAAGCAGCTGAGTGAGGAGAGGCGGCAGCTGAAATTCCAAGCCTTCCTTTCTCTCAGCACCAAGGGTTGGGGGCGAATAAGTGCTGCTTTCCTTTGGCTCTGTTCACCTGGGCTCTCCTTCCACAACCCCAGCCTGCTTGTGCTTGCTGGCTCTTTGGGCACGGCAGTAGGCACGGCCAGGCTGAAAGGGAAGGAGGCAGTGGTCTGCTGGAGCAGGGACACAAAAAAGACAGGGAGCGAGCAAGCGAGCGGCCGAGCGGACGGTGGCTGCCACCCAGCCTGCCTGCCCACACGCCGTAGAGAACCCCGGGTGCATTCCATGCTCCTGAAGTGACCATAGCGCTCCCCAGAGAAGGAGAGCCGGCGAGTGGCAGATGCACTGGCTTCTGCTTCCTCTCTAGGCAGCACTGTGCAGTCCAGAGATAGGAGTCTGACCCCGGCAGTGGCGCAGCTCAGAGCAGGAGGCCCTCCGTCTGTGCGCTGCGACCTGGGGACTCTCCCCTGTCCTTCTCCAGTCCCTGCAAGGGAAAGGATGAGCGGCTGCTCGTTGCTGTTTACTGCTCGGATGCCTCCCCGCACTTCTGCCGCTTTCCCCCCAGAACAGGAGCAGCTAAGCACTCTTTTTCCTAAGTGCTTCACGTCCTGAGTGGTTGGGCCCTCGCTCGGTCGGGACGCAAGCCCGAGGGAGGGCCGGAGGAGGGACGCGCCCTGGGCGGGAATCCCCTCCACATCTCTGCGCGCTTTGTAGTCTTCTTTCAAGTCAAGGGTGTCCGATTTCGGGCCGCGAGGAGAGCGCCACCCCCGACCCCTCCTCCTCCTCCTCCTGCTGCCAGAAGGGGAAATATGAAGGGGAGCTGCTGCTGTCGCCGCCGCCACCGTCGCTGCAGCAGCGCAGCGAGGAGGAAAGCCCGCAAGAGGAGACGCGGGGGGCCAAGCGCCGAGGAGAGCGGGGCGCCTGCAGCCGCGTAAAGCGCGATCGGCGGAGATTGCTGCGAGCAGAGGACGAGGAGGCGTCGAGGAGCCCGGGACGCGCGCCCAGAGCCCGTCGGCGTGGCTGGCATGGGGCGCGCCGCCTTCACTTGAAAGCCCTTAGTCAGGAGGGGACGCTCCGGGAGTTAAGCCTGGGGCAGCAGGGCGAGGCGCCCCTTGCCACGAGAGAAGCGGCCGGGCTGATTTTCGTTCCGCCAGGTGGGTCCGCTTGGCGGCTTCCGAGCCTGCGGGATTTTTAATTTTTACTTTTTAATGTGCGTGTTTGGAGATTATTGGGATTTCAAGGAAGCTCAAAGACTCTGAAGAAGGGGAGAGGAGAAGAGTGGCGAATAAAAGAGAAAGAGGCCAGAAGGAGAGAGGCTTTGCTGGAGAAGCCGTTGGAGAGGTGGAAATGTCCTGCCCCTGCTGCAGCTTGATTAAATACCTCTTCCTAGCCCTGCTCTTGCATGGTGAGTGTTGCTCGCAGAACGGTGCGATGTATTTGAAACGTGGTGCTGGTTCTCTCTGGAAAGTAATTAAATAAAGCTTTCTCTTAATCGACTTTTAAGTGACTCCGTTCTTCAGAGTTGCGACCTCTCTCCCTTTCATTTGCTTAGACTCCCCGTGCAGTTTGGTAGTACTTGATGATGATGATATTAGCGCATGGATGCGTTGCCTGCTGTCCGTGCACTTCAGACGTCAGAGTGGTTATATTTCTTAGTATACACACTTCTTTGCATGACAGCAAGGTTCCAGCTGAAGGAGCATGTTGCTGAACAACTTGAATAGGCAAGATTTGTGTGTCAGAGTCAAAAAGTGCCACTTTCACAAGACAAGTTGCAAAGCTGTTGGTTACCAAGTATACTCCTTGGAGTCAGTGGTCTGTTGTGTATTTTGTTTGTTTCTTTGTTTGTTTTAATGTATAGGCTTGTGAGAGACCCAACATGATACTGTTTTTCTATAGAAAAGGGTAGGCAATCAGGGTAGATGATCCAGGTAAGTCATCTCCTTTTGGGTCTGTTTAGAAAGTGCATATAATTTCAGAATATAGAATTGACTTTCCACAAGTTACGTTTTCATAATTTTGTATTTAGAAACCCATGCGCCAAACAGCATTTAAGCTGGATTCTGCATGCATGAGCATCTGAAAAGCATCTCAGGCTGTAGAACCAAACCATGTCATTGAGGTCAGCCGTACTGCTCAAGATCAAAGGGGCTGTGGACTTAAGTAAACATTCTGTAACCATTGTAACAATTGTAAAAAATACATTACACACCTTTGTGTCAGCCTTCCTCAGTAGAAAGGACCTTCCAGTTTTTTCAGACTATAGCCCTCATTACCTCCCAGCCAGCATGGTATGAAGGGAGGGTGATGTCATTCAACACAACTAAAAGAGTGGCAGGTTGAAAAAGGCAAATATTTGAATAATATGCCCATTAGAATAACCCAACTGGATCAAAGATCCATCTGGCCCAATATCCTGTTTCTGGCAGTGGCCAACTGAGAGGTCCACAAGGACTGCATGAAGGCAATAGACCTCCTCTGCTGTTTGTTCCTGCCCAGCAGCTGATGTTCAGGGATGCACTCTCTGTTCTCATGGACACTCAGCTGTATGAGACCTTCTTTTAAAGCTCTCTAAATGCATGACTGTCATCAGATATTGTAGTAGTGAATCCTATATGGTATGTCGTGCAAAGAAGCTATGTCCTGTATCTACTGCAACTTTCACCATTAGATCCATCATTAGATCTACTGCAAGTTTCATGAGATCCATCATTCTAATGTTATGAATGAGAAAGGCAAAAACAGCCATCTACTTTTTCCACAGTCTCATATGGATGGTGCCTGAATCCCTTGATCATTTGGTGCCCCTTTTCTGTACATTTTCTATCTCTGGAATATCCCTTTTGAGATGGAGCTTCTAGAACTGTACAAAGTATTTCATTTATTGATGTACAGACCTTATTATAATGGCAGTCTTGTCAGTCCTTCTCCTGATACCCATAACTCAGGTTCCACCTTTTTCACCACTGTTCCTCACTGTGTTGCATCTGGTGATCCTTCCATCCTATATGAGGAGATTCCTCTCAGAAGTTCTTCACAGTCTGCCATGGATTCCCCCATCCTGAATAATTAAATTTGTATTAAATTAAAATTTTCAGGTAGTAAACCTGGCTACCACACCGCTTACCCTTGATTCCAGATTATTATGAACATTAAATAGTCTCAGTACAGATCTTTGAGGAACTTTTTTTCTTTCTTCAATAGAATATTAATATTTAACCTGTGAACAGACCTGGCTTCCTATGCCATGACTGCTGCATTTACGAAGAAGCCTCTACTGAGGGACTTCCTTGCAAGCATTTCAAAAACTCAGCTATGCAAATGTACTCTAGCCCATGTGTTTGTGGAAACTCTCAAAAACTCTAAAAGCATGGTGAGGCAAGCAGCCTCCCAGGAGCAAGGCTAAATCCACCCAGTGTGACTTATTCTTCCATAGGCATAATCATTCGAACTTTAATAATGTTCACTCCAGTGCTGCTATATGTTCCCAGCATTTCCTGCTGAGTCAGGAGTGGAGAATTTGTGTAGATTTTGTTGAACTCTGTGTATGTTGTTGGACTATTTAACTCCCTCCAAGTTCAAGGGACTATTTAACTCCCTTCAAGCATGGCTAGAGGTCAAAGATAATGAGAGTTACAGTCCCATAACATCTGGAGACCCGTTTTTCCCTCCACCCCATTGCAAGTGGTTTTTGAACTCTTCAGAAGAGTTTATTGAGAGATCGATTATTGCTGCTGTTTCCATCCAGTATGAGATAACCTGCCATTAAACTGATAGGACTTCAGCATTGAAATGCATCGCTGAATTTTCAAAGAGGCTGGCTGCCCAATTTTTTTCTGTGGCAACTGTGGTTATTAAATATTTATAAAAACATAACTACTTTATTCATATTCTTTTCTTGATTACATACATAGGTCTATGCAGTGTTGATATCAGAATATTGAAAAACAATCATTTATAGTTGTTGGAATGTATGAGTTACGTCAACCCTTTTGGGCAATTGATGTGCATTAATGTCACACAATAATAAAGATTATGAGCTTTCTGTGTATCTTGTCTTTTTATGAGCAAAGATTACTTATTCATCAAAGGGTTTTTTATTATTCTCCTCCCACAGTTCACTACAAAATGTATAGACTGAATAAATATGTCTGGTTGAGACAGACCTGCATGGACGCCAAGGTGTACTTTAAAATTCTCTGATCTGGGCGTCTAGAAGTCAAAACAGAAGGTTTGAAGTTAGAGGCTAAGTAAGGAGAGAAGGTATAATTACAGGGTTAGACTCACAGGCTCATCTGCTTGGAATTACAGAGCTGTTTTAAACTTTGGCTGAAATGTGAACCAAATCAGGGCCAATAGTCAGATCAAACCAGCCACTGCCAAGAGAAGCTGAAATGGGAGGCTTTGTCTGTCTCTCCTCCCTTCCCACTGTGTCATCAAATGGGACCATTAAGAAAAGGAAGAAGGAAGAGAATGAATATATTTGCTGAGGCCATAAGCATTCCATACAGAAATGAATAAAAGTTGTAGAAAATAATTGCCCCCATGTGCTTAAATACGGACAGTGTAGGATATCATACCTGGACCTACAGCTTGTTCTTTTTTTGGGATGGGATACATTTTCACTTCTGCGTATGCATAATGAGAATGTTGTATTTCTGTCAGTGGTATTTGTTAATAAGTAAGAACCCTTACAAATGAAGCCCCATTTAACTGTCAGTTTTAATTTATGCATACAGGTTCTTTATTGGGATCTCTTTTCATTTGTATATTTGTCAAATCTTAATATAAAATCTAAATGGTTTCAATTGTTTTGCTCCAACTCCCTAGTTTTGAGTCAGTGTTTCATCTGAACCTTCTCAAACCTGGTGCTCCTCAGATGTCTTAGACTTCAGCTCCCATTAACCACAGCCAGCATGGCCATGCTGACAGAGTGATGGCAGCTACCATTCAATACATCTGTAGGTCAGCAGTTTAGGAAAGCTACCCTATATTAACAGTTGCCCTGACAGAACATAGGATTGTCCTTAGATTTCCAGGAAAGGAAATTTAAAATCATCACTAGGACCATATCTATGACCAAAAACCCTCTTCTTCTTGGCAGCTTTTCTCTTTTAATCTATAACCTAAAACATACATTTCTGTAAATTAAATTCTTTGTATCTTGTTTTGTTCTCTGTGATCCATTAACAACTGTAATCCATTTTGTATCTGATTTTTATTAAATACTTTAAAACTGCAATTGTAGCATATTTACAAAAAAAGAAGTTGGCATGACTTATTTTTCTGTAAACATGTGTAGGGTCAAGCTGTAAAACAGTCATTGTATCCTAGAGAGCATTCCTTTCCCTTGAGAAGCAATGTATCCTTTGTGATCCTCAGAATTAGGCCCATAGCTAGGCTGGATAGAACAGGGCCTTTTCAGTACTTTTCCAGATCATATGACCCACAAGGAAATCCACCTCAGTCTGAGCCTCCTTCTTGGACAAAGTAGTGTTAAATTACTTCCTGAAAAAGTGATTAGTTGACGAACATTTAATCTGTAGTATCTCTGAGGTTATGATATCTTACGAAGTGCTACTTCATATGGATTTTTTAAAATATGTAACTGTTTCAGCCATTTTGGTTAGACAGCATAAAATTAAATAGATGGCAGCATGACTACCTTAATTTTTCTCCATAATACTAGAACTCACAATCACCCAAGTCATCGATTAGGGACAGAGATAAGAAAGTATTTCATACAATGTATATGATAGGATGTGATGAGGCTACTGGTTTAGAAGGCTTTTGAATGCAATTAGACACATTCATGGACAATGGGTCTAGTGGACAGTAACCTAGAATCTAGTACCTAGAATCTCACATGTTCCAAGACTATCTCTGAATAACAACACCTGCAGGAAAACAGCAAGGATGTTTCTGGAAGCATTTAGATGGCTGTTGTTGAAAGAAGATGGTGGACTAGATAGACCTTTAACTTTGATCTAGAAAAGCTTCTTAAGTCCTTGCATTTTTTCCAATTCTAAACAAGCAGCCCATTATCTTCTCCTACTGTGACATGTCTACATTTCTGCTTCAGTTCTCTGAAATTCATCAACATCTGCAAAAACCAGCACTCAGAACTGAATATAATATTCCAAACAAGAAGTAGTATTCCATGCAACACTATCAATAACAGAAATTACACTGTGCTGGTATAAACTACCTCTAGCACACTTCCTGGAGTGATAAGTTTCCTGAAGAAATCTGTCACACTATCAAGTACTATTGATGTTGTACTAAAGGTCATTTACATTAGTGCAACCTAATTTACATTAGTGGTCGTGTTGCTCTGGATACTGCCCAAGGTTTTACCTGTACTTCCCTTGTCTTAAATATATTGCTTCAACTAAGGCTAGGTGAAATGGAACTGGGATATTTGGTCATGCTGTTGGGTATTGCTACTTACTCGGTTTAACCTTGATCAGCTATCACATTTATCATCAGTTAGCCAAACAACAACTGAAAAAAAAAAAAATCTGTCAAGATGCTTAGATCACATGGCTGTACTTCAGCCAGCTGGACAGCATGTGCAGTTCAGAAGTGCATTATAGATACTAGACATTAAAATGCTAGCACACTTTTGAAAACATGCTTAGTTTGTTATCTACTGAAAATATAAAATTAAATAACATGCATATAATGACTCAGATTCGTAATATACTGATTCATAAATATATCTTGATAATATGGGAATTGCATTCTTTTAAAGACTGTTGCTCAAAATAAAACATGCTGAATGTCAAAGGAGGTTTGTAGCTGGAACTCATCCATTATCGTGGTTAACTCTGCTTTTACTAAAAGCCACAAAAGTTTTAGATGTCAAATGCTAAAATCATTCAACTCTAGAACCTGATTAATAAGATGAAATGTAGATTTAAAACCATTTTCCTAATTTTTCATCTGTCTCCCCAGCCTACAACACTAGCCAGAGTACAGGAGACATAGCAACTTAGTAACCTTCTGTATGATGAGTTTTCTCTGCCCTACGTACACAATTAGTTTGTATTTATTCCTCAAGTTTGCACTTGTCACAGCTATATTAAGTTCTTAACTTGAGATATGTGAACTTAAGGAGATTGCTGCTATTCTGCTATTGCAACATATTGCAATAGGTATATGGAATATATATGTGCGTTGTGGATATTTATTTATTTATTTTTCGATTTATATCCTGCCTTTTTCCTACAAAGGGCTCAAGGCAGCTTACATCATCTCTCCTCCTCCATCTTATCCCCACAACAACAACCCTGTGAGGTAGGTTGGGCTGAGAGTCTGTGGCTGGCCCAAAGTCACCCAGTTGGCTCCATGGCTGAGCGGGGACTAGAACCCGGATCACCTGAGTCCCAGTCCCAGGCTCTTAACCACTACGCCACACTGATATTTTAATCACGGTTATGTTTACGTCAAGCGTTTATGGTAGTTCTATAACATATGATTTTCTGGGAGGTAAAAACAATACAGTTCTTCTTTTTCCCAATAGAATGTTAAAAATGTAGCCCATATTAGGGTTTAAGCCAATATCTTTCTACACATCTTACATACATTTACCCTATGGATCCTGTTTGAATTTTTGCTTTAATTTTTATTTCCAGCATTGATTTATCTTTGAAGTGTCAACCTACCAAAGAAGATTAAAGGGCATTTTTACAGGCTCCAAGAATATGCTTCTTTTGATGTTCAGAATGACAATTTATTTTGTACTTAGTTGTACTTAGTTGTTCTAATTACTTTTTGGAAATATGATTCTGACTTACTGTAAACATGCCAACTTATTCAATAATTAAATCAAAACCTTTCTTATATATTGTAGGCTCTCATTAACTATATATTAGGGATCTAAGTCTTGAAAATGTCTAATTTGATTACAATTGATTATATTGTAAGCCACCCAGAGAGCTTTATGGCTAATTGGGCAGCATATGGTCTTGACATGCACATGGTGGGCATGTCATGAGCGGAGCCAGCTGGAGCTGGGGGTCAGACTAGATGGCCAGGGAGACCCCTTCTGACTCGCTCTGTTTCTATATAAATCAAATAAATAGATACATAAAGTATACAAATTAAATACATGAAAAACTGAATTGGAAATATTTCCATGTGCATTAAACTGAAATCTTAGGAGGGGATTTTTTGTGCAATTTTCTATCACAAACTCTGTTATTGTCTAAAATATATCATTTATATATGAGTACAGTATTAAACATGCATATACAAGAAGTAAGACTGCATGGTCCTTGCTGACTGTAGCCCAAATCCAAAAACATGCAAAATAGGGTGCTTCATATCAGTAGTGAAGCACTGGTAATAAAATTTGCAGTGCCTCAAATAAAAGGTGGGGATGTACATTCTCACCTGTATCACATTATATAGGGAAATAGATTTCCATTCATACATCATAATTCTAATGCTGATTGCATGCTTTAGATACCCTTCTGGTTGTTCATTGGCCAACTATGAATTGCATTCTGGGTGCACAACTACCAATTCAGCATCAGCAACCAGATGTGCAGCCCTGGTGGGTGGGTGTGAGCTTCTGCTGACTTCACAATAAGGAAGAAAAGGGGCTGCAGCAACAAATGGCAAAAACCGGTTTCATATTCCATGTACAGCAAACCCCAGCAACAAGGGAGTTGCAACCTCTACGTGTACCTTAACAGTTTTGTCCGTCACCGTAGGTTTCTTCCAATGCACATTAGACATGCATTGCAACGCAAGGGACAGTAACTAAGCTATAATTCAGACACACACGCATGCCTGCATACGCATAGAATGTTTGAGAGTGCCTTCAGAATTTGGCTGTGGCCCACCCTTTCCTGCCTAATTTAGTGACCAGTTCTGCGAAATACTGCTCCTTTAGATGTTTAGAGTGATTAGAGTTAAAAACAGAAACATCTGCTTGGCAGTGAGACATAATATTCCCTATTGTAATTGTATACCTTGTGCATTGTAAGTCGGATGGGTAGTAGAGAGGTTATCTAGCAGTTTTCCACATCAAAAGATAACACTAATGTATATTTATTTGTTTGGGGCAATTGACTAGATAAGTAAAGCCATACCCTTTATCTAAGTAAGTTATGCCTAATCGGTTGGGAATGCTTTAAAACTTCTGACAAGTTTCCACTTGATATGGTTACAGTGAAGAAATATTTACATTGACGTTGTCATAACAGAGTTGATATCCACATATTATACTTTATTTCCACATAAGCTTAGCTTACCTAACTGTAGAACAAAATGGAGCAAACCTTAATTTGCTCTGCTAGATATATTGACTAACAGTTTCACAGTACACCTATGCATTTGTATGCTGAAATAAGATGAGTTATTATTTGGGACATACAGATTCCTATGTGTATTTTAAATTTGATATTTTATTTTAAATCTGCCTTATTAACAAATTGGATTTCCAGCCTTTAAAATTGCAGTTCTGAACTTCAGGTTTTGAAATGGTTTAAGGCATAATATTCAATGTATTGCAGAATCTGAAATAGTTTCAGAATCTTAGTATGTCAGAAATAAGCCTCTGTGGTCTTCCCAGCCAGATGCTCTCCAGATGTTTTTGACTACCAGTTCCCATAATTCCTAAGCATTCCTCATACTAGCTTGAGCTGAAGGAAGCAAAATCCGGCTTGGGGCATGGTGCTCTAAAAAAGAGAAGATCTAAGCAGATATCAATACCTGTTAATATGCAGGAAAGCATTCAAGAACATAAACAGCAGTGCAATTATAACAGAAAGCTTTCCTTTGCCCTTACATTGGGGAATTGAATGGTGAAGGGAATGAGCAAATGTACAATAGGTGTACATTTATAGTGATGCATCTTGTCCTTAACTGTACAAAAACCAGTTTCCAGGACTTTTATATGCTAGCATAAGCTAGAGATGAAACTATTGTTTGCTGATGAGGAAGCAGAACTATGTATGCAGAACTGGAATTGGATTCACAAAAGCTCCTATTAAGTTCTTCTTCTCTCCAGAGATGGGAATACCAAGCAAAGCAATCCTGTGAGCAAAAATCCCAGAAGAAGTAGTCATGATGCACAAAGATGTGTGAAGAGCCATAAAATGAGTAAAATGATTTAAAGTTTGTTTGTATTAACGCAAAAGTGTAGAAATGTCCTCGAGAGTAAGTTGCACTGGGATTTCTGAGTAAACCTAGTTTGGTTTGCACTGTAAACATCCTGGTCCTGGTCCTCCTACATTAGTGCTGGCAAAAATATAATGTGAGGATCATCCCAAATCATGTTACCCATACAAAGCCAATTTATAAAAAGGCATCATGCATCTGGTTGCTAGCAAGTGAAACTGAGACAGAGGCATGCATCAATTTGCACTTTCCCAAACTCATCAGAATTTTCATATTTCATCTTTGCTTTCTCAGGGCTGGGAGAAGGTTCTGCGCTTCTTCATCCAGAAAGCAGGTCCCACCCTCGATCACTAGAGAAGAGTGCATGGAGAACATTCAAGGAGTCACAGTGTCATCACATGTTGAAACATCTTCATAATGGAGCCCGAATCACTGTTCAGATGCCTCCCACCATTGAGGGACACTGGGTCTCCACTGGGTAAGGGTAGAGACAAGCAGTAAGATCATGGTTTAGAAAAGGAAATCCAGGAAGCTAAACTGTGCAGATAGACGTTAAAATAATGTTGGGAGCAAAGTGCTTTAGAAACACAGACAAATATGATAGCTTATTATAAGCTACCTTGGGAAGATTAGAGTGGTAGTAATAATAACAATAATCCTCTTTGAGGCCCAGTACTGAGAATTGATAGAATATAATTAAATATAATAATAGTAATATAATACTGAAACTTCACTGAGTAGCTTTTGTCTGCAAATTCGTAAGTAGTTTAAGGAAACTTTCCATAACAGCAGTGTATCTCTTCTATATGATTCTGCATTTTAAAGTCAAGAATGCTTTGAGAGTAATTTATATTACGCACAGAGAGGCTGCTGTTAGGGCTAGAATGTGTACATAGAATCCTTCCTGGCTGCATAAGCAAACCTGCAGAATGTTGTAACTATAGATTGTATTTTAAACAGTACGACATTCCAAAGAGTTGGAAACCGCAGTGCAACTGAAATTCATGAACTTACTCATATGTTGTCATGTGTTGCAGCGCAGCCATTTTCAGGGACTAATGAATAAAATCTTGTGCATTATGCCATTTTGCATGACATATGTATAAACAAAGTTCATTAACAAAATTAAATTATGAAGCTTTACTTGACGAGTCCAGGCGTGCGTATGTGCTTATCTGAGATCACAAGCGTTCAGTTAAAGGGAGGCATTTACTTTTTAGTCTCAGCTTGCAATATACAGCTGTGTACTCAATTATTTTCTTAGGAAGTCTCTTTGGGGATATAAAGTTCTCTTCATGTCCAGTCCTGCAGTCCTTATTCAGGCAAAACCACAACTGAAGTTAATGGGAATAGTGCTTGAGCAAGTCCTAATCTTCATCCAGATCCACCACACATAGCACTGTATGTTCAGGGACAAGCTGGAAAAGTCCACCACATACATGCAGACTTTCTACTTGCAGAAAGCAGGCAGATCACTAAGGTCTTATCTTATAAACTGTCTTTTCCTTGTAACTATTCATATACCTGTTTCAGATGTTACAGTTAGGGTATATTTTATAACATAGGAAACCTAAAGCACGTTTATTAATCTGCTTGCCTAAAGCCAGATAGGTATGTTCAGTCTTTTTATCCCAGGCAATGAAAGTTTCTTTAAAGAGTTACCTTGTAAAACAAACAAAATCTCAAGGAAATAAAATGAGAAAGGGCTAATCTAAAAGCTATTCAGATTGTGGGAATATTTATTTTCTAAGGCAGGCGCACTAAATTTTTACTGTATTATAGTCATATCTCTCTAAGAAAAAATGGAAATAGTCTTGAAATATTGATTCAATAAGCTTACTCCACCTTTGCAAAATATGCAGAATGTTGACAGAAAAGAGAAAAAATGAGCATCTAATGGTATAGCTTAAGAAAATTCTATATCTAACTTGACAGTACTTGGAATAAAGTGGACTACAAATCTAAGCAGTAATTATTCAGAGAAGAGGAAGTGTGTTGAGAAAAAAGGAAGTTGGCAATGAATAAATAAAATGGGCAAAAAAGCCAGAAAATGCTAAATACTTTCCCAGTGCTAAAGGTATTTGCTTGAGATACTCTCGACAAGCACAGAACCCCACCCCTGAAATATATTGTTAACTGTAGGAAGAAGAAAGTGCTAGTATTCTAATTATTATTATGGAGAATACTGTATTGTGGTGTAAATAAGATGTGTTAACAGCCCTAGTCAGCACTTTTTATATTACTGATAAATTACAGTTTCACACCTTACTAAGATTCTTGTTTTTTTTCCAATTTGGCTACAGTTGTGAAGTTAGGTCAGGCCCAGAATTCATCACAAGATCCTACAGATTCTACCACAATAATACATTCAAGGCCTACCAGTTTTACTATGGAGGAAACCGCTGTACAAACCCAATCTATTCCTTAGTTATCCGTGGTAAAGTTCGCCTCCGGCAAGCATCCTGGATTATTCGAGGAGGGACTGAAGCAGATTACCAGCTGCATAACGTGCAGATCAATAGCCACACTGAGGCAGTTGCTGAAAGACTAAGTCAGCTGGTGAATCGGACTTGCCCCGGATTTGTACCAGAAGATAAACCCTGGGAGCAGAATGTGAGCTACGACTTATGGAGAGAAGAGAATGGTTATGAATGCACCAGAGCACTGAATTTCGCTATGCATGAACTGCAGCTCATCCGTGTAGAGAAACAGTACCTGCACCACAATTTAGATCACCTAGTGGAGGAACTGTTTCTTGGAGACATCCACACGGATCCTGCTCAGAGGATGTATTATCGTCCATCCAGTTACCAACCTCCTCTGCAGAATGCGAAGGTATGTGAAACATTTTTCACAAGACACATTGATAAAATATCCCTTTTATAGCCATGTAAGCCAAAGAGGCTGCAAACAAAATTCTCACATTATCAGAATCATTATTCCATCTTCATTCAAAATCATCTGTCACTGCAGGTTTGGCCCAACACCTTCATACACTCCTTGTCATTTTTGCTTTTTTCATGCTTTGCTCCCATCCAAGGCAGCATCACTTCTTTCAGGTTCAGCCCTATCGCCCCTAGTGATTCTCTTCTTTTGCACACTCATCACAAAGTTTGTTTCCTTTGTCTCTTTTGCCTTTTTAAGGAGCACCAGCTCCTGCAAAACTTCTCAAAGCTTGTGGAATAAAACTATACTCTCTTGTTAACACTTACATTAGAAATAAAGGTACAACAACATATCAAAGTTTTGTTGATTGAAACAGGTTCAAGGGTGAGTGGGAATCTATCATATACTTTTCCCTAGCTCATACTCTTTCAAGGTTCCTTGAACTTTGAAATGTTGCTGACAATAACAGGAAACTATTATTTCCTAACAGGAAATAACAGGAAACTAATAATAACAGGAAATTCACCCTTTCTTGAAAACAGAAACTATTTAAGCTTACCAGCCAGCCACTCCAGAGGTCATTTCTTTTAGCTTTTGTGTTTTATTACAAATGAAATTTTGCATATTGTCAGGTCAGGTAAGAGTAGTTTGAGGATAGGGCACTATTGTGGCCTGCAGCATCTCATCAAAAGATGCAGCAAATAACACTTTCCTTAATTCTTTGCTTTTAAGCTCTTGTAGTTTTGAAGTACCTCTACTGAACATCTTTGAGATCTGCCTTATGTTTTTCATCCTGTATGCTATCAGATACAGAGTGAGCAAGTTTGCACATCATGCTGAATCGCTCCAGCAATAAGCCGTAGTGGTAATGATTGGATTCACCACTTGTCCTTCACCCATTGCCTCCTCCATGGTTCTCCAGCAGATATCTCAGAGGACTCCATGGCAGGACTGGCTTGGCTGTTCCCTCCTGCCACAAGTAATTTTCACTTGCCACATATTTTGTTCATCTTTCCATCTTTCCAGAGATCATAATTTCTACTTTGACATCTAGTTTTTTTGACAGCCAGTGAGAGCCCCTTCAAAGTTCCCAAGTGCACACACTGGAGGGGCTGTCAGTAGTTGGAAACCTCTTGTTACTGTTATTTTTGCACTAACCATGTGTGTAAATATTTCTGTGTTTTTAAAATTATTTTAGGCACATTTGTGGGAATGCATCCTTGGACATACTTGCATACTTTGGGGGTCCACAAATGGGAAGGCTCAGCTGGGCACTGTTCTGGGAATATCTGTGGGCGAAGCACAGCACAGCTCCCATCTCTGGAAATTGACCCAGACATGCTCCAAATAGGCCTTTCCTCCACTTTGCTTTCTTTTGACAGTTGACAAAGGAATGCAAACTTTGAATGATCATTACTCATGAAATGGAGAGGCACAATTTACATTCTTTCACAAGAAGAACCTCCCTGTTTTGTTTTGTGTCTTAACTACCCTCACAGACTCAAGCATTTTCCTAGCTTCTGAGGAAAGTATAAACGTGAAGTTGACTCCATTTTCAAGAAAAAGGGACTTGATGGCTAGCTTCAAATCTCTGCATCCTTTTTAGACGGAGTCCCTATTTAGATCTGATTTAGACAAACAATAGCTTCATGTGGCTTGTTGTGTGATCTGAACCTGGGAGACCAACTGGAGGAGAGCAGCAAAAAACCCTTACGACTCTTATTAATCTCATTCACAAGTGATGGCTACTCCACTGATGCTCAAATGACACGTTGGGTTAACTATTACTAGCTTGTTCCTATTTTGAAAAGACAACAAAAATGTGTGTAATTGGGATCACAATTTTTGTTTTGCAAAGGCGTGCACTTAAATCTGCCTGAAATCTGGAGTTTTGCCTGACCAGTGATCTGGTAAATGTCTGCTGTCAAAATGCAGTGTGTTCCTTCCAGCTTCCAGCTGTCAATTGGTCAGCTGTCAATTTGTCAAGTGAAATGCAAAGTAGCAAAGAGGCTTTTGCCTTGAAAGCGATTGGCATATATATTTCCCTTTAGCAATATGATCCTCCAGCTTGTAAGTATTGAGCATTCCTTGGTGCCCTCCAGCTTTTCCACACTTTAAGGAGCCTCTAGGCACTGCAGAAAGGGGAGATTTACATCCCATCTGCTTTTCATGCACACTTTTGACAACTGTCAAACCATAGAGAGGATTTTTTAATGATCTGACAAATGTTATGGGGTGTAATTTTTGAACAAGGAAATCTGCAGCCTTGTATTTCCCTGTCCTTAAAATAGTCAGATTTACAAGTCAGTTAATAAAATGTGTGCATTGCCTCGGTTAGCTGAGTTCTAGTCTCCCTCTCCCTCTCTCCCTCTCTCCCTCTCACACACACACTTGTACCTGAGGTTATTAGTGTGGTACCTCTAGAAGTAACATCTTTGATATGTACTATGAAATCTCTTTGAAATCACAGCCAGAAAAAATGTTGATAGATAATGAGAAAGGTTTTTATTGAAGAAAGAAAAGATTGTCAAGAAAATAGGAGAGGAAATCAATATGTTGTCAGCCTAGCAACTGTGCAAGGATGGGAACATGCTGAGAATGTTACTGCAGACACATGTCCACATGCCATGAGAAAATGATGCATGTTCTATTCTGCAAGAGAAGGAAGAACTAAAGATATTAATGGAATATTAATTTTCCATCCATTTTAGAAGACTTGCAAATTTAATCTATAGCAAGAACTGAAAGTACCAAACCTAACTGTACAAACAGAGAGAGGGAGGGAGGGAGGGAGGGAGGGGGAGAGAGAGAGAGAGATGAAAATACATCTTAAGGTTTTGGAGTAAACCTGTCTGTACATCTTTACTGATGACATTTCAAAGGAATGCACATAGCAATTGGAACCACATTTGAAACTTGAGTTGTCATTGGTTAATTCTAAACAGAATGCTTTAGAGTCACTTCTAATTTAGAATTTTTCTTAGCGTTTTTAAAGATTTCCACCACAAAGGCCATGATTGTAACCAGTTGGTGTAATTATTTAATAAGACGTCACTGAATGGACATATAAAACACCTCTATGCAAAGAAACATATTTCTATTAGGTCCTGGCATTTTTGTGTGACATTTTGGACAGGTCATTTTAAAATAAAATATAATCCCATTTTGTTGTGCATAATCTCATTTGATGCTTTTTCTATACAAAGTTGTAAGTGGTTGTGCTTTCATGAGAATTTAAGAAAGAAAGCTTTGGAGAAGCCATCCTCACACAGTCTAGTATAATGTGCAGTTTGACCCCTTCTGGCTATTTACAGGTTGTAGCATCGCTCTTAGATGTAAAACAGATGGCCAGAAAAGATGGATCTGGAGAACATATAAAACACTTGTGTATGGTTATACAGGTTGTCCTTCAAAATTGTTTTTTCCTAATTGCTGGTCCACAGGGACATAGCTGATAATAAGCTTAAATTCTAAAATGAGTTTAAAATCACTAGTCTCAGCTCTTCTGGAAACTAGATACCACATATAAACAGAAACATGAATTCAAGTTTTTTTCTTAATAGTTCTATGGTCACACACTTAGCTTGGTGAGACTATCACCTCTGAAGTGAATCAGGTGTATTTTACAGAATCCGTCTGGCAAAGCTTGTTTCATTTCCTTTTTATTATTATTTTAAAATATTAAAACACAGCTAAAATCATTAGACCTCTATAAAGAATAGAGAGCGTTGAAGCTTTTAAAGTTGTTAAACATGCAAAAACAAAGAAGTCATGTTCATTATATGCTTGAAATGAGTGGTAGTTAAAAGCAAATAATTATTGGATATGTTAGGAATGCTAGAGTGAAATAGAATCAGGCTTGTTCCAAATTCTTTACAATAGTTTAGTTACAAAGGCCCAAAGTGAAAACTAGACAGATCTAGGCCAAGCTGTTAATGTGAATGAATTTCCTAAGGTCCAAAGTTTGTTTGAGCAAATGAAGAAAAAATGGAGTCCCCACCCTGAAATGTCCTCTTTATAACTTCCTTACGTGAATACTGTTTATTAGTATTTAAATAAAATATCTATAATTTCCTAAATTTGTGACCTCTAGTAGTCTAGTGGAATTATACCAACTGCCCAGTGCAATGTAAGGGAAGCAAGTTGCTTTCTTGTTTGAAATATTTATTAGCAAAAATGGGATGTAGAAGTTTTCATTGACAGCTGGATTTGAGGTGGCTGTAAAGAGGGTAGGATAACTCAGGCCATGTGTATTGGCAGTCTGATACCATTATTTCTTGAAGGAGCACCAAGAATGTGTGGGCACAGGGTGGACCACAGTTCACTAATGACAGGTCTTCAGAGCTACTGGGAGCTTTGGGTGCAGCCAGTCTTACTACGAAAGCTAAAAACGCAGCAAGACTCTTCTGTTGTTGAATATATTATGTACTCAGACTGTGAAAAGACTGTATTATATCTTTATTTTTCCTGGGGATTTCCTGTGGTTCACCACTCTATGTTTAAAGTGCAAAACCATTAACACATGCCCGGGGACCATCAGTAAATTTAAGGCTTATACTTTCAGAGATCCAAGAGACTTACAGAGATAACTTTGATTCAGGGTAGGTCTCCTCAAGCTTCTTTACCTGAATAATGAATGTCTGGGGTGTATGAAACACATTTATTTAGCATTTCAGTGTACCTGCAGTCACCATGTGTAAAACCTGAGTTCTGCCTCAACATAATGGAAATAACAGAATTTTCTTCTTTTTATAGACAAAATAAAGAAAAACCGCAAAAGCCACTCTAAAAAAAACCTTTTAAATTTATGACATGTATTGATGAATACAAACAATGAAAAAGTAACATATTGTGTGTTAAATTCTATGTTCCTGTCAAAGATAGGCTGGACATGCACATGGTGGGCATGTCAGGAGCGGTGCCAGCTGGAGCCGGGGGTCAGACTAGATGGCCCAGGAGACCCCTTCTGACTTGCTCTGTTTCTATGTTTCTAAATTGGTCCTGCCTTTTTCCTATAGTTTTGGCACCTGGCACTTAATAAGTGCAAGTTTGTCAAAATATGGAAATATGGTTGTAGCCAAGGCTAGGAATTTCTCCTAGAGTTCATATGAGTCTGGTTTTGTATAGAAGCTAAGGAGAAACAATAAATGTATGATAAAGTAAGGTTCAAATGGCCAAGGTTTTGACATGTAGGTCACTTCTAGGTTAACACATCAGTTCTGAAGTACCATTCTACTTCTTTGTGTCTCATAGTAGTTGATCACAATTTGAGTGATCACACAATCCACTGAAGGAGAAAGGGTAGAAGAGCTTTCTTCTAATCACAGATTAAGTAGAAGATAAAATATAAGAATTAGGGTAAGAGAAAACCTCTTGGACAAAGTAAAAACAGGAGAAGTCATGTGGGAGAGAAGTTCTTAAGAATACATTCTTAAGAATAAATAAGAATCAGCCAAGTTCTATCCAAAAAAGAAAGAAAGAAACATGTTTGTTCATTTAGCAAAAATACACTTATTTTACCATTACCAGTTTCTCTGGTAATGGTAATTACTAATTTTTTCAATTAGTTATTGAAAAAAATGGCATTCAGTCCAGCTGATAAAAACAATTTAAATGAAATTCTAAGATACATTAAAATACATAATGCATAATTCATAATATGCTTAATGAGCAGAAGAGGACTTGTCTTGACTGATGATTAAATAAAATTATTTTTATTCTTTATTTCATTTCTGTACCACCCCATAGCCAAAGCTCTCTGGGAGGTTTACAGCAGTGCATAGAACAGAATAAAATACAATACAAATATAATTAAAAACAAAACTAAAATGAATTTTAAAATGAGTAGCTTTAAAAATACAATAAAATGACCCTGCAAAGAATCACCTGAATAATCCCCTCTGGCCCTTGGATATCCAAGGCCTGGCACCAAAAAGACAGCAAATTTGGCAATCGAAGGTCTGCAGTGAAGAGGTTGTTACAAAGATGGGAGGCAGATAAAAATTATGAGAACTTCATTCCTCTCTTCCATTATCTGCGTCTTCCAGTTCAGCCTCTTGATTCCATTTTTGGAGGAATCCTGTGATACCTTTTGCCATTGTAAATTAGTATTGCTACAGTGGAATAGATGACAGATGTAGACACAGGCATCCTGCATCTGAGAAGGACACTGGTTGTCTCATTCCTCATGTATCACCCGACATGCTAAGATTTAAATTCAAAGCATATCTTTCTCTTTTAGTGTTTTCCTTGAAAGGGTCATAAAATCCAACTGAAGCAGACAAGCCTGACTGCTTTTAAGTTACATTTCTTCGGACACAGTGGTTTAAAAAAGATACCTTAAAGTGAAATACAGATTGCTATACTTTGAACTGCCAAAACGTGATGCTCAAAAATCAGCCCTTTATGTCATTACTCTTAAATCTTGTATAAAGTTCATATGTCATTAGTAAGCTTCAGTTAATATTAGCATTTTAAGGGTCACTTCCCTGGGAGTTCCCTTAGCTACGTTAGCCTCATGTATGAGATCATGGAAAGCCTTCTGGTTATCACTTTGGTGATGGAGAGATTCTAGCCATTCTTATTAAAGTGTTCTCTTGGGCTTAAGATATTTAGCACTAGAGCACTGGAGTGGGAATTGTACTAAATATACATAAGAGTGGCATCAGCTCCACAGCACCATCATGTGAAGATAAGCAGGCCTTTCTGTTCATTTTCCAAAGATTCCTTTGGAATCAAATGCTGTTGAGTTTTCCTTTGGGATCATCATGGGAAATCTAACTCAAAAGGCCTGGCATTCAAGAGCCACCATGCTAAGCCTTGAAAATACTGAGTATAATCATCTTCATCTGACATGCCCTTCTCTGACATCAGTTGCTTGTGCCTGTAATTCAACAGTTTTATGGACTTAAGGGTTCAGTGCTAAATACTTATTTTAAGGCTAACCAAAGGCAGCTGAAAATAAAACAATGCTGTTAGTCAATATTTCTGATTTGCTTAAACTGCTTGTCCTTAACTATTTGCAATACTCTCAGCTTTTCAATCAAAACAAGTTTCAGTTCTTGGTCTACAAATTTCACCTGGCATAAATCAACATATTTCCATTAAGGTTATTGGATCAAAGATTATTTGCACCAGATGAGAATCTAGACATTTTAGTCTGCAGTGTGCTAGACTAAAAAAGAAAAACAGTGAGAGAAATACAATTCCTGAAATAAGTTAGAAAATACTTTAAACAGAGGACTGTGAAGCAGGCAGTTTCATGAAAGCTGGAACTGGGGAGTTACTGTCATTAAGTAGGGTAGTGATAGAAATAAGAGCTGTCATGGGTAAGTTCAGGAAGAGGGGAAATTAATTTGTGTGTGTGTGTGTGCTTACTTTAAATAAAAATGAAAGTTAGAAGTACTGGGCCCCAAGTGAGCCATTATATAAAAATGTAGTTTACTTTTTGTTTCTTTCTGGCATCACTAAAGAAGGAAAGAGTAGAATAAGGAAGAGCTCAAACCCAGCAAGAAGGGTAAAGAACATGTCCTTTTTTGTTCTGATTAGAAAAAGCTTCATTATGTACCTTTATCATTTGGGGAAAGATAAATGTAGTAGATTGCAGCTTCAGGTAAAGTTGGCATCAGAGTTACATGCATCTTAAATGACAGAAGAATATTTTCCAATCTTTTCTCTACTTACATGACAAAAGATTCATTTCTCTGCTTGTTTTTGATATTTGTTTTCAGTCAGAGATTAGCCTGTCAATTTAAAATCTCTATTTTGGGCTGGTTTTTGGTTGATGGTTTCATGCAAGAGACTTTGGGAGTTAATTTCTTCAAAAACAAGTAATATACAAGGAAAAAGAATAGGTGGACTTTTGGGTTCATTAAGCAAAAATAAACATGAAATGATTAATTAAGATGTGGGTTGATGACAAGAAAGAAAGCTAGAGTATGCCAAGATGTTAAGACAGTTTGTCAGGGCAGTTTGCATTACATGTTTGCACTGCTTAATATGACTTACAGTAATAGGACTCTTCTACTGAAGAGTACTTTAATAAATTATTCCAGGCATTCCGTAGATGCCATCTCTCTTTGTCTGAAGTAAGCAAGTTACATTCACCTTAAAGCATAGGATTTGGGACACACTGGGAGCTTCTTTGTTCTACACTGGTACCTTGGCTCACGAACTTAATCTGTTCCACGACTTTGTGACCCAAATTGGTTGTGATCCAAGTCAAACTTCCCCATAAGATTCAATGTAAATAAGGTTAATCCATTCTGGCCCCTTCGAATGTGGTTGTGAGCCAAATTTTGGTCACGAGCCAAGTCAAACTTCCCCATAAGGTTCAATGTAAATAAGGTTAATCTGTTCTGTAACTTATTTTTTTTAATCAGAAATTTTGAAACAAAGTGACAAAGAACAACAAAGTAACAAAGCACTGTACAGTACAGTGGAGAACACTAACCTAGGTGGGGGGGAGATTATTGTTTTGAGGGAGAGTCCCCCTCCATAAGGACATTGGCGGGATCTCTTTCAGGGGTTTCCTCTCTCTGTCTCTTAGCTGCAGGGTCAATTTTGGTGAAAAATCTGTCTGTAGTCACTTGTTTTTTCCTGTGCTGCATAACCCTCCAGAAATGAGAGACCATGTTATTGTTCGTCAGATTCAACACTGTTCGTTACATTTACGTTGGGGTGGTGCTTCTCAAAGGAACCCTGGCATGGGCACGCTCCTGCAGGAAAGACGGGCGCAATCTCAGCCATCTCCCCCCCCCCCCACAACCAGCATGATCGCGGCCATCTCCCCACCCCCCCGAGTGGGGAGAAGGCCACGATGGCAGTTGCGTTCGTGCAGGGAAAATGTGTGCGATCACAGGTGCGCTCCTGCAGGAAAGATGGGCGCAGCACAGCACAGCCGTGATCACGCATGTGTTCCCTGCACGAATGCGACTGCGATCACGGCCATCTCCCCACTCGGGGGTGAGGGGAGATGGCTGCGATCTTGGTCGCCACCCAAAGGGGAGTTTATGACCCAATTCAAAATTTTCATGACATTTTTGTTCGTGACCCAAGGCGTTTGTGAGCCAAGGTACCACTGTATATTGCTGTTGGCATTGGTGCTTTCTAACACAGGCCATATTCCACACCTGTTTCTATTTTGGAGGTGCTTCCTACCTTAAGAATAGATTTATAACTGCTATATTTAATAACTTATCTTCCGTGGCAGGAAAAAAAAACTTTGGTAGCTATCAGAAAATAGGCAATTTCAGTTTATCCAAGTTTGTTTTGCTAGGAAGAAATTTGTGTTGCATCTGAGTCTGTTTTAGTTATACTAATGCTCATGAAAGACAAGTAAGTTTACCATACAAAAATAATTGTGGTAGTTTCACATTATTTAAAAGGGTACTTTGCTGTTGTTATATTACTTTATATCCTACCTTTTTCTTCCTGCAAGGAACCCAAGGTGGCTTACATAGCGCTTCTCCTATCCATTTTATGACTGATCCGAAATTACCCAGTAAGCTTCTTGGTTGAGTGGGGACTGGAACCCAGATCTCCCAAGTCCCCAGTCCAGCACTCTAACCACCACGCCACACTGATTCTTTAGAGTTCTTTAGAGGGGAAAACCTGTGATTTTCTTGAGGGAGAAAGTCGTGGGAAAATCCAGGAGGCATACAAATTGAAGATGATGACATCTGGAAACCCTCCCCTTACAAAATTCTGTGAAAGATGCAGAATTATAATCCAGATTTAGGCTCATGCATTTGGGCCAAAGGAAAGTAGACCCTCTCTCCCTCTTCCTACAGCAGGGCCCTCCAGCCCCTGAAAATACAAGTGTTGCGGGACTATGCTAAGAACATGTACATTGCAGTGAAGGAACTACAGAGCAAATAGCATGAGATGACTTGGGAAGGAGTGCCAGACCAGATATTGCAAGAGAATACTCAGGGGAACTGTAATGACTAAGCTGGGAACAACTGTATCTGAGCTACACCATGCCGTTCCATTTTTGGAAAGTAGCAATTGAAAGATATTTCTTTAATCAATTTTATTTTCTGTATATTGTTTTATGGACCATATGTTTGAATTACTGTTGAGAGCAGCCTTAGGGATCTCATGTGGAGGGATAATAGAATAATTTCAAAATATTTTGTGCAAACAACATAGTTTTATGCATACTTCAGCAATTCGAAATCTTTTACAGAGATAGTACACATCATAATATGTAAAATGTGATACAAATTTGCAGCTATTAGAGTTGTACTTTTTCCATAAAGAATAAAATAATGCTAATTTACTAGTGCTCTGTTTCTGATTATGGCTCTTTCTTGATGTCCCTGTTTAAAAAGTGTTTAAAGTTATCTTTACCAAACATACATAGAAAAGAAGTGATCAGAAAGCTGTGACTTAAAACTAAATGCACTTTTGGAAGGTCTCTAAAAAGCCAGCACAAAAATGAGAAATATCCTTAAATTATAGAGCAACTTCTTCATTCTAGCTCAGCAATGTAGAACAAAATACAGCATTTCCCTTTCTTGTTCTTAGTTCAATTAGCATTTGATTTCTGGAATTCATGCAGCACATGGCAACTACTTCTCTTTAAAAAGTGCAGTGCTGACCTGAAGACTCTTTACATCAAAGTGATATTGAAATAAGGCATAACTTGTATAGGATTGAACAGCCAGGCTTAGATCACAGAAGAACAGTGGGTGTGTTCAAAGAAATGCCGGATGAAATAATTATGTTACATGGTTTCATCTTTCATGAATATGGTAGGATAGAAAATTATTCACTGAACAAAATTAGTATCATTACTCTGTATTAATGAAACAGAGTGAAAGGCACAACGTTACCAATCTCCATATGTATCAAAAGTGCTTATCTCTAGTTGTAAGAAGGAAGTAGTTTCCTTTGCTCATAGCATGGAGCCCCCAAGCTTCTGTTGTACGTACAGCAAATTTTACAGCACATGTCACAACAAAAAGACATGCTTGTACTATAGTGGCTACCAGAGAAGCTAAGGTAGAATGCTAAATTTTGGCTCTGGATGAGCATTTGCCCTTCATAAGTCTACGCTGTATAAATGGTGAACATTGTAATCCTCTCCTGTTATCCCAAATGCAAGAAAAGAAGTAGATTTCAGGACATACTGTAGATCTCTGGGAGCTTTCAGACTGAGAGCTTTAAGTCCTGTCCCGTAGTTTTTCCAAACTTTGCTGCATAAATATTGTGGGTGGGTGGATGTTCCATTAACAACCTTTTGTGGGTCTAATATATCTAAGAGACAGCGTACATTGTTTTCACAATGTGCACTGCTTTTTTTAGCAATTTATTTTAAATTACTACTAAAACAGTTTGGTGTAATTGTGGAAATAACTTTATAACATCAGTGTAAGAGAAAAGTCATTTAAAAGGGCAAGCCATAAAAGAGCACATGGTCGCTAGATGGTGTCTAGGCTGCCATGTGGTTCTTGAAAAACCCAGCGCCAACCTCAGAAGCTTGCTCTGAGGGCAGAGCTAGGACTCTGGACTTGGAGGACTCTTTCTCTGCCCTTGCAGTCAAGGCAGAAAGAGTTACTCCAGCTGCAACCCAGAGATTGCAAGAGCAACCTTAAAGACAGAGTTTGTGGGCCTTATGATGAGTAGGGAGGAAGGAGACAGGCACCTCCTCATGCGCCAGGGCAACACATGTGGGTGGTTGAGCGTCACCATCTAAGGGCTTTGCAGCATGAAAGAAGCACAGAAGTGACCTCCTCCTACCCTCCATAGGATGGACGGCCCATAATTGTCTTAGTGTGGAGAATTACAGTGGTACCTTGGCTCACGAACTTAATCCGTTCCAGGACTCTGGTCGTGATCCAAACTGGTCATGAGCCAAGTCAAATTTCCCCATAAGGGTCAATGTAAATAAGGTTAATCCGTTCTGCAACTATTTTTTTACTCACAAACATTTGAAGCGAAGGGACAAAGAACAAAGATCACAGCCATCTCCCCCCCCCCCAGCGATCATGTGGGGGGATGGGGGGAGACGGGCGCGATCGTGGGCATGCTGGGGGGGCGGGGGGGAGGTGGGCATGGGTGCAGGCGTGCTTGGGCAGGGAACATGGGCACAATTGCAGCCATCTCCCCCCCCCCAGCACGACTGTGATCGTGCCCATGCAGGGAAGGCGGGTGCGCTTGTGATCGTCACCCAATGCAGAGTTCGTGACCTGCAGCAAAATATTTATGAAATTTCTGTTCGCGACTCGATTTGGTCATGAACTGAGACGTTCGTGAGCCAAGGTACCACTGTATGGGCAGCTTCACTGGATTGTGCTGTAACAGAACTGAAAAGGAGATTTTTTAAAAAACAAGCTGCTAAAATACTGCTTCCCAGCCAAGTGATAGTGAAAGATAATAGCAAAGGTGTGTCAGACTGATGAGGAACGTGAATGAAGGCCAACCCTGCTTTAAACATCACCTCACATGAAGCCTTTTGTGAAAACACCAAGGGATAGTAATGGGGAAGTTTTCTTAATGCGAACAAATTGCTGCCCCAGTGAAATCAGTAAGCTTGCACCTATTTCAGAGCATGATAGCATATTGACTGAATTGGACATTAGAGTACTGAGGCAACATTCCAGTCAATTTTAATTGCTCATACAATGAGCTTTGTATATGGGATTAAGAGAACTACTCTTATATAACACTTGGACATCTATAGAATTAAGAAGAACCCTTCCATTGTCATGTTGCATGGGGTTTTGAAAGTCTCTTGCTTCAACAAATGTTTGCCCTGCAACCTGATGTTCAAAAAACCAAAGTTCATCCTTGCCTGAGATATGCAACATTTGTTGCATGAGTTCTTGTTTCTTCTGCATGTTTATGCACCAGTTCCTTGATAAGCAACTATTATTTTCTAGCATTGTACAATGGACATTGCCTCTATATCTTACAGAATGTTTATGGTATTACAAAGCTTTGTCATTGTTGCTGTTGCCTCTTTCCAGAACCATGACCATTCATGTATAGCCTGCAGGATCATCTATCGGTCAGACGAACACCACCCTCCAATTTTACCTCCAAAGGCGGATTTGACTATTGGATTACACGGGGAATGGGTGAGCCAGCGCTGTGAAGTGCGTCCTGAAGTGCTCTTTCTGACTAGGCACTTCATCTTCCATGACAACAACCATACCTGGGAAGGCCACTACTATCATTATTCTGATCCGGTCTGCAAGCACCCCACTTTCACTATCTATGCCAAGGGTCGCTACAGCAGAGGGATACATTCCTCCAGAGTGATGGGTGGAACAGAATTTGTATTTAAAGGTAAGAATTCTTGAGTTCCAGTGTGCTGTAGGCTTATACTGTATTGCATCCATACACTCAGACTAAAGGCACAAGTTGGTGGGGGTTTCAGAGAAGAACACTATGTAATCCTGCAATGGTCAAAGACTATAACCACTCTTCTCCATCCAGTGTGGGCATCAGTGGGCAGAATCCAACACTGACAGCTTCTGCACCAGCAGTATCCACCACTGCAGTGTCAATGTAGCATTTACAGGACAATGCATGTGTCTGGAAGGAGGCAGGTGTGCAGACCTACCATGAGGCCTCCACTGATCTGTCTGGTTCCACAGATGAGTGTTTCCACTTTTTTTCCAAAGCTTTATCTAAGATGCACAAGCTGCCCCTTGCATAAGTTGTTGATCATGCTTGCAAAAAATAAAAATAATAAAAAAATCAGAATCTACCACTTGCAGAAAAGAATGGGTGGGAACAGAAACACCCCTCATAATACCCCAGTATTTCTGGGCAGCCTGTCAAGGGTCATAACCAATTGGATTTAAGGGATGTCCAGCCTTTTTATGACAATGGCACGTTTCAGATTTTGAAAGCTTTTCATGGACACTCCCATAAAATACTTGCCTTCCATTTCCAGGATACAAGCCAACAAGGCTTTAAAAAAGAAAGCTTGTCACCTGGATACAAGGTAAAAGTGGAATTGAAACACTACAACCAAAAAATCCTTTGAATTCACTTTTCTGCTCCGACACTCATTGCTCAGCAGGTGGGTTGGTGAGGCTCAGAGATGAGTCATTTGGCCAAGAAACTGGGTCCAAAGCCAAAATGGGGTCTAGGCCTTAAATGCCACAGTTTTTATTTGCATTCCACACTGCACAACCAAATACCAATTTCACAGCACCAGAATGGTAAGTCTTAGAGAAATACAGAGACAAAATACCTACACTCATTTTAATGCTCGTCTAAGAATGTGCACACCCAGGCAAAACTAGGTACCACACCAAAACAAACAATCCACTTAATAGCACACTGAAATAAAGGTCACTGACTATAGTGTGGATGCCAACCTCCCAGGAGTTTGTTGTTGTTTTTAAAACATAGCTTAAGATTTATATAATCAGGAGGGGCAGGAAGCCCAGGAGGCACCAAGGGCCCCAGAAATAATCAAAGAAAGCATACGATGGCTCTAAAATGAAACCTGCCTGTGCTTAAAGGGCAGCACAGTTGGTGTTTGTTACTAGAGAGAAAGAGAGAATACCAAATGCCTGCAGATCTGCTCAACATGGCTGCCTCTGCTAGTAGATGATGCTGTTTAGACCTTGCCTGACAAATAAATGAATTCATTTGACTGGCCTCCCAAACCCAGCACTGTGTTTGGAACAACTTTCATGACTATAATATACAGGATTGTCTCTCTGTTGCTAAAGATACATGAAAAGGAAACTTTTGTTGTTGTTGTTATTTTTTTTAACTTTCCACACAAATGAATTAAATCATGCCACCCAAATTTGAAACAGGGCAACTTCAGTTTATTTGAATTTCCCTTTGTGGAGGCCTCTTCAGTTCAGCTGTAAATCAAAACTAAAATGATTTAAATTACTTTTAAATTAAATCTAGTCAGTCGTCTCAGGATCAGGAGAACTTGGCAGATATAAATCATGGTTGTTTCTTTAAACTGCTGAAGTTTATAGATTATCCACTCCTCAAGATGTTGTGCACATGAAGCCTTAAAAGTGAGGATAATATATGATGGTAATGGAACTGGCATTTGCTGAGGTTTTTGGTTTCCATTTGGAACTGGTTACTTCATTAGCAAATATACGTTAAAAGACATAACTCTATATCCTGACTAAAGAAGAACGTTTGAATGAAATTTGAGTGCAGTTTTATAGCATCCTCTCTCTTTTATATTCTCATGAAAAGCAACTTGGTTTTATTTGCAGGTTTGCCTGGGGCAGGGTAATTGTGAAACAGAAACTCTCTGACTTCCCTATCGAGAAATCAGTCCCACTACTTCTTTCCTCCTGTTCCTTGCAGGCTTATTATGTGTAAACCTGAAACAATAATAGTCAATTTGCTGAGCACACTCTTAGCGCAGGAGTTGAAATTCTTTTGAAAATGAGTCCTCAGACTGAGTATTTCACTGATCCTAGCAGAATTAGCCAATTAAGTCAAACATGATCAAAGTACAGATTTTTACATTCAAATTTGAAGATTTGTTAACATATCTAACATTTCTGTTAATTACGTTTTCTAGGTAAACCTGCCCTAGTTGTCAATGCTATGTGTACACAGCAATAATCACACTCTTGTCATTTATTATTTATTAATTTATTTAGGAAGCTTCTATGCTGCCCCATTTGCCAAAGCCTTGGGGTGGCTCACATCAATAAATAAATAATCACAATATAAAAACAATATTATTTGGGAGAATAGGGCTAGATTTAGTCCCAGTTGGTTCGCTTTCCTGCTGAACTGGTTTGATTTCTGCTTTTCTAACAGAGCTTCTGACAGGCAGCTGCTGCTGCCCTGTATGAAAAATCAATCACTCAATCACATCAATCACTCTTTTTAAAAAGCTTGCTTAATGCTGCTTCTTTATTCTAAATTATTTATTCTTTATAAATTTAATTTATTCTTCTTTATTCTAAATTATTCTAATGCTGCTTCTTTTATCCTTAATGCTGCTTCTTTATTCCTTTATTCTAAAGGAAAAGCAGTCATGGGACTCTGATCTGGCACTGTATTGCCAGTGCAGATCAGAGTCCTGTGCTGGTTTCTCACCCAACAAGTCCCCCATGAGTGTGTGTGGGAGGGTACTATTCATCCTCCCCCAGCCCCCTGACCCCAAATTTTGACTAGGATTTTTTTTAATCATCTACTTGGCTAGGAAGCACTGCCCTTACTCTCAACTGAGACTGTGGTTTAGTGGCAGAGCAGCAGGTAAACATGCAGAAGGAGCACTGTTCAATTCCTGGTAACCCAAAGTAAGGGCGTAAAAACTGTCTGAAACTGGAGAGCTGTTACCAGTCGCTGTCAGCAGTACAAGGCTATGACCAGCAGTGGTCAGTACTAACTCGGTCATAGACAGCTTCCTCTACCCGTCAATCAGGTTCCTCTGGACCCAGTGATCCCACCACTGAGATTCCTGATTGGTTGGGCCCAGTCAAGAAAGAAGAAAGAGAAATGAACAGCAGCGTACAAACCTCAAATGTCTTTAACAGGGTAACACGTGCATTGACGGAGGAGAGTCTATGTATAGTTGTTAATCAGGGGAGTAAGCAGAAACTGCAAGTTTAGAAGAAGCATACCTCTGAAAAATAGTTGCCGAGGGCAAACAAGAGGGGGGAAATGTCGGTCTTCATGACCTTTTTGTGGTCTTCCCCTAAAGTATCTGGCTGGCCACTGCTGGAAACAGGATGCAGACAAAGGAATGGACAAAGGAACAGGATTTCCAATTAACTGAATGGTATAAAGAAAGTTGGAATGTAGCTGTTAATGATAAGTTAATGTGTGGAATTAAGGTGAAAAAGAGGGCTGATAAATAAGAATGATTTTAATGATATATGGGGTTTGTTTATTGAACGTGCATTAGTAAAAGGGAAGGTTATTAAACCTTTGAATTTTTCAGTGCACTTCTGAACAGATGGGGATACTCCTGAAAGAGCAGAAATGTAAAAGAAAAAGTAAGGAAGAAGGAGGAAGTTAAAGAATATATACTATGTAGCCATGATGGGATGCACTAGTTGTTTATATATACTGTCTTGTGCTGTTATTTCTTTTTATTCTTTATTCAATGTATTTTTATATTTGTATTGTTGTATTTTAGTAGTTTAAATAAAAATAAAAATACCCCCACCAAAAAAAGGAAACCCGATGCTGGACTGGAGGATCCCTGAATCTTCTGAAGTGGAATCTTCCACTTAGTCCAAAACTGAACTTTGTACAATAAGCTACAAGTGGTTTTAAACCACTTTTCTAATTCCTTATATTTCCACTTGCATTGAACTTTACAACAATAATGTAAAGATCCAGTTCAAAAATAAATGCTATTTCTATCAAAAACATTGGCTGTGTTCACAGAAAATGACAACCGATGCTCAAGGCTGAGTGTGCCTCATGGTTTGTTGTTGAACACAGGTGGTTTTGTGTGAACCTAGAAGTGCTAACAAAGCATGGTTTATTAACCACAGACTACCCACAAAAAGAACCCATAGTTCATTAACATGTTTGAGTTTGCACAGAACAACCACTCATGCTTCATCAACAACCCACACAGAACCCACACTCCGAACTGAGTGGGTAATCACATTGTATGAACCCAGTCGGCGTATTTCTAACTTTTTAAAAACAGCATCAAGTCCTGACCGAAATGGGTTTAAGCAATGGCAAAACTGTAATGCTTCAAAACAAGTTAAGAGTCCCTTTGTTCTTCTTGCAGTGAATCATATGAAAGTTACACCTATGGACATAGCTACAGCCTCTCTACTGAACGTCTTCGATGGAAATGAGTGTGGAGCAGAAGGATCATGGCAAGTGGGTGTGCAGCAAGATGTCACCCACACCAATGGCTGTGTCGCTCTGGGGATCCGCCTACCTCACACGGAGTATGAGATCTTCAAAATGGAGCAGGACGCCAAGGGGAGATACTTGCTGTATAATGGGCAGAGGCCAAGTGATGGATCCAGCCCAGACAGACCAGAGAAGAGGGCCACGTCTTACCAAATGCCCTTAATTCAATGCACTTCTTCAGCACCCCGAGCAGATGGAACACTAGAAGAAAATAAACTTGGATGGTACAGTAGTGGCTCACCAGCAAGGAATCTATTTGCATTTTTTTGGGCTGTGATGCTGGCTAGTTGTACTGTGCCACACTTGGGCATTCACAGCTAGAAATAAATTCTGAAATGACTTCAATCAGGACAGTGTAGGATTTGGGATACATGGGAATGTGGGAGGCATCTTTTCAGACAGAAAAAGGACTTTTTATGCACTTCAGTGCCTGAGAACTGTAGTTCATTTCCTCTTTCCCTCTCTTTGAATCATGAACAGCACTCACTTGTTTCTGCTTTGAACTTCATCCAGTCTGTTCTATGGCCTAACATGACTCACAACAGTAATTGCACTTTAGGACTGCAGTCTCTTTCCTTTCTTTATTTCTTTTTTTTTTTAAACCCTACTAGAATGAACGAAAATATTTTATCCAACCTTTCTTCTGCCAACTTTGCTGTTGCAGTCCATCCGACCCATAACATCAGTTTCTGCTTGGAATTTAATTATCAGGAATTATGCTTTTATCGTATTGTGTCAATACTGGTAAATTGCATCATTCTTATGCTACAATTTGTATATATGTATATATGAAAAACCCAACCAAGGATTTATCTAAATACACATTTATAGAATTTACATAAAATAGTATGATTTTTGGAGACAAGAATACTGACTGGAAAAATTTCTGTTTAAACCTGCAAAGATAAATTATATATATAGAATTTAAAAATAATCAAAGATACGTGACACCAGCATTCCCTTAGTGTGGCTCAAAGCATAACAGTTTAATCATTTCCTGGGCTTCACCAACTGGTCATAATCAAGAAACTAAGGAAAAAGGAAACAGGGCCAAAAACGGGTATAGAAATGGCAAGTTTTCAAACATCTCTTGTACAAGATAGGTTAAAAAAGAATTCAGATTAGCTGTGGTAGAGAATAACAATTTACAGAAAGTCAAATGAAAGCCAAATTATAAAATTTATTTGACTTGACAAAGTAGAGAAATAAAAAATTAAATGACATTTCTTTCCTGGGTATCGAACAGGGTGTCATATCTTTTTCTTTAGAATCACAATAGCCCCTTTACCTAATACCACAATGACAAGGCTCAGATACGTTTCCCATACATGTTATTGTACTGACATCTACCTCAGTTGTTGACATTGTGAGGCAGCTTCAAACCATGATATAGAAAGTAATGATGGACTATGCCCATGCATAAGGTAAACCACAAAGTTGGACAAGGCCATTTGCATAATAGAAGTTCTTTCACCTTCTGAGGTCATTCTGTGGACTACAGACATTCCCATTGTAACAGCAAGCAAAGTGGCTATCATGATCTCCATTACTTGTTTCACAGAGTGATCCTATGGCTCTGAAACGTCATCTGGGAGCACCATGGGATACTTTGGCTTTGCAGCTCTGAGCTCAGTCACAGCATTTGGAGTGTTCCCTTCATCCGTTCAGCCGCCACAGAAACTACTGTACCAGCTGCCTCTTTGAGGTTGGAAAAGTGACCTCAGAGAGGGGATAAAATGGACTTTTGGGGGAAGGGGAGGAGCCTGGGTCTAACCACACCGGTTTCCTGCCCTCCCACTGAGCTTCTCAACCAGAATCATCTCTGCCACCCCTCCCACTCTGTGCTGAATGCTCACAACTCTCGGGTTGCAAGCACTGAGGGTGCCACCCATAAGATTGGGCCCTAAAGGACTAAACAAGAAACTATCTGGCCATTTCTTCTGTTTGCCAACATACACTAAAGGCTATATTTGAGTTTTCAAATCTTGGAAAGAAATGAGTGAAAATGAAGTAACACAACCAGGTTTGCCTGATAAGGGCCCTGCTGGATCAAGCTAAAAGCCCAGCTAGCCCAGGATTTTGTTCTACCAGTCACAGTCAGGACATGATCACAATAGCTCCTTCCTGCTCCTTAACAGCTAGCATTGTAAAACATTTTCTCTTTGATACTGGAGGCAATATTTACTCGTCATAACTAATAGCCATTGGTAAACCTGCACTTGTCTAACCCCGTCCAAATCAGCAGCACATTCCATATTTAATGATGTGCTATATGGAGAATGATTTCCTTTTATTTATCCTAAGTCTCCCACCATCTTTATCAGACAACCCTGAATTCCAGTCCTATGACAAAGGGACAATAAACTCTTTATCCACTTTGCAAATTTTCATGCATTTCTATATTTCTACACAAATCCTTTACTTGCTTTTTCCTCTACGAAAGAGACCCAAATGTTGTAATTATCCCGCTCAGAGAAATTGTTTCAGGCCCTTGATAATTTTGGTTACCATTTGCTACAGCCTTTCCTACTCTACAATATCCTTTCTGAGATATGGGGCCTAGAGGTATCCTTAGTATTCAAAGTGTGATTGTACCAAAGATTTGTATGAAGGCATTATACACTGAGAGTTTCAATTTTGTTCCCTTTCTCATTGATACCCCCAACTTGGAATTTGCCTTTTTCAGAGAAACCACAGTTCACACAATGCTCACATTCAGGGATTAAATATAGGTTAAGTGTGGGTTGTCATTGAACCATGAGTTGTTGAAACATGGATTGTGTTATCTGAATCCAGCTGCAGTTACAATGCATGAGCTGTTAACCACAAAGAGCCCAGAACTCATGGTTTGGTTTTGGGTTGTGAGCAATGGATTCTTCATTTCAATTTACTATGTAAACACAGCCACTGGCTTTCCCTATCATGTTCTGTCATTGCCAGCTCAGCCCACATCAGTATATATGTGAAATTGGCTTGGCTTGGCTTGGCTTGGCTTTTTTGCCCCAGTTTATCACAGCTGCTTACCTTGAATTGTACCTGGTATTGTAATGCCTGTTCCCCTAATTAGGAGCTGCTTTTGGTACACTTTACTATCCCTTTTTGTTTGTCATCTGGATTGTTCGTGGCTTATTAATGCAGCTGGATTCAGATAACATGACAATCCACATTTCAACAACTCATTCAACCCACACTCAACCTGTAGTCAAATCCTGCCCATGGGTTATTCTGTGTGAAATGTAGCTGCTTCTGAGAAAGGCAAATTCCAAGTTGGGGTATCATTTGGAAAGGGATAAAAAATAGAACGATCATTCTCAGAATACCTTTGTACAAATCTATGGTACAGCCACACTTTGAAAACTGAGGATACCTCCAGGCACTGCATATCAAAAAAGATATTGTGAGCAAGCTTGGTTAGCTTACTGCTCACCCTAGACTCCCTGTCTCCTTTCATTATGGGTGACAACTTCTGCTTAGAAGTCCATGGTAAATTTCTGGTCATCTTCTAAGAATTTACAGATAGACTAAGATTGTAATCTAGCTGGTTATCGTGATTATAGCTTGGGACTACATTTACAAGAGAATTATTTGTTAAAGAATATTGTAGCAATTATAGGAAGAAAAATTACAAGAAGATCCTGTCCTGAATGATTATTTTAAATAAATAAGAAGGCCACATTTCAATGAATAGAACAGTAGCTGTTAAGAACCTCATACTATTTATGAAATACATAATTATTACATTTTAAATCTACAGAGAGAAGCTTGGAACATAGAAGAGTAGTAATTACATCCCAACCTGAAGTGGTTCTCACATAATGGTGCTCTTCCATATATACATTTCAGTTTGCATCAAGACAGGAAGGACTTAACAGCCATATTACAGCACAGAGATAGCTGCACTTAGTCTTGTTGATTTCAGTGGCCTTTGTGGTGGCTTTGTGGAAGTAGCTTGCATTATTAGACTATAACGACAAATAACAAACTCACACAAGAGCCCAATAAGAAAGCAACTGAAAAGCATTTCTGTCTTGTTTACCAACTCAGTATCTAAGACTGTACAGTAAGATATTTCAAGGTTGGGTGCTTTGTTTTGTTTTGTTTTGTTTTGTTTTCAGTTCAGTTTGTTGTTGCTGGTTTTCCAGCCAGCTGGTAATTTCAGAATATTTTAGAACAAATACAGCCATTGAGAAACAACAAACCTCCTGACCATGCATTTTAGATTAGCTCCACTGAATATCTCATCTAAAGCTTGGTTTGCCTGAATGTTAGGCAACTGTAAACTTGGTTGGTAACTGGTTGCAGTGCAGGTGGAAGAGGTGGGCTGTTCATGCAGAGGTTGCTGGATACCAAACGTTAACCAGGGCATGCTTCAGACTTAGGCTTTCTGATCCAGGATTGTTTTCCTACTCTACCAATCATTCCAGCCCCTGGTGTTTTACTTACTGAACCAGACAGTTGGCTGTGCTTCCAGAGACTAGCAAGTGGGGCAATCAAAATTTTCAACCTAAATTGGTGCTGCCTTAACAATCATCTGTTGTCAGGCTAGGCAGGAGCCATGGGGGTGGAGAGGATGAACTGGACTCTGAAGTCAATTCGGTCCAGACCTTGTCCACTCTCTCAGCTTCCATACGACCCCATGTAAGATCCAGCTTGCACTAAGTGGGTATTTTGATACGGACACTTTCTGCACACAGCTCATCCCTCCCCTCCCACAAGACTCCAAGAGTGAGTCATGAAATCACCCTCCTTTTATGGTTTAATAGAAATCATATGTGCAATACATCTGAAGGCTTCATTGTCAGACACTTTACCATTTTTTAGTTTCTGTTCTTAAAGTAAATGACTTGGATTTGCTGCTTAGCACATGATGCATTTTTCTCTTTAATGCTAGTAAGTCCCCAAATGTGTCTGCAAGTGGGAGGGAATGACACTTACACACATAATGCAAAACTTTTCAGCAATATTCATGCCTTTCTTTTGATCCCTGTTACCACCAATTTAAATTGACTTCTTGAAATCAGTTGTACCTTTAAGTAGTTTCAGTTACTGACCCCTTAACTATTTACATAATAATACCTTTACTTAATTAAAACTTTTATATCCTCAGGTACAAGCTACATTTCTGCTAATCACATTGGTACAAGTCAACTTATTATTCTTATACCGCCCCCCCCCCCCAAAAAAAAACCTCTTAGGGACTGTTTTAAAAGTCTCTACATGGCCAAGTTATCCAGTTGCTGAAAAGGTGGTGAATTTCAGAACTGGGTTTCAGAAATTGCAACCTCATGATTAGTCCAGATAGCCTCCAGACTATAAACAGACTCACTACCAGTAGACATCTTCAAAAACAAAACAAAACAAAGCCTGAGCCCTTCCTACAATGGGCCTATTCTTTCCGACCCCTAAGGCTGCCTAGTGCCCAAAGCATCTCTGTAGAACTCTCTTCCCCAGCCGGGTATCTTCCAGATGTGATGAACTTCAACTCCCAGTATCCCCTGCCAATAAAGAGTCACTGTCCGGCCTGCTCGGAGTTGCAGCCTAACACACCTGAAGGGCATCCGGTTGAGGAAGCCTGCTCTGTGGACAACCTGAAAGTGCACACAAGAAGCCGGGTTTCCAATGTCTCCCGGCCCAATTCATTGCAAGCTCGAGAACATCTGGGCTTTAAGGATGGAGCCTATAAGTCTCCTCCTATCAGACAGTACTGTTACTTGCACCTTACCTATGTAAGGATACATTGCTTGAGAAGGGGAGGTACTGCTGTTTATACATAGGAGCAATTTCTCCTGGCCTTGTTCTTTCCTTTTTAATTTTATTATTATTTTACCTTTTTTTTTTTTCTTTGGAAGGCCCTTGGAAAGACCAAGTTTGTTTGAGTGTTCTCTGGCCAGCTTATTTCTCTCCGGAGACTTGCTCATCACTGAACAGGAATGCATGGCTTTGTTTGTTTTCAATAAAAAATAGACCCATTTTATTTTATAACTAACATGGAAGAGCTAAGGAAATATTAGCACTGGTAGTAGCAATGAAATTGTCATATTGAGATGTTTAGAGCAAGATGTTCAGATGGTGCAGTATCCAACAGGACCTTTTTGCTAGAGCAAGTTTTTGAACCATGTGCAAAAAGGTTCATTTGCAAATTTTACATTTATAAGGTGGTCTGCTAGCAGTTGTGCAAGGAGAAAAAGCAGCAGAACTCTGCTAGTACCGCAATTTCTGCCGCTAATGGTTTTCAGGATTTAGGTCCAAAGATAGAATTACACATACCTCAAATGTGAACTGTTGTCAAGAAACTTTATATATAGCACAATATATAAGGCCCAAAGAACAGAAAACAAGAGAGACAACCCATATATAAGTCACAAATTAAACTCAGGTCCAGTCCTACATGATAAGGGTGTACTTATCATGTGAAAACCCCATTCATTGAAGATTCTTAGGGTTTGTTTGTTTCTTCCTGCCCTGGTATTAATGCTTGGCAGAAAATCTAGCCAATAGAAAGGGAGCTTATTCATCCTGAAGTAATTCAAGCTTCAAGGTTGGCAGACAATTGTCTACATATATTTGGCTCTGGGCTCTAAACTGAGAGTCTAGCATGCTGCCATGGGATGCTCACCACTCCCAAAAAGGCATCATGCTGTAAAGGGTTAGAATTTAAAGTGGTTGAATATTGCATATAAACCCAAGAATTATTTTTAATATCTATTATTTTTGTAACATTTTTCATTCTTCATTCCCAAGTGCATTTTCCAGTTTAAAGTGCCTGGGAGTTTTGAGAACTCGATTATAAAATGTTGAAATGTTGTTTAAATAAAGAGAAAAAAAAACAGCCCTAAAATTTCTCAGAGTTTTACTAATGGTGTGTACATGCTTGACCAGCAGATAGTCGCATCTTTGCAAACTGTAACACTTTTATGGTAAGCTTTATTGCTGGGGCTTTTGGGAGGGGTAGGTGGAAAAAGACAGCATATTGATACTATATTGAAGAATATATAACCAGACAAGCAGGTGTTAAATGTAAATATTTTGATAGAATTAGCGGTTTAAGCTGATTTACCATTATATTTGCCACCCATAAAATTATAGGGCATGGTCAAAGAATGCTGCAGTATTGCAAGTAATTGCCATTCAGAAAGCACTTAAATTTGTCTGATATCCTTGTTCAGGAGTTGCTTTCCATGTCATCTCCACACTGTTCTTTCATTTTCCTTGACATGAAAATAATATTACCCCAGGCTTGTCAAGACACCTTGTACACCTAACTATGGAGTGTACCTTCAACTTGGAATACTGTATAACCATTTACTTCTGATCCCTTCTGATTATTACTATTTTAGAGTCTCTGCAGTTTAATCGATTACTTACAATTATTAGTTGTCACCCAACTTAACATTCATTCAAATAGTTATGACAACCCTTCCCAAGCAAATCAGGGCAGGTAATGCAACATTAGCAGCACATTTTAGAAATATGAACTATGAAAGAATGGTATTTGCCTAAAACAGTAGGATCATGGAAGACAAGCACTTATTTCGGTAAGATCTCAAAACAGCATGGAAAAATTAAAAACCATGTTGGAGATTGAGTGCCTCTACAAAAAGGTCAAGATTAAATGTTTAAACAGAAAAAAAGTCCAACAACTCCCTACGTTCTCTGGCAAGAGTCCACTCCTAGGACTTTCTCCCACCTAAACAAGCGTTATGCTGTTAAGTATAATAATATATTGCCCTCTAGTGGCAACATCTTCTCTGAAGAATTACAGAATATGAACTGCCTATGAAGACCAGGGGCAATAAATTAATAGGTTTTTGGTAAGAAATGACACTGGTCTTAGATAAACAAAAGCAAACGAGTGTAATGAAATTAGGGAATCCCTGCTATAACAAATATTGTTATGACCTGGCTAGCTACTGGGGCCAGTTATAAAACTGTCACTAAAAAAATAGTATTGCAGGGCAGTTTTTAAAAAATCTTTTTTAAGTCAGACTCTGGTCTAAAGTCCATGCCTTGGCACATTCTTTGGAAAAAATACAATACACATAGATTTATTGTTTACCTTAATATAGAATCTCTTTCATCTAAGCCTCAATTTTCTCGTAATTTAGGGTGCAATGCTACACAAAAGAGGTTAACTATACAGAACCCAAATTAGGTTACAGTGGAAAATATAACTTTAAGATTCCATACCTGTCGCTTTTCCAAGGAGGTCTTGAAAAGTTTCTTGTAATTATCTATTCTGCTACAGTGTAAAAGGGAATTACCATAATTTCTCCAATATGCAACCAACTCCTCTCAACTCTTTCAAGTTTGACTATAGACAGTCACACTTGGTCAATTAGGAACATTTTCAGTAATTCTTAAAAGAGCAGCTAATCAACAGTGCCATTATCCAGCTTTCAGTTAAGAGAATCCCATGCAGCTGTGGGCAGTACAAGCGACTCAGACAGACATAGATTCCTGTCTTCCCAGACAAGAGAAATAATACCAAAAATAAAGTAACTCCATTGTCTCACATGAAGCTTAATACAGTCCCTTATTTTCTCTACAGAAGACTGTCCTGATAGCCCAAACTCACTGCTGCTTTTCAGAAGCCACTTGGTAAAGACGGAAATAGTCTCTGCTGTCTTCAAAGATGGCATGTTTCAGACACCGGCACTTATGTGTACAACAGACAATTATTTTGGATTGTAGTGTTTGTTTCCCTTTTGTTTTCTGGAGTACCCTCTATATTAATAGCATTCTAGAACTGAAATGGACAACAAATGATCAGTATGACTGAACCTTTGTAGGTGCTCACATTCCTGCACGGTAAAGCAGCCCCACGCCATTTACTGACAACTAGATCTGTCACCACACATGCATTGCCTGGCATTAGACTTCCAGGATCTTTAAGGGACGAGACAGAGCTCAGTCAGCTGCCTTCTGTAGCCCATGCAGCTTTACACATAAGCCTCCTGCCTGTGGATATGTGTCCAAACAAAGTCACTTAGTCAACTCAACTGTAAATTCCAGATTTTTATTAAATGATTCATATAAGCAAGTCAAAACAAAAAAGGCTAATTCTCAGCTAGTCTCACACAGATGTCTTTTAGAAATTAGATGCAGTAATTTACAAGTCAGAAGTCTTCAGTTTACTTGCTATCTTCACAATTTTCTGTTGAAAGCGGTCAACAGGATTACAAATGCTTCTTTCTCTGGAAATTTAGGAGAGCGCTGAGGGGAGCAGAATCAACTGATCAGGTGGAAAGCAGCTCTCTTGATGATGCCTGAGGTTCATCACTTGACAAGGACTGGCCAGTAACACTTGCCAACATCCAAGGTGGTACAGAGCCATGAATGGGGAGCCATCTCATCTTGGAATCCTGTCAGATGGGATTAAGGGGAACATCTCTGATGTGGAGAGGGAACATGCTTGAAGTATGTCTTCATTTCTTTATAGTGGAGAATCTGTAGGCAAAGCTCAGATTTCTTAATTGGACAGAAAAGTGGAATTGCACTCTTCCATTTCTACTAATGAAGGGCAAAAGCACGGAAAAGTGGAGACACATTTGTAAAGAGAATGTGGGAAAGCACTGAACAAGGAGGTAATCAAGCTAGCTAAATGGAGCAAGTATTCTCTTAAAGCACTCTGCCTCCTGGTTCATTCTATCATTCATCCCCTTCCTCATTCTTCAAGCATCCATTTTCAAGATGACCTATGCAGTATCAGAAGGTCATCACAGACCTGGGTATTTCTCTAGATTATCCAACCACTGCGGTCAAATAGCCACATTCTGACAGTTTGGAGATGGCAGCACATGAATACAATTGAAAAGTGGTGGCCAGGGCTGAATTTCATATTGTTAGTGTACATGCACACAAAGAAAGGATGCATCACACCAACCATTACAAGAAAAACACTATCCTTCAAGTGGTTAAATTTGGATAAGCCCATATCCAACAGCTTTCAGCAAAACAGCTGCATTCATTCCAGGCAAGAATATCTTCACTAATTCTCAATACCTAGATTCAGTCAATTATTGTTTCCACAGAATCAAATCCAACATGACTATATTGTTCTCATTACCCAAGACTCTTGATGAATACACATACAATACTTCCTTGTATACATCATGACTGTACCAAGTACAAATAAATTACTTCTATCGTTTATGAACAGAATAAACAGGCAGCAAAAATGTTTGTACAGTGGTTTGCTTCAAACCGTACAATATGAATGTATCACCCATTATATGTCAATTTTTAAGTTAACTAGTGCCATGGCAAGGATTTTTGAAGTTCAGTCCTTGTGCAAACACAGCATTAATAGGCAAGTATGAGAGGGTTTATTAGTACAAGATAGCTCTACCTGATCACAGAGCGTGCGATGATTAGGTCCCTTCTAAAAATAATTCTGTTAATTGAAGAAGTTATCTTAGGGCTGTCTTAAACTTTTCCTGTGGTCACATTACTGAAATATAATGACTGTGTGTGGGGGTGGGGGAGGTAAATCAAGAGGTCAAAACTCCCATTAAAGTATGAAATGGTCGTAATACTGCAGAACAGCCACCACTTGCTTGGTAGTTAAGTTGCATTTTTACAGATACCTCTCATTAATCAAATCCACTTGCAATATTAGGCTGCCACCTAGTGTACCCATCCAGAGTTTTTGCAACTGTGTCTGCGTCAAGGGTATGCGTGCTGGGATATCCGATTACCACCTGCAAAATAGCTTCACTCTTCTAATTTATACATTCATAAAATGAAGCCGTGTGTGAAGAATCTAAGAATCAAAAAGGCAAGCAAAACTAACAGGTGATGCTGTGTTGAGCCCCTATCCGTAACCCGAAATTACATGCAGAAGTATTCTCCGAGCATGGCTAAGAGCAAAGAACATGTACACCAAGAGATGAATTAACCATTGTGTTTTACATGAAGTAATTATTTATCTGTGCACATATACAAAACATCTCAAGAAAGAAGGAATTTCCTGCATTTACTAAACATGCTTACACAGCCTTCTCCCAACCAGGTGCCCTCCAGGTTTTTTTGGACTACAACTTCAATCAGGCCTAGCCAGCATGAGCAAAGACCAGGAATACTGGAAGTTGTAGTGGATGGGAAGGCCAACTTAACAGATTTCAAAGATGATGGCCTGGTTTTACATACCTGATTGTTCAGAGCAGTTACTGATTGTTCTAAGCAGATGCCACAATAGAACAGCTGTCAATGTGAAGTTAGCAAAGACTTCAATGATAATTTAACACCTTAATAAAGTTTCAGGATTTATTTTATCACTCAATTCATAATATCTGCTTATTAGGTAGTATTAAGCTGCCACTAAGGTTCAGAGCTTTCACACTTGCACACAGGAAGAGCTTATGTGTTGAGATATTCCCATTTTAAATCACACTCTATCAGAGCCTTCCCTTTTAAAGTGATTAAAAAGGGTCTGGGCAATTGTGCTTTGTACTGAGAAACAGAAGGAAATAGATTATTCTAAAGTCTGTTAATCAGCTTTATTTTTGGAAGCCAAATTCAATATGCTTCTTATTGTAATTGGTTTGTGTAACTGCTGTAGCCTCTAAGACACATTATCAACTGTAAATGTCAAACTTTTGCATTTGTAAAGAGCAAGTAATTTATAATATATCAAATCTAAAGTGGGAGAAAGATGACTCTCACAAATTTTGAAGCTTAAATTCATGTATGGAACAGGGACAAACTTTCTTCATATCTATACAAACAATCAAGCAGGCAAAGTTCTTACCATTTCAGGAACAGACAATTTAATCCATATTACATAATTTCACTGAATACAGTTGATATCATCCAAAATCACTCCTGAGAGCAAAATAGTTTAGCATTACATTTTATATACAATTATGAAAGGATTATTAGAAATCAGAAGTGCCTCCATATAAGCAGAAGCACCTCAATGTACGTATACTGGTTATAACGTCCAAATGCACTGTTACTAATTCAATAATATTTATCTTTGAAATGTATGCCCAACTAAATGGCCCAGCCAGGCCTCTTAATTGCCTACTTGTGATCATCAGACTGTTGGAACTTCCCTTATTTTTGTGGCATGATAGCATGCCCACATCTGGTTACTTCCCAATACCAAGTTTTTAAGATCAGTCCACCTTTGATGAATGCTAAGTTTGGTCTGTTCTCTAGCCCTAAAATATATAACCGTTACTACAAGCTTTTGTATACAGTTTTAACAGTAAACATATCTTTGAAGCTTTCCTCTTGCACATACAAATATCAAAATGTATCTAGAAGTTACAGCCTGTACATTAGTCTTTTTTCCTGTAATCTTCCAATGATCAACTTCCTTTAAGGAATAAATGATTTCTTCTGACGTACCATTTATACACCACAGTATGAAGAGTCTTATAGATTTTAGAACTGATGAAGTGGGAACCAGGCTTGAGCATGTTTCTTCCAATCACCAGTCCAAGAAGACTTGAATGCAGATACCGGAACACACAAAAAGGAAATGTCTGTATTTGCATGCTTTTAAGTGAAACATCAAGCAGTGGTTTGTTGTCTTCTTTGCAAACTGCAAGTTTTATAAAAGTTTACCATAGAGAGCAGTGACAGTACATGATGTAAGTACGTCTTCTATTAAAAAAGCACTAGAAATCAAAGGCAACCAAGATGATGTATATTTTTTTCCTAGAACATTTCTCAGCTACATAAGATCTAACACACTTAGCTGCATCATATCCAAGAATGTACAAAATTCTGCTTACAGGTATAAGCCTTCCAGAATGCCAGTTTTTAAATAATTCCTTATGATGGATAACCGTTTAGAATAGCTATCTTGTGCTTCCAAAATTATCTACTTAATGATATAAAGACCAGAAATGAAAAAGCTATAAATTTAAGTGCAGAAAAACAGTTCAGACCCAATAAGATGCATTTTCTAAAACAAAGAAGGTATGCATAGGTGATGGGCAACTGTGCCAAGACACTTGCTGGGCATAGCTTCATTTTCCTCTCACAAACCTAAATGATCAAAGACTGCTCAGCCTGTATCAACTTGGGAAGTATCTGGAAATGTATAGAGAACATTTGGACTAATAAATCTTAAAGAATAATTACTGCTTGTTAAAAGACATGTTAAGTATTCCAAAAAGATAAGGGGGCATTAATGATGCAACATAAATACTCGCAGAGTCAAGCATATTTTAAAGATACATTCAGAGTATCTCCTCTTTTGACTAGTCCTATGTAACAAAACAAAGCTAGTTCTGACCTTGCATTTTGCTAAAAAGCCAGAAATCTTGCTGCTGTTAAATAGTAAGGAAATGGGTATGTTTCTTCTGAAGCTTCACTGGTACCAGCCTAAGCCACATGAGTGAACTGCACAGTACTCATCTGTGACAAGATGGTTATGTACAAAACATGTTGGAAAACCTTTCTAAAATAACAGTCCACAGAAACAAGCTACCCAGTCTGTTAACAGTTTTATTTTGTATGTTAAATACCATGGGACAGGGCTGTAAGGATGAAAAACTTTTTCAACAACTGCCTCACAAGGAATAAGAAATTCTGCCATGATATCAGCCAAGTAAGGTAAAGGAGGAAATTTACACACTAAGAGGAACCATTTCCCCACAGAATGCCTCATCATATTCCTGAACAAGTGGGATTAGCATTCTAATAATCATTTTTACGAGGCAAGAGCAACAGATAAAATTTTAAAGGATTATTAAAATAACATTTACAAGACTCTGAACAATTTTTAACTCTTATTAAAACCACAGAAAGAAAGAACAATTCTTTATTTATGACTTTTCATAAAGGACTGAATGTGCAACTGACACCTGCTATTGATGAATTAATATACAATTTTGTCCAGCAGCCGAACAGTTTGTCTTTTTTATTGTGTTGTCTAACCGTGCAAGATCATTAGAGGCAAAGCCTATATGATGCTGTACACAAAAATGGTCACTTGGGCCATACTACCAATGAAGTGGTAGGTAAATACATTTTTCTGACCGAGAAAATAAAAAGGAAGCTGCTATCTGCATGCTTCTTTCTCTTTCTCCCTGTCTACAAGATGAATTTCCCTAAAAAGAATCCAATGAAAATGGCTGCAATTACAACAAGAAGTGAGGGAAGAGGATTGGAGCCATTATCTCGGAGGGCCAAGCCTGATGGTCCAGGTTTATCCGAGTGTGTCACCTTTCTCAGCCTCAAACCTTCATCCTGAAAACACATGGAAAAAATTCATCAACAGAAAATTCAAGAGAAAAGATTCTATCAGATGTGAATTCTATCAATCACAGCACTTCAATATTTTGAGAAGTGTTTATGAGAAATCATAATTATATTTGAACTGTATCTGCCATTAAAGAATGCCAAGTTTACCAAAGCAGAAATTGCAGCATGTATGTATAATAGTAACAAAGCTGTAAGAGATTAATCCTCAGTATAAAATAGAAAAACAAGACCCTTCCTCTATATAATAACATTCTATCTGTTATGGTTCAGTTACCACTACTCAGTTTAGCTTCAGAATTATAAACGGGACAGTGAAATTTTTGGCAAGATTTGCCTGGCTATGGTGTTCAAAAAGGCAAGCAAAAGTCTGACTGACTTGGATACAGAGAAGCACAAGTGGAAAGGGAATGCCGCTATGAACACAGGGGGTTGAAGCCAAGCAAGGTCAAGCCGGGGCTCCTTCCTGCAAATATCCTCCAGCTAGCTTTGCTCTGCAAGGTGTGCAGCTTTCATTATTGCATCTCCTACATACAGGCCAACAGTGACTTACTAGCCCCAATTTAAAACAAGAATTAAATGTTAGGAAACATATTTATTGTAACACCATCAACTTTTATCTACCTTGCCTAATCAGATGTTGGTACAATAAACTGTAAGCAGTACTTAAACCACAATCTCAGTGTCATGAGGTGCTGTGGTTTAATAAGCCACAATATTTTTGACACCAGTCAAAGGAAGGAGACAGAAGGAAGAGGAATGGTTATTTTCAGTATGACAAGCTAAGGCAACCATGCTCAAACTGGTGTCTTCCAGATATCCTGTACTACAAATCTCATAGACCCTGACCAGAACTGATAGTACTTCTAGTTGAAAACATTTGGAAGGTATAAAGTTCAGGAAGACTGAAGTATGATTTATCAGATTGAAGTGACTGAATCTGAAAATGATCATTTTCTTTCAGGGCTGATTGTAACTGTGTATTCTCAGGAATCCACAGAGTTTGTGTGCTTGCTGTAAGAAATGCCCACAGAAAATGGCATTTAAACTGTTTTTAGTAATTATCCTGTCACGCGTGACTGCAATGGTGCTGCTTCATCTCAAAGTGGAAAAATACAAGGGAACAGGTAGGCATATCCAACACACCAAACTATGCTTTAACTGCCACTGTATGTGTATTGACTTGCAACATTTCTTCAAATATCTTGATTATGTTTCAAAAGCAAGTGACAAATTTAAAGGAAAATAAATATTTCTTTACTTTCTACAAAAATCTGTAACCAATGGCCACACAATTAAGAAGCCACAATGGCTTTTCCCCCCATCCTGCACTGCCTCATTTCTGTGATTACCCACATGAGTTGCTGTATCATTCAAATCTGGCAAGGCGGGCAGTTAAGGGTGGCCTCAACAGCATCACAGAACCCAGAGTTAGTTGTAGCTCTAGAATGCTTTGCAAGCCACCATCACTGAGTTAAGACAACACAGCAACCCACACCTTGCACAACTATTGATGGAAAGGAGGCAGCACATAAGGGGCAGGGAAAGGAAGCCACATATACTGCGGGATGGTGAGATTTGCCTGATTTCCTTCTTTTATCAGGCAAACCCAGTCCTCGTATGTCAAAGTATTTAACTCCAGTCCAAGGCAAGACCCAGTGCGATCACAGCACTTGTATAATTAATGCTGGACAAAGGGAAAGAATACAAGTGGCCATTAAATTCCCCTGGCAAACTGGGTCACCAAACCTTCGTGACAAGTCACCACTTTTCTTTTTCTTTTTGCCTAGCAAGCCCTCATGATATTGGTTAACATTGTTTTATGCTCACAAAATATTAGTGCTTAGCACTATGACAGTCTTGGATACTACCCCAAGAGTGTTAAGAAAATTAAAGTTTACAGTTCTCACAAAGAAAAAGTAGTCACATTAATTCAATATAACCAGGACAAGAAATATGTCATGGTTTTGCTATTCCAGAGTTTGTTCATTCATTCATTCATTCATTCATTCATTCATTCATTCATTCGATTTATATCCTGCCTTTTTCCCCAAAGGGCTCAAGGCAGCTTACATCATCTCTCCTCCTCCATCTTATCCCCACAACAACAACCCTGTGAGGTAGGTTGGGCTGAGAGTCTGTGACTGGCCCAAAGTCACCCAGCTGGCTTCATGGCCGAGCGGGGACTAGAACCCAGATCCTCTGAGTCCCAGTCCCAGGCTCTTAACCACTACACCACACTGGCTCTCTCAGTTCTCAAAGGGAAAAAAGGTGGGTTGTATGATATGGGTGCTATGATCAATAGCTCAGTTCAGTTTAAGCTGTTTTTAGCAATCGGTTTCATAACACTTCCAAAGACAGGGACCAATTTTCCCTTTCAAGAGCAACTCTTCTTAAACCTCTATTACATGAAACTTACTCTCAGGTGTCTATTTTCCTCTGATAGCTTCACCACATCTGCCTGAAGTCTTTTGCATTCTTCCATTAGCTTCCTTGTTTCAGTGTCATTAAGTGAAACACTATGTGGTTTTGGCATTGGACCATCCTGTTTAGTTGTATTCAGTATTGGAGCAGATTTGCTTGCATCTATGTCATTCTGCAAATATTTCAAACAAAATAAATTTCAAAAATATAATTCTGTAATAGAAACTAGCATTAAGCATTTTTCAATTTAACAGTCACTTGAATGAAAAATTGCTAGGTTAGCTCCCTAGGTGGCAAATCTGAAAGCAGGCAGAGGGGGAAATGAAGCAAAGAATAACATTTGTTAAAGGAAGGTGAAGTTATGCCCTGACTTCCAGGGAAACTGCTGCAGAGAACCAGTCATTTTTGGCTCGGTGGTTGAGATGGATATAATATTGCTCAGTTCATATAATATTCTATATAAACTTGCTATGGTTGGGAAATTAGGAATGACTGTACACTGTTCTCTGACCATGCATTTATAATTAAGACAAGGGGCCTCAAACTTTTCCACCAGGGGGCCAGTCTGAAAGCTGCTGGTGCTGGGCGCAGGCCAGAAAGGCAGTGCTGGCGATGCACGTGGGCCAGCACGGGGGTGGCGCACGCGGGTGCATGTGCTGAAGCAGGGACAGGGCGCACGGTGAGGCAAGGCGAGGCAAGGTGTGGGCGGGCGCACGCGGAGAGGGGGGCAAGGTGCAGGTAGGCATGTGCGCCCAATACGGGGAGGCGAGGCACGGCGCGGCGCGGGCAGGGGCAGGCATGCAAACCACAAGCAAACCACTGCCTCCCCGCATGCGGGCAAGGTGGGTGGTAGCAGGTGCGGGCAAACAAGCGGCGGATCCAAATGGGCATGGCGGGCTGGATAAATGGGCATGGCGGGCCGGATCCAGCCCCGGGCCTTAGTTTGAGGACCCATGGATTAAGAGTTAGTCATGGTGCAAATGTAATACTGTGTATAATTCTCAAAATGAGGGGAGCACAGGTTGAGAGGGAGGGAAGGTAATGCTTCTGAACCGATCTGCACCAGTTACCTATACATTTTATGTGGATATTTCTAAATAAAGGGCCCAATCTGCAATACAACTCAATAAATTTTCAATATTTAAAAGAAAATCTTTGCCAGATTTTGTTGTCATAAATACATTAAAGACTAGGATAAACGTGACAATTTACAACAGGGCATATTGTATGTGTTTGGCTCATACAAGGTTGAATCAGGTGCAAAATTCAGCTGCTTAAAATTCAAATTCTTTTTAGAAATGTGTACTGTAAAACATTGAGTATAATACAGAAGCCCATACAAGGGGGAGGGAGTGGGAGCGGGAACATCTCCATAAAATACCACAAGTTACTACAATTTTTCTCTCTTAATTTTCTCCTTCTACCTCACTCAAACTTTCCTGAGATAGCTTTCTTGCAGCTACACAACACACTACTGTGGCATGAGACCCGATTCCATTTTGCAAGTGCAAACCATAGTTTGTTGGTTCACATGTAATGGTAAATAGTGGTTTGCTGAAAATCAAAAAGAACTAATCAGTCACAGTGCAAGGGGAAAAGGAAATGCATAGGTTCCTGCCCTTCCTGGAGCTTTTCTTGCTTTAATGGCCCTTCTTGCAACTTCTAACTGATGCTTCTCATTGTTTTCCACTGCTCTGCATCTCCATCTTAGCTAAAGCCCAAATATGGGTACGGAAAGTTGTACCACAAAAGAATATCAGCTGAAGATTGACGCTTTTCTAATCATAATATTGCATTCTAGGATTAGCCTAATACTGATATTTTCTTAGCTAACCAAAGCTGATTTAATGAACCACTGAGGTACTAAAAGATTCTTGTGGCTTCAGTTCCCCGAAACAAACCTGATTCTTCTTCAGTTTGAACTCACTGCCTGGCTTCAACCTGTCAATCTTCTGGCTATAATTTGCAGGTAACTGAAGAACGTTGTTCTTGGCTGGAGTTAAGTGTACAGATCCTGGTGAAGGTAAAATCTGAGGTGGCGAGTAAGACATGCCCTCAGCACTCAGCAGATCTCTCATTGCAAGACTTAAGGGAGTGACTAAACCAACGGCTAAAGGATTAGGCTCTGCAACCCCACTCTGCTACTTAGAAAAACATAAGTGTTATGCACAAGCAGTCAGGCAACAGCTTACAAAGCATTGAAACAGGCAAAATGACGCTGGCTTCAGACACTTGATTTTACCGACTAAGCCTGCAATCGTAAACAAACCTTGTCAGGAGTAAAGCCACCGAAGGCAATGGCACTTATCTCTGAATAAACAGGCATAAGATTGTGTGACAATGCAAAATTCTATTCCAGTTATTAGAAGCAGAACTTCCAATAGCAAAAAGCAACGATTTGAATTCTGGCTGGGATTGCCATTCCTGTATCCTCTATGAGACTAACCTGAGACCCATCATTCCAATTCATTTTTATAGTCGAACTAAGTCTTTTTAGCTTGAACCATAAACATCTCCTCACATGGACAGATACACACTTTAGTATGGCAGGGGGAACACCTTCTTCCCCCATACACATACAAACAGATATATGATTGACAAATGAAATACAACAACTGGGAGGCAGTCTTTACATGTTGTGTTGTTACCCTGAAAACCAAAATAATTGACTCGCCCACTATTTTTTGTTCTCCTTGAGTGAAGGAGACCAGGTAGCTTAGGGAAGGCCCTGTCTCTAGAGTCAGTTTCTACCTTAGTTTTCCTGGAGGATTTTTACTGTGAATCTGTGTCCTGTCAGAAAGGTTCTTTGTTGGTGCCTTGTCAACTTCTTTGAATGACCTTCAGGCTGTGGAAGCAATGCCAGTGAAACCTGCATAGCCTGCATGTCATCTAGAAGGAGACTGGCCAAGGGCTGGATATAGCCGGCATCCTTCACTCAAGGAAAATAGAAATCCGAGGGTGAATAAAACATTTGTTTCTTCACTTGTGTGCAGAAAGCCAGCTAGCTCTGGAGATGTGAAAAAGCACTACTTTTTGTTGGGTCCAGGTGGCCCAACAGATCTCTCATGCCAGCTTCCTACTAGAATGGGATTTCCCTTCAGAGAAGGTACCAACCAAACGCAAACTCAACGGAGAAAAACCATTCTGATTTGGCAGTGTCTGGTGAAAGTGTGTCCCATGGCATGTTGTCATCATCATGGTTTGTTGTATTGGCTGAAACATGTCTTTGCATGTGCTAGTCCCCACAGATGGTGTCCTACCATGTTAAGCAAGCATATGTGATTAGATACATGTTGGAGTCTGGATGGGGATGCTCACTTAGAGCTTAGCTGGGTGGATCTATCAGCTGAGGGAGGACATGACTTCTGCTCAGAGTTCTGCAACCACTGAATTAAGGTTGCTCACTAACTCCATCAAGAAGACCAGTAGGTAAGATATCAAAGGATTTGAGTGTAATATTGTTCACTGGCCAGACTCCTGGCACAAGGCCATCATTCCCATTGCTAGTTTCTAGAGACAAATTTTCTTTCTGGACTGGACACACATTACTTAGCTGACTCATCTTTTGTCATTTTGACAGTTATTATGCACTTGATGGCATTTAGAGTCAAGGGAAGAGAAGGAACTTTTCCTATCGTTGATCAGGAAAACCAAGGATCATAGGACCACCAGGGTCTCATTCATGTCCTGGGTATTCTATTCCCTTAAAGGGAAGAAGATCAGGATATTATCTTAGTAAGGGCACGAGCAGGAGCATTATGAAGACCTGAAACAGGGGCTGTGGCCAGTTCAAAGGGAAGGGTCCTGAATGGAAAGTTCAGAAACTTTCAATGAAATGGGTGGATAGGGATGTGAAGTACATCTCTGATAGACCCACTGAGGAAAGACCACTTTCCTGAAGCTCTACTATATGAATCTTAGGGTTTCCATCCAGAACATTTACTTTTTCAGGCAGTAGTTCATTCCTTTCAGATCCTGGATGGGTCTGGCCTCCTCATTTTTTCTTGAAACCACGAAGAACATTCAGTAAACAGCTTAACTCCTTCCTTCTCAATGACTTGTATCTTGAGTAGATGTTGCATTGCTGCTAGAATCCCCAGATGTTTAGATCCCTTCATCTACTATCTCCAAAGCCCACCAATCTTCCTGTTCTTGGCTTCCACCAAGACATTGACCACTGAACAGGTATCATCTGCCTGTGAACAGGAATCTTGCCTTTTTTATTTCTGTTGGTGCCCAAGTTGCACTACCAAAAGTCCTTCACACAACGCTTGATGTTGTGACTCTTGCGTCCATATAGAAAGAATCTGAGGACATACCAACCAGAAAAGGCTGTTGCTATGGCAATCTCCTTTGCCTCCTTTGTCAAGGCTCAGATCTAAACTGGGCCATTTGTCCCCATGTAAATGCTTCACACAGCAATGCTAAATGTGGCCAAAGCATCTGCAAAGAGCTGATCTGACCCATCAAGGATGCTGATCCATAGGAAATGCAATGTTCTGAAACTACAAGTGCCTTTAAGGTGAATATGGTCACCAGGGCATCATGAAATCTTCATATAGATGATAAAAACCTGTCACAGTAGTGATGGCTTCTCCTAAGTTTGGCCAGACTATGCCATTTCTTACATAAGTTTTTTCCCAACTTTCCTTTTTAAGGCTCAAATAACTCCAATCCAAGTAATAATTTATGCCCTGTTACTTGACATTACATAGCAAGTCCAGGGATTCTTGGAATGCTGGATCCTGCACCCAATACAAAACACATGCAAACTACAAGAAGCCTATGAAATATATTTATAATGTCAGGGCAACAGCAATCCTAATCAGGATCGCCTAAATGGGGGAAAGGTGTTAGCTTCAGCCACTTATTCCACTCTTTGAGTATGCATGCATGTGCTCCTAAGTGCACACATGTGTCCCCAAACCACCACCTAGTACCACCTTAGGCCTACAGAGCTAATAATATTAATAATAAATCTCACCCTGATTTCAGAATTTCTGTGATACAACCATTGAGATGTAATCTATACGTGTCCCAAGAGGCAAAACCTGTAAAGCTCTGCAAATGATACATAGAACCATCACCTTGTTTTACTCTCACATTTAAAAAATTATCTCCCTAATTATAAGAGGAGTTTGTGGTCCACAAAGAAGCATTTGTATAGCTTATATCTTTAAAAAGTTAGTTAATGAATAGGTTACTATTCATTAAGGCTACCCTCTATGCTGAAGCATTTAGCAGACCTGAGTAATATCCAGGAGGTTGATCACAGCACCTGCTTTAATAGACCTGGTTGTATTAACTTGTCTTAGGAGTTTAAGCTATTTACATTTTGATTTTAAATCACTAGTGATAATGATATTTTATCATTATTTATATTTAATAACGTTATTGTATTTTATGGATTGTTGTACATCACTTCGAGAGCTCTGATTCTTGGTCAGCATAGGAATAAAATTAATAAATGTAGAACTTCCAGCCAAATATCAAGTTCACCGTTTCATCACACCTACTTTCTGCAAAACTATACTGAGTTTGATACAGAAATGCCAGGTGCTTGGACAGGTTCATGCAATCACTTGGCACTAGATCCTTGCATCTCTTGTCTAATAAAAGCTGGCTGAATTATGAGTGGAGGTTACTACATTTTAGCGGTTCTGCACCTACTCAGACAGATTACTCCAGAAGGTAGCTCAGCCTCCTAGACTCTTCAGTATGAGTTTCCTCAGGGTTAGTCTTGCCCACATGCCATTTAACATTGAAATGAAAATGCTGATTGAGATCATTACCAGGTTTGCAGTTCTATTTTTCTTTTTCACCTTCAGGAGGTAAACTACTCACAATTAACATCTAGGACCCAGTCTTTAAATTCTGTATTGTAATTTTTATGATTTTTATTGTTATCTGTATTTTATTGTATTTCATCTGCTGTTGTAAACTACCCAGAGAATATTAAAAAAACCTACCCTACAAAAATAAAATCATCACCACCACAACTTTGCAGTGGTAACCACAAAAAACATATAACAACTGCAGTGGTGCAGAAAAAGAGGATGACACACTGAAAAACAATGTATTGGTAGAGGTGAAAGAACATAGATCTAAGAGAAATGGCTAGGCACTGTGAATTATAGTAAGAAAATCAATGGGTAGTTGCTGAAAGCTACCCATGCTATGTAAAGTAACTGTCATGGTCAAAAGTCTCTTAAATCATGAGAAGGAGTACACAGTTTTAAAAATACTAACATTTCTGGATCCTTAGGATTTCACTGGATTTTGCAGATTCTTCTTTAAACATAGGATATTTGTGCTTCACAGCATGACCCTGACCATATAGATTTCTAGATACAGTAATGGCAGGACCTGCCCTGTTGAGCTGCCCAGATTAGTGCTGCATCTTTACACAACATTTTCAAGAATAAGCATGTCATACGCTGCATGTACTGCCAGTACAAAAGTTCTACAGGTGGTAGACCATAGGTAACCCAACCTAAAAGGGCAGAAGTGTAATGCAGATACATGCAGCCCGTGCTTCCCAGTCTAAGTTCTTAACAAAAACACTGGAATAATTGGCAAAGGAAGCTCCTATGAAAACAAGCCTTTTTTTAACTCATGCCCCACCTTGTTTCATCCTGCTCTAATGATACAAAACTTAGTAGTGACATGGAGTGTTGTAGGATTTCTTTTAAATCTTTCTAGGAAAACAATTTATTTCATGCTCAATTGCCCTTTTTTCAGAACTTTTATTCTTCCAAAAGGATTGCATGAGATCCTTACAAGCAAGCCTTGATGTTTTTCTACCTAATCTAGCATCACATTCCCACTTCTTTGCACCTGTTTGAGACAGAGCTCCATTCACAACTAACCTGCACTTACAATGCAAGCAATGCTGATTTTGTCCAAGGCTCATTTTGAAAATTTGGTGATGTACAGACCCAATTTCAATTGAGAAGTAATTTGACAGATAAGTTATGAAAACAGAACATTTATATGCTAAACAGATTACAAAGCTCTTCAATACAGAATTATATAAACTCTTCAGATACAAATGAAAATATCAAAAAATAAGTTATTAGTTTATGAGAAACAGACAAAGTCACCATATATGACTGATTGTTTTTACTTACGAGCTTATCATTTTCATTAGGCATTTCAAATACGCATCTCAATTTGGAATCCATTAATTCTTCAGGTTTTGCATCCTTCCACTATTAAAACAGTGAAAATATTGTAAAAGTTACTGTTTTATTTAATAGCTTCATAACTTTTCATAATATGCAAACTCTGTCATATGGAGGAAAAAAATCAGGGCATAAATGTTGTGATGATGATGATGATGATGATGATGAGGATAGCTTTAAGAATCAGCATGATGCAACAGGCTGATAGGGGTGGAAATGAGAAATCTAGGTTCAATCATTATTCACTGTGTCCCCAGTCCAGTACTAACACTATAACACAATGGCACTCTTTTTATCCCCAAGTTTGATGAGAGAAAGAGAAGGAACAGGGGAGCAAATGGCTTATGAATATCTCAGGTTATTAATCCAAGATATCTAAACTAAACCACTAACTCAGAGTTTATCCTACAATGCAGGGTTGCTTAGGTGAAATCAATACAAAATACAAATTTCACATGTAATCATCAAAGACTGTGAAAAATGTTTTTTTAACTTGTTAATTAGCCCATTTGAACAGAACTATCAGGAAAGAAATTTGATTGGCATATTCCTAGGAAGATGGACTTCACTTTATTTTTAACCATCAGTCATAGTACGGCACAACATTAAGAATTAGGAGGAATTCAAAATATCTGGTGGATTCTTGTGGCTTCCTGCCCCCTAAAAATATTTTCAAGTAATAAGAAATAGAATGCAACAAAATTTTGCCGTATGGTATGCTTCTCATCATAATTCCTGCTGCTTAATCACATTTCCCTTCCCTTTTCCTTTGTGTGACTTTTCGTCCATAGTGAGCACCCTATGCCCACCATCTCATTTTTTCCTCCCAGTGAGGATAAACTCACTGGTGCCTAATCCTTGCTGTATTAAATGTCTTATTTATCCACTGCTGTCTATGGGCTGATTTCACATATGTCACTGGGGATTTTTTTTAAAGCCTAAATTCAACTCTGAATTGATATTTCTTCTAGGACTTAGTGTGGCCACCTTATTTCCTTCCTAAAAATTTCAGAAAATAGTTATTTCCAAAAACTCTAACAAGCACCTGAATATAACACCAAAGTAGACATTTTGGCAGAAACACAAGCAACAAATTAGGACACAGAAGTGATAGTGTTCAACATGCTTTTTAAAAAGCACAAATACTGTAGTTTGGATGAAGTTTCTAGGCGGCTAGGTCAGGCTTATATAAATTTTTCAGAGTAGGAATAATATAATCACTTTGTCTCTGTAGCAAGGAAGCTAGACTTGTTTCCTTTTGTAGTTTCTAAGTGGCACATACATTCTCTCTTAGAGAGTGCCACCTCCATCCACACCTGTTCCAGCAAAACAGTTCAGAATAATTTGGACAGAATCCAAAAAGTATGGACCATTGTAAGGTAAGCCTGAGGAGGCTTGTTTCAACATGGTGGAAGAACTCACATCATAATCATCATCATCATTATTAAAATTTGAGAGCCACCTGTTAGCATCATGCTCTCTTGAATTAAAATTTAAGACATATGCTTACTTACCACTGCTTCCATATCTGTAATGTTTGGTGGGGCAAAGATTGTCTGTACCATGAACTTGTGTTTACTCTTCTCATTTGGATCATAGTCAAATGGCTGTAACATCACTGTATAACAGACAAAGTATGAATTATACAGAGGTATGTAAGGTATTTTTTTCTTGTGTACATTTAAACATATTTAAAGCATTTCAACATATTGAACTGAATAAGAACTATGTGAAGGTTTTGTCAGTCAGTGGTATGCTTTAGCAATACATAACTGAAAGAAGGTCACTCTTAATTATCAAATTCTACTATTTATTGAAAATTTGCCTTTCTATTTATCTACAATAATCTGAGCTCTATAATAGAATGTCAGTACATAATTAAGGTGCTTCAGACAGAAACCAAAAACACTGGAAAATAATGGGTATAATTAAAGATCCATCCCACTATCACCTCTCTGTCAGATATTATTTATTTATTTAAAGTTTTTATATCTATATATAGATATCTATATAAGAGCCCCTCAAGACAGCTAGGATAGACAAAAACTTGTGCAATAATCCCAGAGAGGATGTCCTTTAAATAGGAAGGATATGATAATCAACAAAGGAAATAATCCCTTTGCCAAATGTTTCACAGTGTATAATGTAAGCAGATGAGATTAAAAACTCTAAAAGTAAAGCGATTTGCCTTTTAAAAAATTCACAAATTTCTTATCACAATGAGGATACAAATACAGATCAGAAAAATAATATCAACTAAATATTATAAGGAAATAAAGCAGCTTTGTTAAAATATTACATTTAATACTTCACAGTGCACTAAAGAAGTCATAATTCTCAATCTTGGACTTTTTTTTACTATTTTCCCAATTTTCTGAAGATACTCTAAGGGACTGAACTGTACTGTATCTCCAATGCTACACTTGTGAATAACAAATTACCAAAAGGACTTACTGGTATGACAGGTTTTCCCAGAAAACATTTGTTGATTTACATTAGTGATTGTGTTGCACTGGATACTACCCACTTAATACAAAATATATATATATCCTTTCCTTCTGGCACTTACACACCATCAGGGAAACTGACAGCAATTGAAATAAACCATAAAATAGAATACTGCTCTCCAGAAATCCAAAATATAATAAAAGCAGAATAGATACAGGACACACAAAAGAGAAGCATTTCTTAAAACTCTATGATTGTATGATTATATTATGAAGCAAATGCCTGGTCAAACAGGAGCCAGAATAGCTTCCCAGGGTGAAAGGGTCCACAATGCACTATCACGTGATGATTGTCTTACACTGCAGTTAAGTACCCTGGCAGGCTCCATACCCACCACACCAACACTACCAGCCTTTCCACTGGAAAAAATAATGGGAAATGTGCTAGCTGGCCTGCCAGTCTATGAAGGTGCCCCAGTGCCTTCATAAATCAATGCTGAAAGAAGCCTCAGGTACTGGTAGGCATGCGTGAGCGTGCCAGCTTGTTCGCTGTGTAAAGGTGCTCAGAGTGCCTTCATACAGCAGTCTCCAAGCAGACCCATGCACACTCACCTTTTCAAATGAAAGGCAGGTAGAAGAGCTCGCACTGGCTTGCATCTGCTCCATAAAGGCATCTGTTCCAAATGCCTTCTCCTAACAGCTTCCAAGTAACCCGCCCCCTGCCCTGAGCCTCTCCAGGCACTGGGCACTCCCCAGACCTCTGCACATGTTAGAAGTTTTGAGGGTGGAGGTGGAGCTGCTGGCCAGGACAAAGAGATTTGGTTAGTAGGCCAAGCCAATATTTCTGGGCCCTTGGCTATGGCTCTTACCCTCATCTCTGCACCTTTTAAGAAGGGAACATATTCTAGTCCCACACATTTTAGTCTCACAACTTAGAAAGGTTTCGTGTGCCCATTCTTTCTCTTCAGTCTGTTCTTCCTTTCCTGCAGGATAAAGATACTGATGCCATAATCAACCTGGAAGCACTAGCCACCCTGAACCCTTTGTATGCTTTCATTTGCAGTGAAGAAAATATCACATGTTTACAATGATGTAAATGGTGTTCACAGAGGAACAAGATTGATTCAAGGTGTGAAGAGGAATACAAAACTGGGATCAACTGAAGATCAACTGAGTCAAGTGTCTGTACCATCAGGAGACAATATATAAAGCTCTATATGAGTGAAGGAAAACATTTAATTCACCAAGTTCTATACAAATGCCTATCACTTATACAGAGTTTAATGTATTCAAACCGCAGCCCATATTACTAATTCTTATAGCAACCCTGTAAGGTAGTCCATTTGGAAGCATGTACTAGGAATACAGCAAACGAGTAGAGCTGGTTTGCTACACTGATAAGAATGTTGAACTCGGACTGGGGAGATGAAAATGAGGCCAGTCACTCTCTTTCAATCCAGCTATCTCACAGGTCTATGAGGGAACAGTGTGATGCTCAGGGACACTTCACTAAGCTCCTTGGAGAAAGCTAAGAATAAGCATGTAATAAATCAATACAGAAATAAAATGACTATTATTATTACTCTACGGATGTGCAGCACTCAAAATTCTACTCCAGTTAAGCTTGACTGGAATCTGCAGTGTTTCTTGTTCAGTAAGCAACAGTGAAAATTTCTTTTCCCCTCACTATGAAATTTATTTTGCCTATTTTCCCAGCTTCTACCAGTTTGGAGAGGGCGGAAATTACCTTAAAATGTGTGCTAATTGGGTTTTTTATTTTTGCATAGGCAATCTTGCACCAGTGGACATGATCACAAGTTCAGCTGACCACTATACAGCCCTGCAAAAGCATCCTGCCCTTGTGTAACTAGTCTTGTCAGTTTCATCCTCTCTACACAATTCAATTAGCCCAGTTATTCTGTATTTCTGAAAGTACATGGCAATCCTTCCCCCTCCCCCGCTCTTTTTGTTGTGGTAACACTGAAGTGGAGGATGAACTTGAAAAGCTCTTTAACAAAGACGGAATACAGCTCTGTGCTAGGAATCCAAACTATCTTACTCGGAGCTGGAAATCCAAGCTATCCTGTGTCTAGGAACCAAGAATCATCCCTGCCCAACGCAGGTGCAATAAATCAATGAGAAAGAAATTCAAAGGGTACCTACAAATCACTTATTATATATTTAGGTACCTACCTGCTACAGCCAAAATGTGTGACAATTATTCCTCTACTATCTTTCTACACCTAATTACACCAAATAGTGGTTTACAAATAAATAACTACAACTCAAAATACTGACTGAAAGTAAGAACCAGAAATAAAACAATAAAAACCAAAAGTTAAAACATCCTAAGAAAACCCAAATTAAGTAAACCATCACTGAAATAACAGTCTTCACCACCCATTAAGAGATAGAACAGAGAAAGGTGGTCAGATGCAGGCAAGCTGTTCCATCATCTGTGCATAACGGCTTAGAAGGGCTGCTCTCTTGCAATCAGTTACAAAGATCAGACAGAAAAGGAACATGATGGTGAGCTTCCAAAGCAGAAGAGATTGTTCCCATGCAGTTTCATAGGGGAGGCAATTCAGAAGGTTCCCTGGCCATATACCATTTAATACTTGAAAATTCAAAACAAGTACCATATTAAATGTATATATAATGTTATATCACCAAAAATAGCACTTAAATTAACTGAACCCAGATATTAAAAGGTAATTACTGCAGGCAGAAAAGAAACTTGCACAGTATATTGTGATGCTCCTATCAGAACTTTTGCAGCCACATTGTGGACCAACTAAATTTTCCAGACAGTGTTTGAAGGCAGTAGCACATAAAGTACATCATAATAATCTAACCTGGAAGTCACTAGGACATGAATAATTTAAGCTAAGCCTGAGTTTTCTAGGTAAAGACACAATGCTTCATTATCACCAAAACAAATGTAGTAAATGTTCCAGATATTCATTTTCTAATAGATTTGTTACACAGAAAAAAATGCACTCATTCATTGAAGAAAGTGATATGCAGTTCATCTGGTTCTCCAGATAATCATCAACTCCCATCAGCTTTGACCAGCATAGCTATTGCTTCATGAAACTTTTCACCTCGTGAAGAAACCTCTGGCAACAGACTGCCTTCTCCTCCCACAAAGAGAGAGGTCTGCAGTATTCAGTGGCTTAGAATACATTGCCCAGGAACTCAGGATTGCTACCGCAACCTCTACTGCTACCTCAAGTGAAGTAGAGAATGTGCTGCCAGATGCAGGGAATGTGCAATGAATCAGGTTTGGAGGAGGAAATCTGTTGGAGTCCCTTAGTCCAGCTCCCCAGACTCCAGCCCACTTTCCCTCTGCCCTAATTCTGAATTGGCGTTTCTTCACCAAGCCTTTGCATGGGCATCCGGCAGGAAGTGAGTCCACTGTTGCACGTTACAGATGCACAGCAGCAGGTCGTGCTCATGAGGCTGGCTTGGGCATATGTCACCCATGTGCCCACTGTGCAAGTGGAGTTCCGCTTGCACATACATCACTTGCTGTGCCTACAGGCAGCAGCAGGGACTGCACACCTGGCACTGTCAGTAGGTTCCGCAAAGAAAGGGCCCATTAGTATTCCCAGGTATTCTCAGAGACTTGGTCTTGATTTGGCTCAATTTGTAAGCCATGATTGAGTGCAGGAAAGAAATCCAACATGCTTAAGACAACCAGATTCCAGAGAGTTCCACAGTAGATGCAGGTATCAAAAAAATGAAAAATGATGCACATATACCTTTTCACTGTACTTGGGCAACAGGATATTAATAAGAATTATGTTTTAACTGTTAATTTCCTTGTTAAAATGTTGTAGCTTTTACCTGGAAAGAGCCAACACTGAAAGGAACAAAAACAATCAAGCTACTTAAAATATTACCTGATACAGTTACAGAGGATCCTGGGTCAATAATTCCACTGTTTGGCCTCACACAGTATCGACGAGGTGCTGTAGTCTTCACCTTGAAACATACTTTTCTGTCTGACGGGTTTCGTAGTTTAAGATTTGTAGTGACTACATCTGTGAAAGGGCCTGAAAGTAGATTTATATTAAGGAATTAATTGGTTATGTCTTTGAAAACAGACTTTACAAGCACACTACCAGTTGTTCCCAAGACATACAAGCAGACTATTTCTAGAAGGCAGTTGTGAGTGGCCGGCAGGTATCTTCCTTTTCCACCTTTCCTTCAATGTCCTGCAGCTTTGGAAAAGCTCTACCAACAAATCTCCACATAAATCAACATTTTTGGTACCACTACTGCTTGATTCTGGCTCAGCTGAAACAAACTCTTCTGCCTGATGTAGGAAATTTTCCAAACTCCACTAACAGGTTTCTCTGTTCAGGAGTCCCCATTCTCTGAAGACACTTTTCAGGGGAAGGAAGGGAAAATTGGCTGGCTGAGTGGCCTTCTGTTCACACTACCATTAGATATAACTCCGTATGTGCTGCAGCAGTGGAAAGGGCAAAATAAATGTGAAGACTTGTCAGAAAACAAATCCTCAATAATATTGTTCCAAACCTATCCTAATGTACCTTCCTTCAAAGACAGGAGATTTAGGGAAAGCATTCAGTCTGGGAGGTCAACCTCTAAATGCCCTTACACAGGAATAAAGTTGATTTTCACTAATTTATGAATTCAGTAATGTCTCTGACAGCCTCAGTCATAACACTAATCCCAACCTTAGCCTCAGACTGATTTGCATGTTCATCAATTAAAAGAAACAAATTCTGCTCCTTATGCATCTATCCTTCCACTTCTACAATCAAATTTATATATGCATTCCCATAATTTGATGGACATCTTACTAACACAATCACAAGAATAAGCTACAGATGAATAAGGATAAGGACATTTTATTTCTTTATTCAATTTATACCCAGTCTTTCCACCAAGAAAATAGCATTCAAGAGGGCAGTAACAGCCAAACAGAGCATACAGATGAGAAAGCATACAGAGAAAGGGGTCTCCAAGGACAATAAGCAGAAGGAAGAAAGCAAGAGAAGAAATGGTAGGGAGAAATCCAGCTGGGAAAAGATTATCATATGTCCATACACAAAATCCACACCTAATTTTAAAACAACATTATGACTTCAGTTACTTGGGAGTATGTCTGTTTGAACACAGTGAGACTTCTGAACAAGTGTGCAGATCGGGTTGCAACTCAGAGTTTTTCCATATTTAATAACCACATTTAACCTATAATAGCACATATGACTGTCACTATCTACAGGTGCCAAGGGCTTCCTTAAACCATACTATCAGTGTCAGCTGTACAGCCAGCTTCTTGTTTTGGATACAAACATTCTCCAGTAACCAATTTGTTTTCAGAGACCCCTTCAAAGTCCCTAGTTTGTATGCTAAAATACGAAACGATGAGTGCCAACACCTGTTATGGGGCATCAATGTAACATGTATGTCAACAACATGTGCTAGTAAATTCACTATCCAAGCAAAAGCATTAAGCACTATTCCACATTAAACATAACTAAAATGCCCAAAATATATTCATTATCAACAGGAACTACAAGTTACACAAAATTAAATGGCAATAAAATTCAATTAAACTGGCTTGCCTCCAAGTGCGCCCTTCTCCTAGTAGAAGGCATCTTTATTCATGAAAGGGCTGTTTCTGATTTACTGGAAGAATTCTGCATGAGAAGAATGACCCAAACCCAGTTAATGCTCTAAGCTTCAACACAAAATACAGAACAAGCTCTTTCTAAGACCTTTTGAGTCATTCGTGTGTTAGCTATAGCATGTTCTTCCTTGTTCAAGAAGTTTCTCAAATTGTTAACACAGCCCAATACACAGCAGTGCAATAATGTAAGCAGTTTTCCATTGACACTTCCATAAGATTACTAGAATTAATTCTCTCTTATGCAGAATTTAAATTACCGGGGGAAAGTAAGGCCCTCAATGAAATACACAAGTGAGATAGTCTGTCCTCATTTTTTTTTTTTTTTTTTTGCCAAGCATTCATTTCTCATACTCTTCTAAAAGCAACAGCTGAGGGGTATCTTGACTTGGCATTTGGAACAATCCAAGTAATTTCAGCCATACCTGCAGTAACTAAAGTTTAAAGAGAACATTGTAAATGGAAGAACAGCATCACTTTTCCCAACACAAAATGAAGCCACAGAACACAACAGCTAATACCATTAAGAACTGTTCTGGCCTTGACATTTTTGCTGCTGTTGGCACCATTAACCATCCTTTCCCCATTAGGTACCTGAAATTTGTTTGCAGTAGGTATACCTTTTGCCTTCACATGTTGAATGTGAAGATCTCCATGTTTGTGTTTTTATCATCGTCTTTGAAATACACAAGATTCCGTCCTCAGTTGCCAGCATCCAACAAGTATTGCGTCCCACTGTCAGACGCAGTATACCTATGTTCGCAAGCTACTAGGTAGCACAAATGAAAGGGTGCTATTGCATTCATGTCCTGCTTGGGGAGTTTCCTCCAAAAGCTGGCTGATCAAAGTGTAAAAAAAAAAAAAAAAAAACCTGGATGAGATGGACTCTTGCTCTGACTCAGAATGTTATGCTACGTCCTTTTCTGCATACTCACTTCCCTGAAAAACTTAAGAGCTTATACTTTCAGTATCATCTATACGTTCATGACACCTGGCTTTAGCTCATAAACCCAGATCTTTCCCCAGAGTTCAAACATCCATCCAGTGATGCCTCTGTTGCAAGTCTGAGATTTGGATGTTTCACAGCCAGTTCACATTCAAAATGTCCAAGACTGAACTTTTCATGTTTCCTCCCACGTCTTCATTTCTACCTTCACTCTTAGTACTTATTTATTGAATTTATTTGAAAGCCACTCAGTAGCAGCACACTCTCTGGGTGGCCATTACGCACTCTCACATTTGTTAGAAAGACCATCAACTATCTTGCTGTCTAGTCACAATTTTTTTCCTCCCCCTTACTCTTCATATTCAATCGTTCTCCACAGTAATCAGTTTCTTCTTGTACAATGCTTCAAAAAGTGGAAGCCTGAATTGCTGAGACGCCCTGGTTTGCTTCATGCTTATCTAAGCAGAGAAGCAAAGTGGGACATGTGCAGTGCACAGGCGCATGCAGCCTGTGCATATTTAAGCCAAGATCTCATTTCCAATCTCTTAGCCATGGCAAAAAAGGAGAATGATGGCTTTTTCAGCTCTTCACCACCATCTCTCATTCTGGGAATCCCTTCTTTCTTTTTAATTTCATCATCCCTGATGCCGGGAAGCAGATAGCATCAGCTACTTCCCAAATGCAATACCTGGATACTATACTTTAAGCTCTTTCCTAACATAAAGAAGTAGTGAATTAAGATTCAGCAACCAGAGGAGCCTGCTATCACAGTTACATGCTACTACAGTGCCAACATTTGGAAAACACACAAATTTTCTAGATTCTTTCTTAAATTTCACAGACCAGATTTTTTAAAAAGCAATTCAATTCAGCAAGCAATTTATGTGATAAAACTTATTCTAAAATGCAAACATTATTCTAAATATGACAGGTTGTTTCCTCTCTTTTTGGGTCAAAGGATTCCTTCATCATGAACCATGGAAAGTGTGTAGCATAATACATGCTTTTCTGTTACAATGCTGTATGCTCCTAATATACAGATGCTCCTCAATGAAAGGCTATCTTTGACTGAAACATGTTGCACCCTTGTCCGAGTCCTTCTGTGGATATTTTTGTACTGAGATGATGAAGGTTTTGTCCAATTATATGTATTTATCACTGCTTTGGTGCTTTAGGAATACAGTTTGACTGTGGCATGTACTACCATTTAAAGGGGCTTCCAGCCAAGGCTCTTATTGTGCAATGCCAGTGTGTATTCACATAATTTTACAGGGCACATTATCTCCATTTGTAGCGCTCCTATGTTCTCCTACCGCTTCTTCCACTGCTTTACTTATCAGAAAAACTCTGCTAAGAAAGAAAAAAAGAGGTGCAGAGTGTCTCTTGATTTTTTGTGCAATGAGTTTTCATCTAAAAGCATGTTTTTTTATAAGTACCAAAGATTAGATTGCTATCATAGGACAACAGGAATCACATTCAGGGCATACTGTTCCTTCACATTTTTAATTCATACACTTAACACTAATATAACCAAACTAAAACTATAAATTCTGATTATAGTGCCATCTCAAATCTGTTTATTCTGAGTGGCATAAACAGTAACCTTTAGCTAACTCAGCATTCAACTATTGCATGTGGTCATACATGGAATAGGTCTAATTAACAGAATTAAGAGATCCAATTAGACATTTTTGCTAGCATACCTCATACTAGCTTAACACTTTCTAGCATAGCTCTCTTCTCCAACCAGGTACACTGCAAATGTTTTGGACTTCAGCTCCCATCACCCCCCGCCGGCACAACCAAGAATGATGGAAGCTGAGGTACAATCATCTGAGAGTACCACAGTGAGGAAGGCTGTTCTAGCATTGTGCAGCCTATGAGGTATTGCAAAGAGTAAATGTGAAAGGCTTCTAAACATTACACTGGAAACCAGAGATTTGTTATGAAATGCTTTAAAACAACGGCTGCATCTAGGAATAATTCCAAAAGCAAGAAGACAAATTCCTAAATGCAGAAGTCACAGAAACTAGAGTTAGATGTCACTGATTGGCTTTGTTTACACATGCCAACTATCACTTGCCCAAATGCAATTTAATGAAGGACTTTAAAGGGGACTTGCTTCCAAGTCAACATACATAGTACTGTGCTGCAAATATTCTTTGGGTTTGGAATAGGTAAGACCAAGACCCTTTCATCCCTATAATTCTAATCTCGCCAATATATGTTGAATTGCATTAGTATTGCAGTCCTCTTCATCATGTTCCCATCCATAAGTTATGCAGCAAATAATTAAAATATACACATCATGATAACATAGTTTTAATAAAGAGAAAGCAATTTTCTTCTGTACCACATGCAACTCAATGGACTTCCCAAAGAGCAATGTCAAATGTCTAATCGATATTTTAAGGCTTTCTCATGTTACATGCATGCAGATCTATTTTCAACTTGCATATGGGAATACTGAAGCATGTATTTTTAATGACCAGCCAAATGTCTATTTGCCCCAAAATACAGCTTACTATCAAATCAAAGATTTCTGAATATGAAATTGTGATACAGGAAACTGCTTTTACAATTTAGCAAATTCAGTAAAACTGTTCTTGCTTATTTTCTTCCAGAGCCATAGCTCACTGGGCAAAGAAAATACACCAACTTAAATAACATAGTCACATATGTCAGATTGATATTTAAATGCTCTAACCCTCCCCTTACATGAAAGACATACCACTGACCAATTTTGGCAACTGATCTTAAAGGAAGAGGGATGGGTTTAATGGCTAGCTATTTTTACCCTTAAGTGCAGCCATCTCTATTTGCAGCAGTGTATAGCAATACCCTAGCAATATCAGGAGTAATGTAATGGGAAACTACACTCCTGAATAAAAATATATGAAAGCGCTTATAACAAACACCTAAAAAATCTTAAATCTACCACCCACAAAATAATATTTTCCAATAGTATTCTACATAATTATATGCTACCTATATAATTAAACCTAAAGGACTCCTAACAAGAGCCCATTTGTAGAGGTTACCAATGAATGCTTTGGATGGGAGAAACCTACCAGCATGTCATCATATCACAGCGATATCACTGTGCTGACAGTCAATCGATAAAAGAAAAAACTAGTTTAAATATGTCAACTAAGCAACAAATGTTCTTCTTTAATATGTTCACTCTTAATGTCTATTTAAACCAGTAATCAATAGAGAATTACTACTTATGGTTTATTGAGGACCATCACAGTCACAATAAACTTCCTTCTATTAGGTCAGTCTGTTAGCCCATTAGCAAAGTATTTTCTATTTGACCTGAGGAATATTTTCCAAGGTTATCAAATAGATTTTTTAGCCCTGTTGTAGAAGAAATTTTAAAGGACTGATCACTGTAGTAATTGCTTCAGTCCCACCTGTTTCAATACAACTTAACTATGCAGATATGCACTGAATATGAACCACTGTCATTAAGAACTTTCCATACACTACTATAGTTGGGAGATTCATCAGTAATAAACTTTTGTTTACAAAAATATTTTATGGTCATGGCTTAATTCTAAATCAGTCTAACCACAGAAAGAAGCTGGGATTAACTGTGAAACTAAAATGTTTAGTAACATCAAGTGATAATTCTGAATTTATACATAAAATACGCATATATTTACCACCTCATCACACTTGTGCATCAGAAGTATACAAAATTGTTTATTTTTAATAATCAATCAAGGGTTTCTAAATTGCTTTAGTCTATTAACAAAAAATTAATAAAATGTTTGTATTTCAAGCATCTACACCTAGCTACTTCATTTCTGGGAAAAGATTTAAGTGCAAATATTGGTTCAGTGGAACTGCAATCTTTATCCTAATAATTTTAATGCCAATGGATTTGTCAGCAATGTCAAAGCATGCGGTGACAAAACTCTTTTTATTATACTATACTGGCACAATTACTGGTTTATCCTTTTTAAGCTTTTATATGTCCTTGCAGTAAATCTTAAAATCAGGTTATTAGTCCTGCTGAAAAATTAATTTGATCCAAGCAGTATTTATAATCTGATCTTAAACATTTGTCCTGAAATTGTCTGCCTGCAATATCAATATAAGGTCACAATTGTGGTGTTGCATTGGCACAGGATCCCATAGACAGTGTCTTAAGCATTAATTTGCAGAGGAGACCTGTTTGAAGATTGTGGGAGAAATACAGTTTAAGTGGGGATTTGATGGGACTGTAATCATTCTATATTTTGCAATAAGCTTAAATCTCATCATTTTCCACACATTTGGCATTTTATTTATGTAAATACATACAAATGCCTCGTATGAATTAAGGACAAGCAAATTAGGAGGTTTTTAAAACTACACACTTAGCTTGAATTACATGCATTGAAAAATCATTGCACTTGCTAACTTAAACTTATTTGGAAAAGTTTAACTGAAAATCAATAGACTTACACATGCATCCACTGAAAATCATATTTCTTGATTGATTATATTTCTTGGTTGAACTCCTATGCACACTTACCTAGGAGTAATTCCCACTGACAGCAGGAATTATTTCTGAATAGGACTGTAATGTATGGCTCCAATTCTAATCTCACTATAATATAGTATAACTTACCTACTTATGAGCAAACATGTCTAGCTTTTCCCTGTAGATTAAGGTAGTTCCAGAGACTAGTTAGCCAAACATTGTGTACCTTCAAGTGCCAAGCAGAAACATATCCTCTAACTGAAAATGCCAGTGACTGAACATTATATATGCAAGGCATGTGCTTCACTATTAAACTACTACTGAGCTAAGTTCAGGTAATTAATGGATCTACTTCCTAGTTTTATGCTAGATTCTTCAGAAGATCTAAACTACAGAAGAGAAAATCATATGTAAATAAGTGGGACAATAACAAGTTATCTAGAGGTTCAAAAACTGATTTAAAAATTAGCATTCATTCAAACACCATGTGAAGCCCTTTTAAACAAAATGAGCTCCAGAACTTCCTTTGAAGTCCTACATATTTCAGCTGAAAGTTTTTCCCAACCCAAGTGATCCAAGAACCATAGCTTTGAGTATGACACAGAATGCATAGTTACTGATCTACAAACTTATGTTGCAGTGAGTAACTCCAATACAGCTCCATGGTACTTACTTACAAGGAAACAAGATCAGGCTGAATATTAACAACAGCTAACAAAGTTGGCTGGGGAAGGGAGAGAAGCTTTCCAGAAACTTTTAATTAACAGAGTCTGTAAGAATTTACTGATAAGTTTCCACAATATGTGTATCTTCTCCTTCATCCCCATAAAAAGCTCAGAAGTAATTCTTAAGGTTATTTTCCCAGCCCAAATATGAAAGATACTACTAAGTGATCAAGTTAACAATCTGTTCCCTAAAGCCCCTAGTTAGCCAACCTTTGAATTACAAAATTAAAATCACTCTGAAAGAAATGGTCACTCTTAAAACTCAAGACACGCAATGTTATGGAACTGCTATAGAAATGTTGTTATAACTTATTCCAGCCATTCTGAAAATTAAATAAAATGTATTCATTTTAAAAGTGGGCATCCCTAAACTGTGATGTTTTTAAAAACCCTCCAGTGATCTATGACTGATCAAGGCCTAAGGTATAATTCTACTGCATTGTGTTGTGGCTGTTACCTTTCAAGAGTCTTGGCCCTTTCCAAAATGCTACCATAATCTCAGAATCATCACTACTGTTCTAAAGAGACTATTTGAAAATAACTCCTGACAGCCTATTGTATAACCGACCTAATTCACTCACTGAATAATCAACAAATATTCAAAACATTGAAACTTTGCTATACAGGATTCTTACATTTCAAGAATAACCTTACATCACTTAGCAGCCTTTTAGTTCTGCCAGCTGCAATAAAAGTGTCATTCACGAAATGCAAAAGTGTCAAATGTCAGGAGAATTGCTATGGAAAACGCCCTTACCCAAGCTTATACATGACACATCAAAGGGCGTTGGTATAAGATACCACCACTCTGCTACTGGTATACCCGCATGGAAGAACAGCCGAGATCGGTGGAGCTACAAAACTGAAGCGGGAGGTAGCTAATATGGAAAAATGAGATGGCATGGCCTGGCCTGAAAATACAGGAAGTGTGCATAGTTACGTTCCTCCCCACCCCTCAATCTTATAAAATACGCACCCAGCCAGGGTCATCCACATCTCCTGCCCATCAAGGGAGGACAAGATGATCCCGAAAGCCTTAATTTCACTCCTGGGAATTACTATCCCCATGCTGCGGCCAGGGGATCGCCAAGACTGGCGAACGGCGGAGGCTGGGATCGGGGACCGGGGGTGGGGAATTTGCGCTGCGGAAGAATTAAAAAAGCGGGCAGAGAGCACTGACAAATCCTGAGGCCGGCTCTGCAGACAAACCAGACCAGTTCTCTTCCTCCTCCACTAGGCACAAGTGTTTGACTAAGCCGGCTTAGAGGGCCGACCCTGGCGAGACCCGCGACTAGGGACGACGCAGGGAAGAGCGCGGCGAGGCCACCGCCTCTACCGCTCCCTACCGCACACCGACCGGCAACCGGAGCACGAGAAGAGGGAGGGGTGGGTGGCGTCGAGAGGGAGAGGGAGAGGGAGAGAAAAGCTAGGAGAGCAAGATGGCGACGGCGACGCCTCGTCCCGTTTCCCGGATCCGATCCTCCCGCCCCATCTGCTTGCTGAAGGGGGTGGGCGGCGACTGACCCGGGCCTCCCGTCCTCCCGGGCTCGGGAAACGGCCCCCCGATTTGCTCCCCATGCCTCTCTCCTCCTCCCCACAAGCGCCGTACACCGAAGGGGCTGCGAGCGAAAAGACCCGAACGCTTTTCTTTCCTCCCGCCCCTCCTCCTCCACCCACGGCTTCGCCCTCCCTCCAGCCTTCCACTCCTCTCCCTTCCCTCCGCGGCGATTTCTCTTTAGTACCTTTGAATTTGAGGTCGGTGGGCGGATCGAGCACCAGGATCTGATCGTGCTTGGTCAGAGCCCCGGCGGCCGCCATCGCTGCTTACACGCTCGCTCGGTCCTGGAGGAAGGAGGAGGAGGAGGAGGAGGAGGAGAGGGCGGGCAGGGGGGAGGACGGGAAGGGAAGCCTACCGAGCAGGACTAGCGGCAGCAGCAACCCCCGCCTCCCTCTCCGCCTCGCCTCAGCCTCTAGGCAGCGGGCGCGCGCGCGTGGAGTCCCCCTTCTCCTTCCCCGCTCCTCTCGTTGAGCTTTCTCCTCCTCCTCCTCCTCCTCGTCCCTGTAAGGCCTGACTCACTCGAAGCCCAGCGCACTGCGATCAACGCCAACTCCGGCGCGGGCACGAGGGCAGTGGCCGCCTCGTCCTCGCACCCGCACGTCAGCCCGCGGGGAAGAGGAGCGCGGACGCGAGCGAGCGAGCGAGCACACCGGCACGGCGGGCGTCGCGTCTCCGCTCGCCCGATCGTTCGCTCGCCCCTTTCTGCGTGTGTGAGTCTTTCCGGCCCACGTTGGTTGACAGCTCGCTAGACACGGGTCTCTTCCTCCACTCACGCGGGCCAAGGGGAGTTATCACGCGCGTCCGGAAGGCGGGAGAGACTAGCCAAGGAATTTAATAGGAGGGAATTCGCTTTGCAGGGGGAGAGAGCGCGCGATTAGCGTGCGATTCTCGGAGCAAATAGGAAATTCCTCAGGGAGAGGAAATTTGACACCGAAACGTTAAGCGCCAGGCTCCTCAACGTAGCAAAAAAAAAAGGTAGGCGGGCCGAGGGATGGGATTCCCAGCATGCCGTGCGCTCTTCAAGCTCTTGGGCTGTTGCATTCTGGGAAGCGTAGTCTCCAAGTGGAGAAACGGGGCGGATTCGATGGAAGGAGAGGGCGGAGTTAGTAGGTTCGTTCCAACCTTGGCCCGCTCGAGATTTCCCTCTGTATTAGTTATCCTCTGTATTAGTTACGTTAGGCGGGTTAACTAACACTGCCCTCTGTCCCTCTCTGGTAAGAGCTGGACAGCATTCAATACGTAATACAAGCATGACTAACTTCTGCTCGGAAACCAGAAGCGGCGGATAATCCGGATTTGTAAACCTGCGAATTCGTAGGGTTCTTAGATAACATTCTGTGTGCTTACTTCACTATACTTTCCCAGTTAGGTAAATATTGGTGAGGGTAAAGCTGCAGAAATCACAGAAGCAACATTAAAGAAATCTATCCAATTGAACTGTCCCATTACCTCTGACCATATGTCTTTCCCCGTGTTTCAACATCCCAGCTCTCTGTACAGTTTAGTAGTGCTCAGTTCTTTCTTTGCAGCAAAGCTGAAGTGGCTCAATCAGTAAATTTGAACTTGAAGTTTATATGCTACATCCCGAAATAGGGTTTGACACATCCCCTTCAGGACTGGGAGATGCCACCTTTAAGAGTCACAACGATTTTCTCCAAAGAAAAATGTCATTTTTGTGAAATACTTAATACATTGTGATCCCAGATGACAATAATAAGGAAGTAGAAAGTGTGGTGTGAGCACAATAAGAGTCCTATTGCATTATTCAGCAACCTATAAATTTGAGAAATAAGTTTTGGGGTATCCTAAATATTCACCCATAACCATCAGGGAAGTGTCTGCTATCAGGTGTCTTTGGATGACTTCCAACCCAATGCTTTGTCAAACATGGTAGCGCACACCAACAGCAGCCAATATATGTAAAAAATGAGTGTTGCCAAGGTAATTGTAGACTACACATTCTCCATTCCTTATTTGGTTTTGTTAATTGAAGCTATCTCATATTAATAAGCACGTGCACAGAAGCAAAGAGAGAGACGGTGTTTCTCCAAGTGGGCAGGAGTACCATCCTAAGGAGCATTTCTCCAAGGTATCCCAAGAGGGAATTGTTTGGGTTCTGTTGTATGCATACAAATGTAGCGAACATGAATATCGGGCTATTTGCCAGCAGTCATAGCATCATCCCCACCACAGCTAGAAGGCAGACTTCAAGGTTTCCCACCAGTGCCTTAAAATTTTGTAGACTTTTCATCAAATACATGAACTGTTATAGTTGACAAAGGCATTGTAAACTGGGGTCAACAGAAATGAGTGCTATGGCTGTCTCTGGCAGATACATCAAAAACTGGCCTGTTCATGGATTTGAAAATTACAGGAAAGATGTGAAGTCACCAATAGGAAGCAATGGATGTTAGATACCTTGGCCAAGGATGCTGTAGTAGTAGTAAAGAGAGAAATATTGATATGGTGAGCTTCCACTGTACCACATCTGGCTTTTTTCACCAAGTCAGCTTATAAAATAGTGTAATTTTTATAAAACCATCAAATTATTAACTAACATTTCAGAAAACACAACCACAAAGGGAGTAACATTAAAACATAAATGTGTTCTTGGGGCACTTCCAGATGGTCTTTTATGATGCAACCATTTTGTCCCATTTATGAAATCTTACAGGGAGTATAAACAACATATTTCATCCATACCTCTCCTATGTTTTCCCACCACTTCTTCCTTTCCACAAAAATCATTTTAAAGAAAAAAGTGGAAAAGTTAGTAGCACTAGAAACACAGCAGCATAGGAATTATAACTAACTTGTCTTATCGATTTCAACAGATCTACTCTAAGAATGACTTGAGTCATTTAGAACAAAGTCTAACTGCTCAGGTGGATTTTCTCCTGGGTAAGTACATAAGATTGCAACCCAGATTTCTAGCATACTGACTTCCTCTTAGAACATGACAGCAATATATAATTGGCAATATATTGTTTTTGTGAAATTGCATTACAGTAAATTTGTGTAATGCAGAAGAGGCAAGATCTCATTGCATTTTTAATTTAATTAACATATTCCTGACTACAAATATGTGCAGCTCTATAGTTTGTGTACTGTTGCTTGAAACTGGTAGTATACCATTAATACTATTCTTGCATTTTCCTGAGGTGATTTATAAAATATTTATTCCTTTTCAGTCAGCTTGTATAGTTTTATAGATGGAATCTCTGAGTCTTCTGTTGAATTATTCATAGGACCACAGAGCAAGTGATACCAATAAGAACTTGCTAGATTGCAGCTTGCAACTGATACTGTGTGCAATAGCTATTACTTCTTTCAGATTTTGAGTGCATTTTATAAAATAGATCTCTCCTTAAACAGTCTTTAATGATAAGGGCAAAACTTATGAATAGCTGTTTGTGTGTCCGGTCTTACATTCCTACTTCCTTTGAGTTGCCAGGTCCAGATTCTAGCATCATTAAAAAGGAATATTGTGTTAGATTTCCCCATTTGCTAATAGTGTGATAAAGATAGCAGCCACAGGCAAAATATTCCCTTTGTTCTAACATCCAAACATTACCCAGTGATCAGATGATTTCATCTTAAGAGTGACCATGAGATGTCATGACTTCACATAAGTCATTCCCCACTCCCCCGCCTCTTTCCTCAACCAGCTTGTTGATAAAGAGGCCTAGAAAGCTGGAAATTGCACTAACAAAGTAATTATGTACACTACTTTTGGTCTGGGGTATTTTCTGTATGGCCAGGAAAGTTGCCTTTGGTTTTTGGGTCTCTCTCTTCTGCCATTCTCCCAGCCTTTCCCAGCCTAGTACTCTCCAGATGTTTTCAACTACAATCCCATCACCTGTGCCTGCATAGCCATTCACCAAGGATGATGGAAATACTGGTTTAAAACATCTGGAGAGTACAAGATTGCAGAAGGATGGCTCAGAGCCTTGAACTGGCATCCCTAGCTCCTCATATTATGCATTCCCCATGTTTATTCCTTCTTTAAAATGCCAAATGATTTGTGGTGCTTCCCCCATTGTTTGCAAAACATATTATTGACAAACATTGCCTTGTAGAAATATTCACACACACCCTTTGGTTTTTCAATATTATGTTGTTACGACCTGAAGTGGATTTAATTGGCAATATTACCACTTAATGTATGCAAGATACTCAACACAGAGAAGGTGCAAAATATGTTTATTCTGGCACAAAGCTTTTTTAAAAAAACAGGCATTTATCGATTGCATAAATATTCCCTAAACACACAGCCAAAAAAAGGGGAGGGGAGGGGGACAAGACCCAGAACTTCTTAGAATTTAATTGAGAATCTGTGGCAAAATTTTAAAGTTGCAATTTACCACTGATCCCCATTCAACCTAACAGAGCAGAAGCACTTTTGCCAGAAAGATCAAGCAAACATTGCAGGATTCAGATGTGTAAAGCTGATGAAGACTTACTCAAGAAGCCTCACAGTTGCTGCCAAAGGTGCTTCTACCAAGCATTGCCATCTGCACAAGAGAAAGTCATTACACACGCATCCAGTGGTCCTCACAAAATTCTTTTAAAGCTAAAAGTCTGGGCTGCTTGCATTGATATAAGGTTTACATGGGGTAGTATATAAATGAGGGGGAAAACATTTGAAGCTGGGCTTTCCATTTAATTTTAGGTAAAAATATATGTCAGAACTCCAATCTAAATACTTTAAGAGATTAGAATGAGTAACTGGATGTTTGAAGCACACCTAACATTTCCTCAAAGATGTTGTCAGAAACCCTGGCATGTCATTGTGAAGTTACAGTTGTGTTTGACACGTCACTCCTAAATTCAGCTTCATTTTGCTTTAATATATATTTTTAAAGTACCAGTTTATACAGACAAACATGCCAGACTGAAGCCTTTAAAATTGATGAAGAAAATCACATAGTGCAGAAAGTATATTCTACACTACATTATGCTTTGCAATGACAACACAGTGATTAACTTTTTAATAACCAATTTTGCTTCTTTTGCTGTAAACACAGAACATAAAGACATAATACCTTACCAAAGTGTTTTTGCAATAAATTTTATCCATTTATTACACCTATTTCCATGACTGATTGATCTGAAATAGAAGCAAACCATTTTTATTAGCTTTGCTACCTCTGTCCTCACTGCTGATGTGCTTTCCTCTCTGTACACTCCTGCACACATGCCTGTGAGCTGGGAGAATGGGCATCAAAGTGGTTCAGTGTAAGTGATGCATCCTGGGGCAAACAGTTCCAACTTCAAGTATAAGCTGATGGGATCTAAGCCATCGAGGAATGACCAGGGGTAGCGGCAGACAGATCAATTCAATGGCGGCTCTTGTGAAAAGGGCAAATTTCACTCTATGCATAATTAGGAAAGGAATCAAAAATGAAACTGCAGCTCTACAGTGCAGTCACATTTGGAGATGTGTACAGTTCTGCTCTCTGCATCTAAGATTGCTTTTGGACATTCATGGCAGGAAGAAAAGCACTTTTATGTTATGGTATGTACTACCTAAGACTTTTGGGATTTTATGAAGAACTTGTGTTTTCCTGCAGATAACAATGCAAAAATGTTGTTTCTGGTGTTTGCTGCTTGTGAGAAATAAGCTCTGCTACCAAAAACACTGTGCATTCCATCACAAATGAAACAGTATACGCCAGGTTTGTGATTTATATCCCATCCCTTTTCCCAGAGCTCAAAATTATAGTTAAATGATCTGGAAAAAGAACAGTTCCTGGGATGTGTGAATAGCTCCAGGCATTTTAACAGCTTGTTAATCTGAAAATAATCGGTTACATAGCTGAATATACAATAGTTTGCATAACCAAGGAGTGGTGGAAGCATCTGCAATCATTTCTTAATCAAAATTCAAGGACGTTCTGCAGCATTATAATTACACATCCATAGTGAATTGTTCAGTTTATCCTGGTGATCAAAATTGTTACCTGATTCTATGCGCATTTATGTGGAATAAGTCCCACTAAATTTGGACCTTACTGCCAAATAAAGGTGCCGAATATTTCCCCTACTATTGTTAGTGAATAATAACTTTTACATAGTAAATATTTTATACATGATAAATATTAATCTTATTAATGCAAAAACATTAAAAATTCTCACTTTTACAATAATAGTACTACTAAAATTGCTTTCTGTAGATGAAATAATGTACTCCAGATAACAGTGTTTTCTGTTCAGTTCTTCAGACACTTTATTTTTGTTATCTCAGAAAGTCTCAAGAGTTACAAAATTTAACAATATTAGTATTACTCATTATAGATTAAATAAAAAATGTTTCAGGCACAAATCTGGTTTGTGATCATACAGTCATAATATAGAACAAACAATATTAATGATTATAATATCCTATACATTAACTATTAATGGGTCCAGCCCATTCAGAGCCCTTGCATAACCAATACAGAGTGATAGTACTGAGCACAAAGCATTACACTGGTTTGGGTTTAAACAATTAAGTTGTAATAAGAAATTGTGTCCTTGATATAGCTTTACAAAGAAAGTAGAGTGCCACGTACACTCAAACATTATCATAATTGGGAAAACAAAGGACTGGGTTATGGATATTAAATATTATTGACCTTGTTAAAATCAAGCACTCCACATTAACCTGCTGGCATTCAGGGGAGGAATAGAATTAATGGACACTAAGTTCATTATACTAACTTACTATTTCAGAATGGCAAATAAACAGCATAGTAGTTATGCTAATTCATTCATTGGAGAAAGTGGGGACTGGTCCCTGAGCAAGTGCATCATTAGCCCACTTTCTCGTCTCTTCCTAGTCCTTTCGGCAGCAATGGGGCAGCTCCTCTGCACCTCTGAAAGGAATCCTTGTGGAGCGATTTGGACTCTGAGGGTGCATGCCAAAGGACGTGTATTATCGGAGCTCAATTCCCCCTTATCTGCTTTCATGATCTTTTCAGGGGCCAAGGAGTAGATTTCTTTGCCACTGAGATAATTATCTGGGAGGGAACTGCCAAATAAGAAGACTCAAAGTTGTTTTGCCAAATGACACTTTGTACTGGAAGTGAAATAGGCTCATTTTGTACTCAGCCAGCATAATTCTGCTACCCCTGCCGGCACACAAATATTCTGTCTAGTGTAGACAGCCTCATCTAGGGTGGATCTAGGGGAAAGTGAAGGCTGGGTTACTTTATTTTTTCCTACTGGGGGTTCATTATCAATAGAGGTTATTTTGACTTTGCTTCCCTGCTGTTAGACTACACTTTATATATCAACAGAGAGTACAGAAGTAGGATTTGTCTATCAGACTCCAACACGAATGATTTAAAAGATAGAATCATCATTACTTCCATATATGTTCAACAGCACATTGGAACTAAGTCCTGCTGGGTCCCATTCCTTAGTAAGCATGCTTCTGGTTCAGCTTTAGTATATACAAACTAGAGCTAACCAGTAGAAATAACTACTATGATAGATAGGTAGCTAGATCAACAGATAGCTATATATGCACTTTATGTAAGGGCTGTTTGCAGCTGTGTAGTAAACTTTTAAAAGCAACCAAATGAGTGCCTCCACACATAATCTTTACATGGGAGCTTGTTATCTAGGCACCTTTTTTAGAATTGCATCTCTGAATATGGCCCAGCATGAATCAAAGACAAATTGTCAAAATATTGCAGTTCCATGCTACAAATTTTATGTGGAGGTATTGATGTAATTGCTTTATGCAGTCTATATATGAACTCGTACCATTTAGTCAGAAGCATTTCTATGTTTGTGAGTTTGAGTGTATATGAAGCACACAAACATATATATATATAATGTTTTCCTATTTCTTTTTCTTCAAAAAGTCAATTCGTTCAAGAGATTCTTGGAAGAAAATCATAACTAAGCAACAATATATTGATTCTGCCATTTATGCTTTAGCGTTTCTAGCTCTTGTTCCGGTTAAAATATTCTATAGACATATTTAATATTAGCTAATTAAAAACAAGCATTTGGTACTATAAGCAGATACTAACTATGTGAGTATTACCTATATGCAAGGATTTCCCATAGCTGTTCTCTGGCACAGCCAAAGAGCATAATCTAAGCGCTATTAATCATGTAAACATCACTAAATACCACTGGAGTCTTTGCATTGCTGTCGAGTACCAAGTAGGTAGCAATAGTCAGTAACTCAGAGTCATTGTCCCTTTATCCACAGTGATGTGATGTGACCTGCTATAGCCTACATTATATGAATGCTAGATGTCATATTTGCCACTACCCTACATCCAGTTTAATGGTATACCTCTTCTCAACATCTATGGTAATATCATTTTAACACCAACATTTCTCCTCATATTAGTCATGGAGAGAATTTCTATCTACTTGGAGGCATAGACAGCTGAAGATGGACTATCAGTCCAAAGCCCCAAGTTCAACATGCAGACATGGGAAGAAATGCAGTGTCCCACCCAACCTCAGCTCTGTCCCTGGTGGGTTTCTCTGTCCCTCTCACCAAGCTCAGATCTGGGGGATGTGGTGAAAGGGACAGTCACTCTTCCAGCATGCAATTTATTTCTTTACATCTGCTGTGCGTAAATAACCTGATGCGAGGGTGAGTACCCTTCTTCACTTCCCCCAGATCTGGGCCTGGTAGTCACCATGCAACCTAAAAGTAGGAGTTCCAGCTAAATTGAAAATGATCGCCATTGCAAGAGGCCTCCAAATCAGGGGACATTCAGGGGAGATATATGTCTTATGACAACACAAAGGAGGTTCCCCTCTCTGGCAGCCCCCATATTGCAAAATGACCTCCCCTTAGAGATCCAGTGGGCAACTATGCTGCAGGTATGCTGTCAGTCAGTAAAAATGTACCTATTCAAGCAAGTATTCCTAGACACTTACTTTTAGTACCACCTAAATATTTTGTGCTGACTTTATTTTGTAAATTGTAATGTTACTTTATTTGTTATTACCCTTTAGATAGTACCTTGTTTTCTAGAAAGCCACAATCTTTTATGATGAAAGGTTATCGATAAGTAATTTTAACAACAGTTATAGCCAATTTTAGATGGGGGAGAATCTAAGTTCCACTAATAGCATACTTCCTTCTAGCAATAGTACTGTAATTCTATTACTGGGAAATAGCTGCTATTTTGAATATACTTGAAAGGAAGCTATTGCCTCAGAACAGAAAAAAATCAAATTGGGCACACTGGCTATAGTTCCACCTTCTGTTGTGGAGATATAGATTTTTTTTATTTTAATGGTTCTTGAACACAGGTAGCAGTGCAGAGATGCATTCATAAACATGCATACGTTCTTAGGTATCTATAGTCAACATGACACCACTGATCACCACACAAGTGTCTTGAAAATTCTCAGGGCTATCACTAGGCTTGTAAGGAGATGCTACCTCAGATGCCATCACAGCTATGGGTGAAGATAGCATTAGCTACACAAAGGCAGCCCTTCTCACAAGAGTTTCCCCTACATGAGCCTAAGGCCTGCACTCTAAAATTGTTTGAATTGTTGCCCTTGTGTGAGAGCCAGCCCACAGAAGATCAATTTTTCAGAACTAATAGTAGTATTAAGAGCAGGCAGGCAGGCAGAAATCACTTCCCTGTACCACTCTGTAGTGCAATGATGTACTTTCTTCTTATTTGTAATTGTCCTTCTCTCATAGTAAAATGGCAATTCACCATTTGATTCAAATGTTCAAACCTTAACAAGCCTGCTGAGCCAGGTTATGCCAACAATGTATGCTGTCTCTCAGTCTAAGGAAATGTTGTCAAATGTCTCCATTCTCACAAGTTCACCCACTGCCCAGTTTTCTGTTCTACTGATATGTGAAATATATGCAGAGAGAAATATTTTTCTTTCTTTGTCCACCTTACTGTAGTCAGCACAGTAGCCTGAAGCTCATGTTTACCCAAATATGCCTGAGATTCTAATGTGAGAACCGTTCACTGAAAAGATATTTGTGAGACTAGCAGTGAGGCAGAAGCATTCAAATACCTTTCTCCAAATGTTTAAGCTAATACTTGACCATGCAACAACATCTCAGTCCTATTATTTAAAGTATACCTCTGATTTAAGCTTCTCTAAGTGTGCTCTGAAATAAATGGTTTCAGAATTGTTTTCTTCTGGATTCTGCTGTAAACACAGAGCATAATGTAATAATGGTGAAGTGAGCACTGCCAAATAAAACATTTTCTTTAGCTTTATAAAAAATTAAGTTGGCATAAGTAAGCAATGGTTTGGATCAAGATTTGATCATGTTTAGAGCAGACCTTTTAAATCAATAGGACTTGTTAGTCACGACTGGCTTAAGTTCCACTGAAAAATGGGTCTACCTAAATATTACTAAATCTGGATCCAACTCAGTCTTTTCCCCTACCATATAGGTGATTTTCAAAAGAGAAATGTCAAGCACAAAGGCACACTAAGGCACAGATAATTTAATTCATTTGGGACCATATGCACTTTCTTTAGCAGTGATACTCTGCCATCTCATCATCATCTTTAAAAGAAACCTAAACTTCTATATAATGCACCAAAGGAATATAGGTAAATATACCTTAGTTAAAATTATTTAGACTGAGATTTGGATTTATTTTTGTAGAATATTTTGCTTTGGTTCTTCATAATCCAATAAACTGGAAGACATAATTTGCCTTACACTGCTAGGACAGTATAGAATATTTAACAAAAAGTTAATTAAGGGCATAATCCTATGCAAGTTTAAACAGAAAAAAACCCCCTGCAACTCCCAGCATGCCACAACCAACACAGTTGGTTTGGGCATCCTGCAAGATATCCCTTTTTTGGTCTAAACTTGCACAGGATCGCACCTTAATGCTGTACTCCTACACATATTTATCTTACACCCAGTTGAGTAAAGGAATTTACTTCAGAATAAGCATGTAAAGAATTGCACTGCTTGCACAAAAATCACACAACATATTACTGCACTGTGAAGTCATTTTATTTCTAAGATTTGGTATCAGCACTGTACTGTTGGTGGGCTTTGCCATGATCTGTGGTTTCATGTAAAGGGCCAATTCAGGCTCGGTGGAATCTAGTTAACATGGTACAGAATGAGTTCTAACACAGCTCCACACACACAAAAGGCTAGCTCTGGCTTCTCACTATCAATACTCAGTTAAGACAGAAGGTGATGGTGTTGTAATTTGATAGTTTGAGCTCCCAAAAGGGACTGGCTTTAACCAAAGGTCATATGCTACATAAACCTATTCAGAGAAGTAAAAACCCAAGCGTTGACATACAGAAATAAAAGGAATACTTGTCTGGTTGCTTATACTTGTACAGTGTGAGCTTTCAATGTCTTCCTTTCTTTAGGAGCTTCAAAGCACAACCTAAGTAGGGCTCTGGAGCAGTATAGCATGCAATGCAATGGCCTTCCTATGGAAAGTAACATTGACAGCTTCCTCCTCCTCCTATACATAAGCATGTTGTTTCCCCATCACAATGTCAAGTAAATTTAAATTTGAACATGCAACTTTGTATTATTTAACAATATTGGTAACAATGGCCCACAGAGGTGGCTGGAATAGGTGACCTTTGAGACAACATCCAACTCTGATTCTAAACAACTGATCAGTATTGTCCATAAGCATTATCTACAAAATCTAAGGGCATGAAACTAGGCTTAAGATCTTCCCTAATTCTATAATATTTGCAAGCTAACTGCATTTATCTCTATCAATTAACTGCTTAGATAGTAGTTAATTCAGCCCTCAGCCATTCTAAGGGAAACTGGAAGAGTATTACAAATGTTAATGTTAAGGACAGTCAACCACTATCTGTTTTTTAAGCGTCAAAGCAGTGCATTTGTATACTTGGGTTTTTGAGGGTAGAGTTGCAATATCAGCCAATACCTTGGTTCCTAGCCATATTGCCCATCATTCTCATCAATAAAGTCATGCATAGATGCTGTTAAAATCCTTTGCTCTTAAAAATAGCACTGTTTATGTCAGTAGATCATTTGGCAACACATTACACACACACTCCCCCTACTGAGCTGCTGTTCTTGTCACCCTGGCATATGGCTGGAATCCAGTGGCAATTATAGATTCCATATGAGTCACTGACAACTTCCATCTGCTTGTTATCAGGAAGATCACTGGCATCAAATGTACAATGCCTTGGATCCAGAGAAGCTCACCGAGTTCTGATTCTGTTCTAGTCCAGCCCTGTGGCCTCCATGCATCACTCCTGAAGATCTTTTACTCTCAGGAGTGGTTTTGGAGGACACAGGAGGTTGCAGTAGGATGTAGAGGGTTGGAGGAGAACAAGGGAAGCCCTATTGCACAAGGAGAGTTTTTTCATCCATCTCTGGATCCAACCCATAATCTCAAAAGATGAACTCTTTAAAAGCTACTTTTCAATTTCATTATGAAAGGGACAGATAGGAACAGAGGCAGCTAGATTATTTTTTATCTTCCTTTCCGATGTAAATAGAACTAGGAATTAGATACAATTCCTTGACTTAAACATTGTATTAAACTGTAAAGCAGGGAAACACAGAACCACTGACAGATTCTGACAGAATTACATACCTGCCAGAGGGACTTTAAATGAATTCAACAGAAGATCATTCATCCTGTTTCCGTTTGGCTTCTGGTGCAATTTCTGTTTATCTGTTACTGTTAATTTCATAATCTATTCAATTATCCATTCACAGTTATCCATTGTGATAATTCAATTTTAAATTGAAACATTTGAAGCATTCAGTGTTCTCTCTTCTAACAATATTTAAACTGGATGCATAGGCAATCTAGTGATTTTGCTTTCCAAAATGGTAAAAAGTGAAAGCTAAAAATCACTAAAATTTAATTGTTAAAATTACTAGATTTTTATTTATTTTGGATCCAATGATAACTACCAGATTTATACCTTTTTAAATAGAAAAGATTACTCTTCTAAAAACAAAGATACAGAAACTAAATCTGATAAGTAAACAGATAAAAAAGGACATATTAATTTAGTTAAAATATTATATACTGTAATTCTATAAAGGTCAAATTGGAACATAAAACTTTTGTATTGCAAACAGAAGAATAAAGGATATTTGTATAAAATGTAACATTTCTTGACAAAGTGCCTATTTAAAATAGCCATTGGTTTACTTTAAACAGATAATTCCACTAATCTGAGTCAATATTTCAAAGGGTTTGCAGCTACAGTGAATTGTCCATTTAATTCTGCAAACCAAGTTGCAGGAGATCTTTATCCCACCGTTTTCACTGACAGCACTGATGTTATTGCTTTTAGACAAGATGCTCTGTCACTGACTTTCTAAAGTCTGTAGCTCAATAAATAAACAAATGATGTAATTTTATTTTCAAGTAAATCAAACCAGCTCAGGTTGGTTTAACAGCATCGCCTGGTCATCTGTGCAGTTTGCTTTCCAAGTTTGATGGTTCCATTGTTACCATTTTCATGAGTTTCCAAGGGTGGAATTTGTCGACCTACAAGATTTTAAAAGCAAAATACAGTTGTTCAAAGCCTGCCATGTTGATTGCACACAACACATCTGTGAACAGGATGTCCTATGGGAGAAATAGCAGCTTGGCAGAGGATTTCATTCAGAAAAGCAGTAGCTGCGTTCATAAATGCTGGAAAAAAAGAAAGCATATGTCTCACCTCCTGCATTCCAATTATGTGTCTCATGATTTCCCTGATACCTTGTGGTGCATGGCTTCCCGTGTCCTCTGACTCCAGCAAGTCTCAAAACCACCCGAACAGAACACCTTGCTGGGTTCAGATGACGCAGGAAGCCACACAGTGTGAGCATAATTAGGGAAATCACAAAACTCCCAGGGAGAGCGAAACAAAACTACCAGGGCTTCTGTGTATATAGGATAGCCCCACACCTCAACGCAATCCTGATCCAAAGCAGGGTTCTTCCCTCTCACCTTAACCAAACTCGTGAAAGAACCATTTCACCAATCTTCTACATTGGCTGCTTATATGGAAAGAGTTTCCCTGTTGCACTTCTAGATCCCTTCCCAACCGGGGTTATTTCTGGCATGCTTAGACTCTGCATATGAATTAAATTCCAAGTTTATATCCCTATGCACTATTATGACGTGTGTTCACAAATGAACCATAGCTTCAGTAGAATACACAGAATAGAATACCTGAGGATAAAAGTTACACAGTTTTACAAAAAATACTATTCTTGATACTAAACCACCAACCGAGCTTTTGCTAATGAAAAAAAGTCTCCATTAGCAGCAGCCCACATACCCCTGAATTCCATAATTTAATCCAATTCACCATTCATTATCCTGCACAGGTTTGTTGACTTTGGATCCTATTTTGTGGTCTACCTGGTTGGTTTCAGTTAAGTATGTTGGTGACACAGGATAGTTTGAGGCCTACAGTGTAATGAGAAAGGTTTGGGAAACTTGTTTTACTCCGTTTGCATTCCTGTGTCAGCATGCTATGAACCTATGAAATGCTGTCATTCTTGTCTAGTTCTAGTTTAGCTGCCTTTCTGGAGTAGGTAGGCATTTTTATTCCCTACAAACAGAATGACACATGCTTATCCAAAGAAATTAATTTCAAAATAGACTGTAATGGATCATATTCCACACTGCCAACAGGATATGAATCTGGATTCATGATGTATGAATATAATTTATTATGAAAACAGTCAATTGGGTGACTAAGTTCACTTCTGTATTTTGCAGAACTGCACCAACCAATAGCATTATATTGCATTAAAATCACATATAAAATTAGCTATACTATCCCCGTGCTGGATTGAATCATGGTTCTTCTTCTGATATGACTTAACATATACTTATAAAACATAGAGCTTTGAGAGCAAAATGGTGCTCAGAACAAATTTTCAGAGACTGCTTTGCAACTTCGCTTTTTTATATATTGTTTACAGAGACCACTTCCTCATATCTGTCATCCTTTGTTTGTCATGGAAGTGCAAACATGCAGCATATTGCCATGAACCTCTGGGTGATTTTCCCATAAACTGAAGAAAAGATTCTTAATGAAAGACATCTGATTATGCAAATGGAAAGCTGCTGCTCTTTATAAAAATGCTTTTAAGAGAAAATCCACATAAAGTCTACCTTCCCCAAGGAACTATATTTAAAACAATGTCAAAATGTCTACCGTGAAATTCTATAAAACTAAGTCGCTGAGGAAATGTGTCTTCCCAGGGTGTAGCTAGGTAGCTGATGGAAAGAATTTATTTAAGCCTTGGGAATGCAACAGCAGTGCACTCTTTAGTCAGAATACTTCCTGTAATCAGGCCAAATTTAATGAATCACAGAGTGCATGTAACAGATAGGAAGCCTGTATTAATTTGTATTTTATTATTCAAGTCAGCTGTTCCTTAATTATAGAAATGGCTTGACCTGCTCTGTCCTAAGCCATATGCAGAATGAGCTTTATCCCATGTGCCCCACTCACCCAAAACTAACCCTACTTTTTTTCAAGTTATTGTCAGTATAAGCTGTCTAGAGGGCAACAGTGTTGAAGATCAAGCATTTAACTTTTATTTTAATAGCAGAAAATGTCTCTACTGTGCTTTTGAGGATTCCCTCATCATCTACCCATACTTTCAGATGAGAAGCCACATTGATGATTTGGAAATCAGAATGCAACACAGGTGCAACACCTGACAGTTTAATGAGAGCGAGCAGCTACTCGTACACAGGGCTCAGACAACAGTGCTAAGGCCATAGTCTACTGTGGCAGGGAAGTGATAAAGCTCAGCAGCTCCATGCCTTCCCCTGTGACCTGGTGTGAAGTGCTCAGCCGCGCCACAGTATGCATCTTAGAAGATGAGCTTACACACAAAATTGGTGCAAAGTAATGGAACAATACAGGATTGCATTTTTGTCTTCCTTCTTAATATCAGCGAGTGGGAATTGAGCTCCAAGATAAGGCTACAACAGCATATATTGTATCCCAGCCTTACCCTCCAGATTTTTAAAAGTTATTTTACAATCTTATTAAAAGAAATACATTTGTTTTATTTATTGCTAATGTTTATTATGCAATTTCCATGAAGCAAAAAGTAGAAAAGATGTAGTTACATGAATCTGGTCCCCTCCATAAGTGTTGGACTACAACACCCAGCGTACTCCTTACATGCTTAGGGAAGGCTGTGCTCTTGTCTGACAGCCCACTACAATGGGGGATCAGAGTCTGCAGTTCCTAGCATCCCAAGTCAGCCTTTGCAAGACGGATTACCATGATTATTCTAATAGTAGGAATTGTCATGAGTGGAGCCAGGGGTCAGACTAGATGGCCCAGTAGACCCCTTCTGACTCTGTTTCTATGTTTATTGTAAATTAGGATAAATATCAGTTACTACATAACAGCCAGCATGTTGCTGTTATCAGAGCAGATACTAGGACAGATTAGAAATCCAGTCCCAAATCCTGACTAAGCACAACTTTCACTGGGTAGATAGCCTTGGCTAGGCCCATCTTTCACAGGCTAGTCAATGTCCCAGGATAAAGAAAGTGAAAAATATAGAAAAAAATCAAGTTTCAATATCAAATATAAATATAAAACTATCAAATATAATAAGTAGCACATATTTTTGTCCAAGAAAAATGTAGGCAGCTATTTTTGGTTTCTATATCAGTGTCATTAAGGATTACAGCCATAAGACAGCTCACACATATTGAATTATCTCAGCAGTAGCAGACTAAAAATAATATTAATATTGGTGGATTTATTTAGTTAGAGGTGGCACAGTTAGATGTAAAATGGCAGCAACTGCAAATCCCACACAGTAAGTCCTGGCTGATAACATAACAGAATGGACAGAGAAGTTTCAAGAACATCTCTATGAAGGCTTAAAGGGAATACAGATTACATATACCACTGAGAATCCAATGGATCCTGCCAAGGATATAGAGATTGGACTAACTGGCCATTAGGTCCTCTTCAATTCTATGATTCTAAGGAAATATAAGGCTACATTATATACTTCCCAGAACTGCAGATGTATTTTTAATCAGATACAGTGCAAAACCGTTTAGATGTTACACAGCTGGTATATGTATTTTTATAATATTAATGACTGTGTGATATTATGTCTAGCCTTTAACTCTTGACTATCCTCTCTGAAACAAATTCAGCTTTGAGACTTAACTCTTTTATCTTTCACATAAAAGGCATTGAAGGATGCATTAATATAGCAAAGGCTTGCCAAAAATACCAAACGATTGAGTTACACGTACATGAACACACATTCTGAATTTACTTACTGATTCCTTGAAAGAGTTCTTCAATGTTAATTGCATTTTTGGCACTAGTCTCAACAACAATTGCACCTATGGACTCTCCGTATTCTTTGGCATCTTTTATAGGTACCTCCCTGAAATGAAGTTTTAGAAGTTAAATTGTTTTGCATGCAAAACCACAGTACTTGGAAGTCATTACTCTGGTCCCACTGTTCCTCCCCACAACCAGAATAGCACTGGGTGTGGTATTGCAGAATAATTCCATGTTTCCAAAAGATTTAAGCACACAGTTACAACCTTGTATTCCCCAAATCCATATCAGAAGAAGGATGTTACACTATGGAGTTCAGTTGGAATACTCTAAAGAATGCTAAACATTAATCAGAAAATAGCTTACTGAATGCTCTGATTATGTGTGACAACACAACACAGAGCCCGGAATAGTGTCTTAACTCCTTGCTGCAGCACCAGCTCATACGTTTGACTTCTAAGTAGGTTAGGCAGGACAACGTTACTTACAGAAAAGCCAAAGAAGCATTGTATATTTATCCCATAGTTACTCAGAAAACAGTTTAAAAACTTTTATTAAACACTATTATAGCCTTATGGCAAGTCTGGATAACAAAGTATCTTTACAAATGTTTTATTTTGAGCATGGAAATAAAATATTCTGCCTCAAAAGGGAATTTCATACTTTTGCAGAACGACTTTCATAGTTTGAAAAAACCAAGGGCTATCCTCTCACTGCAGTTTTTCAAGGTGAATCTAATTTCACTGTAATGTATGCTTTTACTATGTGTAACCATGATGTTAATAGTTTTCACATGCATTTTGCATATCACAGAGTACCTACATTTTCCAGTCATGGAGCATATCTTAGTTCAAATACATTGTAACGTAAGTTGCTCTCAGTGTTGTTCAACTTCTGCCAAGGGGGATTCTGCCAAGGAAACTACAACCTCCTAGAAGGACTACAGTTTAAGAACTCAGAGCAGACATATGAACATATCCACATATTTTATTCTGACCCAATGTCAGATTGTGCAACCAGTTGTTTATTCCAAAACATGGAGGTTTCCCTACAGTTTTAGTTCCAGTATTTTGTTACATAATCTCTTCCCTAGTCATTGCTGCAGCCTCAGATCAGTAAAATGAGAAGCACAGTGCTTCTGTCTATCTTACACTGGTATGGGAGAATAGGCTACTTATGCAGATTTTAAAATTTAGTTTGGTAATCAAAAATTATAAGTGAACCCCATGTAAAAGGAAATGTGGTGAACTTTTAAACTTATGTAGAAAGTCATAGATTGGTGGATTTAGTATGCAGAAAATGGACAGCCTTCCAAGAGAGATGGTTTAATTTGGAGTCCAATATGTTTAGATATGGTGTATTTTATTTTTAATGTGCTGTTGAGAACTGCCCAGAGAGCTTTGGCAGAAGAGAAAATAATTAAATTGTACTTTCAACAGAAACATAATAGTTTAAAACAAGGCGGCTTTCTTTAATCCGGGAAAAATGGTTTGCTTCAGACAGAAATGTCACAGAAACTAGTAGGCAGCATCTACAGAAACTGGCACAGCTTGCCTGGGACACTTCATCCACCTCTCAGAAAGGACTGTAGACCCATCAAACACTGCCCAAAAAGAACAGTAGGAATCCATACTGTAAGAATCCATACTGTGCTCGAATTCTTTGCCTTGAGGCTCAAGGCAAAGAATCCGAGCACAGTATGTATCAGAATAATTCTTTGATATGTGTTCCAAAGATCTATTAAAAGTAATTAGTTAATAGTTTATTAATACTTTGTTTCCAAATCAGGCTAATTAAAACCTGGAGAAAAGGCTATTTTGCCAGTCATTGAACATATGATCCTGAGAGCCTCAGGATATACATCATTCTGAAGGGCTGCCTTTTAAAAGTTCGAATTAATTTGAATTCATCAAGAACACTACTGAATCCAGCACTTAATTCCACTGGCAGCAGCATCCTATGAAAAGTATTCCACTCATAATCATCTTAGCAGAAGAGAAGAGGTGTAAAGTGATTTTGTGATGGTTTTCTCTCCTGCTGCGCTACCTCCCACAATGTCCTAGAGAATCCCCCCAATACCGTAGGCATGGGGAGCAGCATGGGGGGGAGAAAAACTATGAAAATCAACTCTTCCATTCTCAGTGGAAAGCTTCTACCAGAATATTCCATAGATTACAATACAAGCCTTTCCGAAAACCTCACCATTTTTACCATATACCACGAGTAAGAGAATCCTTGAAGTGCATAAAGATATAAATTATCCACATAAGGACTTATGGGGAGCATTCCCAAAGACCTCCAAAGATCACTTCAATAAGTTAATTCTGCAGATGTCTCAGTTATAGATGCAAAAAGAAAATTACGCTCCACTGCTAAGCAAAATGAAACATTAATGTATGTACATGATAGACTTTACTGCGCCAGTATACTTCATAAAGTAGTACTTGTACTTGCATGTGTGGCACTAAGCCAAGTCATCTCACCAAAACAAAAGAAAATAAAAACAGTATTTTAACAGATTTTACGACTCCATCTCTACCATTGGATTGCAGTTTGTAACTAGCCTACAATTATTTATTCAAGTAAATGTGGGTTGAGAACATTAAAGGAATACATCCAAGTCAATCAAAAGAAGCATCTGGAAAGAATCAAACACTGGACTGCTTTACTAACACTTATTCTGTTGCTAGAGAGACCCTTTCCATTTGCCACTTCACACACTGGGTATATTTCGTATGTAGCTGTCTACATATGTTATTTTACAAGATGCAATAGCTTGTTCTAGCTGATTTAATTAAGGGTACAAATGTGTCAGTATAGTCTGCAATCAGTATAAGCCATCATCTAATTACCTGGAAATAAGTGTCACTAAACTCAGTCTGGATCAGTTTTTAGAAAATCTGGAACTGTCTTTTCCTGTAACCAGAAGTGCACTGTCTGCACCTTGTGGGCCCAAGATCTGTTGTATGCATGCAGCGAGATCTCCATGGACCACAAGTCTTGGTAAAAAGAACATTGTTTGCTAAATCAGTTCTACCCAGTGCATAGGAGAGTCACACTTCCATTATCACTGAAAACACGTTTCTTTTTCCTCTTCTGGCATGATAGTGTAATGTTGGATAGACTTCAGAGGGCTGAAATTAAGCCTTGTCAGGTCAATATAACTATTTCAATCTGTGCTAATTTCAAGATAAATTTCAAAGTAAGGAACATGGTAAAATACCATAGATGGACACTAATGATATTTAATTTCAGAGTTGTCCATAGTTCAAAAAAGAGCAAAATGCTGTTATATCATTTGTGTTATTCGGGTAGGAATTAATATAGGAATTTGAAAAAAAATTCTCAGAAATGAGTTACTGGTATGAAACTTGATTTTGATTTTATATTGCTGTATTATTTCTTTTAGAACACCATCCTATGTGTTTTTAGACAGAAAAAGATGCACATTTGCCAAATGCTGGGAGTTGTAAGACATTTTTCTGAATATGCATGGGATTGCATCCTTTCTTCTTTAAATAGTCTCTGCACCAAATTAGTGATAGGAATTCATTGAGTTCCAAAACTACTAAAGTTTAAGGTTCAGAACACTTTTGTCAGACAATGAAGCAACTGAAGTATTAAAAGTGAATACAGCTTTTGACTATGGGGGAAAAACTGGCCCATAATGCCAGAAATCCATATCTAATGACCTTTTGTCTAGAGGAGAAAAAGTAAAAACAGAAAAGAATTAATAAGCCAATTTACTGCATAAGAAGAAGTAGGCAAAGTTATATCCAACTTTAAAACAGCTTGAAGTGGCTCCTGCTGTTCTAAAACATTAGCAAAATCTCATTAGCTTATAAAAATGGTGAGTAAATAAAGAAATTATAGAATTATATCAAAGTATATATGGTGTGAAGAAAATGGAATCTCATGATATTAGAATATGGGTTCATCCAATAAAGCTGAGTTATGGGATAATCAGGACAAATAAAATGAAATAGTTCTTCACACACACTTAAACCACAGAATCTGCTTTCATAGCATGTAGCAATAACTAGTAGTTTGAACTGTTTGAAAAAGCAGTCTGACAAATTTATGGAGGTTAAGGTTCTTAATGTCTACTAGTTGTGATGACTAGGTAGCCACGCTCATGCCCTGCCTGTGGCATTCCCACTGCGGCATCCGCCTGGCCACTCTAGGAACACAATGTTGGATTAGGTAAGTCTTTGGCTTGACCCAACACAACTCCTCTCATCTTGTGTTCTTAATAGCACACTTGCAGTTCCAATTTCCTAGAGCAAAAATGTCAAAAAGTTTATTCTAAAGAGAACAAGAGGAAGTGGTTCTGGACTACAGCAGAGCCATGGGCATACTCTTATTTCATGAAAGCAAACTATGACCAAAAATGTTGTAAAACACTTAAAAGCACTTGCTTGGATCCAAAGGGGACATGTAGAAAATATATTAGTGCTATTCAGTTAGTGCTTGTGAAAGCTAGTTGAAGATTTATGGAAAAGTGGAGCTGGAAGGGACCAATAAGGCCATCGATTAGAATTTCCCCTTTTTTAACAATGCAGGACTCCAAGTTAAAGCATCCAGCTGCATCTTGAATGCCTCCAGTTTGGGAGAACTCACATCCTCCCTAGGTAATAGGTTCATTGTTGTATTGCTCTAACAGTGAGTCTTTCCTGAGGTGCAACCAAAATCTGGCTTCCTGGAACTTGAGCCCTTTATTCTGTGTCTTATGCTCCAAGATGATTGCAAAGAGATCCTGGCCTTCTTCTGTGCAACAGTCTTTCAAGTACTTGCACCCAAAATAGCATTTGCCCTTTTTGCAACTGTATCACATTGACACACTCAGCTTCTGATCCACATTTCCAACATCCTCCTTGCTTGTAATTATTGTTGAGCCAAATATCATCCATCTGCAACTATGCATTTGTTTTCTTTTTCCTAAGTGCAGAACTTGACCTTTACCACTATTAATTTAATTCTGTTATTTTCATTCTGTTATATTTCAACCAGGTTGTAACATCAGCCTGGGAAGTGCTACTGAGAAGAGCTTTTGTAAAACTGCTCTGGATCCGAGGTAATTTTTTATCATGTCCACTCCCCTTTGTTGGAAATACTTTCTACGAGCAGAAGAGAACTTCTGCTAGTGATCGTTTTATGCATTCAAGCCATAATTAAAAAGTCAAACAAATGCTGTACTTTAAACATTTGGTGTTGAACTTTAGCAGCAGCATTGGACAGAAACCATGGCTTACCTCTTGAATCTGGAAGCAAACAAATAAGACATTAATCCTTATCTTTTATCTAGGAGTCAGATTCATGATAGGTTGTTTTATTAGCCTGGCATGACCTTGTAGCAATGCAGGTGTCCCTTTGCTATACTATGGGAGAAAGCAGAGAAGATCATGCCATTTGAAGAAAAAAGGTAGATGGTTTACCTAATATCGGAAAGATCACATTTGTTTCCAGCGATGGCCATTACAATGTTTTCAGGACCATGTTCTTTTAGTTCTTTTACCCATTTCTTCAATGTATGAAATGAATCCTAAAGTGAACATATGAGATAGTAAAGACCTTGCTAAATGCAATGCATTCTCCTGAAAGCCACAACTTTTTATACTCTGGTCCAGATATCTGACTGAAAAGCTGTAAAGATAGCTATCCATATTTACAAAATGTTCATCTAAATCAGTGGTGGTGATCTTTTTCAGGCCAGGACCCAAACTGCAATTTGGGAAAAGTCTTGGGGGTCATGTTGCATGAGTGGGTTGGAATGAGGGCATGGGGTGGGACCAAAGACTGGTGTAATTCATACCAGTTTGAACATTTTCCCACCAAGTATACAAAACACAGCTCAATTCCAAGCATGTCTATTGAGAAGTGAGCCTCAGTACTCCAGCTCTTGCACCTGCACAGCACAGATCAACCCTATGCAAGAGATTTAAAATTTAATTTCTTTTTAAGATTTCTTTTCTTGCCACTGCCAAACTATGGCAGCAACAACAATGCACCTGCAGGTTTATTGGCTGGAGAAACGGGACTTGGTTTAGATCTAAAAATGTTTAAGTTATCATAAATGGATCTGAATATGATTACAGAATGTTAAAAGATATGTAGTAAGGGGCTGACCCAGTAGTTCCGATGTATGTGATTGATGTTTTTAGTATTGGTTTAAAATTTTAATAAAAATTCTTTAAAAAAAATGTGCCCACAGGGAGGTCCAAGGATGGAAAATAGCTGCCATACCCCTAAATCTCTCATTCGTGGTACAAGGCAACATAAATTGGTTTGACACTGACAGTCTTTCTTCCACAGTTCCTAACCTTTCAGTCACTTTCTCTGCCAGCATGCAGGAAAGTGTTTGCCCTGATACATCATTTTGCTAATGCACCAATTGACTGTGCCAAGACTTCTATGCTAAAAGTAAATATGTAATTCAATTTGCTAAAGATGTTAAATGTAAGAAACTAATTATATTCATTCATTAATGCCTATCCCATCATGCAGCTTTCTCAGATGGATTTTGTATTAAAATCCAAATACATTTGACTTTGAAGATTTGTAATTTTCCATTTGATATTAATAGCAGAGACTATTCTGCCATATACCTTAGCCTACGTAGCATATACTTTGACAAGTACCAAAATTTTATTATAATCTTATCTCAGCTATAAATACAGAGCCAAAACCAGTTTTAAATAAAGTAAACGAAGTAATGAAAAAGTGAAATTGTTCCAAAATGGTTTAGCTGTCAGAATATATATTAGTACCCTAGCAAACATGTATGCATTTTAGAAAATAAAGCATTTATACTATGGTGCCTGTAAATATTACAATAGTGCAGTTATTATCCAGATATTTACACAGGTATGGAAATGACATGGTTGCATCCCGTTAGGCCAAAAAGATGAAATTAGGAAGACAGACATCATGTGTTTTTCAGGAAACCAGCTTTAACATGTGGCATCCTGTTGGAGGGGGAGGCTGCCGTGTCATCCACTTCCCACAGGGTGGCTTATTTGGGAATAAGCCACACTCACAACCCATGGTTTGTTTTAGGGATTCTTGGACACACAGTGGTTTGTCCTGTAAACTGAACTTGACAGAACAGCTTCATTATAAGACATCAGGACTGGCTAACAAGCACTCAGCATGAGCTGCAAAAACCTGTTGCCACTCTTGGCAATATTGTCCTGCCATTGCCAGTGACGGCCCTTCCTCCGATGCCCAAGTGGCATTTTGGAGCAGCCACTGCTGGCTTGCCACTTTTTTCCTCCAGCCCCAAGAAAATGTGTAATGTCTTTGGAAGTTTTTTTGACTATCTTCCTCAGCTGTCATACACTGTTAGCACTGGACAGCTGAAATGGACAAAGGCATTGACCGTGCAAGCCTAAATACATATATATTTCTGACAGCCGTAACAATGTCCTTGCACAAGTGCAGAAGACTGACAGACACAGAAAAAAACCAAGACCTTGCACACATTTCTAGGGCTGAAAAACAAGATCAACTGTGTTTTTTAAGTTCCAGAAAAAATATGGGGAACAAGAAGGACTCATGAATAGAGCTGAGACAGAAAGGCAAAATGAGCTGATTTCACTGGGGGTTACATCTGAGTAAGACTGCATGGAATCACACTGTAAGACTGACTTGTGAAATAGAATTTGACCATGATTAGCCAATTTCCTTCTAGGAAAGATTCTGGACCACAAGATAAGGGATTGGAACAATGCAGGTAACTTGAAATTCTAAGGACTTCCTGTTGTGGTGGAGAGGGGGCTCTTTTGGAATTTCAGAAAGATGGTTGATTTTTAATCAACCATTGAATGAATTTGGTGTTGCTGTATCAGCTGATCTTTAAAGGTCAAAGAACTTCAGAACACCTGTGAGACCTTTAATATAGAAGTGAGTTAGGTATACTTAATAATACTGGGCTGCATGGACCTCAGTATGATTTACTGAAAATTGCAATCCACTGTATTTTAAAACTGATGATTTCAGGCAGATGCCAAACGACCACCCACCATGACCTTTATGGGCTAGAGGATGTCAGAGACTTTTTTTTTTTTTTTTATGAAAGTATCATCCATACACTTCATTAAGAATAAATCTTGGTGTGGTAAATTGAAATCAAAACTAAAAATGCAAAAACTGATTTTCTTTTTTTATAGCTGCCTTAAAGGTACCTTCCTGAAATTTTATAGGTTATTTACTCAGGGCCATGACTACAATGTATGCACACAAATTGTCCCAAATGCCCCAGGAAGGGAAAAGCAAAACCCTTTTTAGTCCCCCACAAATTAATATAGTGGTGGTTAGCACAAAACCCCATGAACATATCTCATTATTTGTAAAAGTTTATTCCCAAGGGAAATCTCTATGATGTGCCATTTTCATACAAATTGCCCCATGCAGAAAACCCAGAAGGATTAATTAAACCTTTTCTGAAAATCCCCAAACTAAAAAGTTGTCTCCATACAACTTTACCTCACCCTTCACTCTCAGAATCCCCATCCAGCTGAGCCATTGATTGGGAATTCTGGGAGTTGTAGCCCAAACATGTCTGGAAGGCACAAGGTTGGGGAAGGTTGCCCTGCATCAACCTTCCTGAAATTTGGCAGATTAGTGGGAGTTTAAGATTAAAAATGTTGTTCAATTTTGTCAAAATGCAAAGCTGCCATACACTTGTAGATTTCCCAAAGATAATCAATGGAAGTCAAAGTTTCAGATTTCCTGAAAAGAGATTTAGACTTGCATCAAATCAAGCAGCCTCCAAAGGGGTTCAAGCTAAATTGGACTGCTTTCCAAATCACTGAATCAGGATAAAAACCAAATATTGTGGCCAGTGTAGGTTCCTATATTTTCATTCATTCATAGCTTTTCTATCCCATCCCCTACAGAATGTCTCGGGATGGCTTACAATAAATGACAAAGTAAATACTTTCTTAGTAACTTAAGAAACTGGTTTTTTTTTTTTTTTTTTTTTTTTTTTGCAAAACTATCAATTTATATATAGGACTACCTACTAGGGTTAACACAGCTGTGTTGCAGTAATAGAACAATTCTGATTGGATAGCTTACCTGTTTCGTGATATCATACACTATAACAGCTGCTGCTGACCCACGGTAGTACATTGGTGCCAAGGAATGAAACTATGAAAAAATGAATACAAAATCAGAATCATAAAATGGTTATTACAGTAGCCTCTTTAATAGTCTAGTGACTATTTGATCATAGTACACTGACCTATAGCCAGTAAAACCATGTGTATCTGTTTACTATTTTAATCTACTGAACTGGAACAATGAAGAGTTTTTATTAATATGAAAACTTGAATTTTGTGACATATTTCTGTGCCATACAAACATTCCACACTGTGCTAATTCTGCGTTAAATGTGAAAGGACAGGTGCACGGCACTCAGTCCATAGACGAAGAAATGATTTGTCCTCTGCCAATTACCTCAGAATAGCATAGATATGAAAGGCCAAATGCAAGGGAAACAGACCTTTATCTTGTTTTAAGCATGTTTACAAATTTGCCATGTGACTATAAATATTTGCTCAAGAAACCAATGTATGGAAAGTCTTCCATTTCATTTGGATGCCACTCCATAGGCCATAGGGCTCTCTGGGCAGCTTACAATAGGACAAAAAGGAACACCATACTCCATAAAAATACAAAATACATTAGAGCGATACAATCAAGCAATATAATATTTAACTATAAGCAAAATCAAAACAAACCTTCGTACGATAAATACATAATGCAATGAATATCAATAAGATATCTATAACCACCCTTCAGTACAGTTAAAGAAACACAACCACACAGTCCTGTGTTGGTTACACCCACATACAACAGGGTAACACAAAAGGCTCACAAAAAAAGGAACTGGCCTCCAAGGCCCCACCCAGGAGGAGTATTCTTCTTTCATCCCCATAACCAAAATGCTACTTCTATGAAGTGCTTTATTATTATTACATCACAATTATAACCCACCTTTTGGGGACTGCAGCCAAGAAATTAAAAGATGTTTGCTCCTTGGGAGGAAAGCTATTGCAAATCTAGACAGCATACTAAAAAGCAGAGACATCACCCTGCCAACAAAAGTGCGTATAGTCAAGGCTATGGTTTTCCCAGTTGCAATGTATGGCTGTGAAAGCTGGACCATAAGGAAGGCTGAGCGCCAAAGGATTGAGGCCTTTGAACTGTGGTGCTGGAGGAGACTCCTGCGAGTCCCTTGGACTGCAAGGTAATCAAACCAGTCAGTCCCAGAGGAGATCAACCCTGACTGCTCTTTAGAAGGTCAGATCCTGAAGATGAAACTGAAATACTTTGGCCACCTAATGAGAAGGAAGGATTCACTGGAGAAGAGCCTAATGCTGGGAACAATAGATGGCAAAAGAAGAAGGGGACGGCAGAGGATGAGGTGGCTGGATGGAGTCACTGAAGCAGTCGGTGTGAGCTTAAGTGGACTCCAGGGGATGGTGCAGGACAGGAAGGCCTGGAGGAACGTTGTCTTGGGGTCGTGATGGGTCAGACATGATTTCACAACTAGCAACAACAACAAAAGGAACTTGAGGCAACTTACACAATCCGTCTCTTCCATTTAATCCTCATAACAGACTTATGAAATGGCAGCGGCTGCGATTGGCCCAGAGGCACCCAGGGAGCTTCATGGCTGAGCAGGGACCAGAGCCTGAATCTCCCAAGTCACAGTCCAACACGCTAATCATTATGCCACATAAATTAATGAGATTTCCAGAAATATCTGAAGCATTTCAATAATATGCTTCATCTCTGCATAGCCAATCTCCATGCCCCCCAAACCATGTGACTCTATAACCATAAAGCAACTTATTTTGTGGTCTTCGTTTCTTCCCACTACTCTTCTCCCCACCCCAGTGAAGCATTTTTATTATTTCTGGTACATTTAGAATACACTAGAATAATTTCTTCCTTTTCCCAGCTTGGCTCCAATCACAATTCTTAGGGCAACTGTTCCCTGAACTCCTGGCTCTTCTATCTAGCAAACACGGGATTAAATTACAAGTTTACCGAAACTACAGATTTACAGGATTAATTGTCAGACTTTTTAGAGCCTACTAAAAGACATTTTCACAACAGCATGGGCTCAGACAGACAAGGAAAGTTCCGTGAAAGGGTACAGGGAGGTAAGAGTAAAAAAGATTTAGAGGAGCTTTGCTCCTAGATTTTCAGAAATGCAAACTTAATTTCTTTTTCTAACAATGACGTCTGAACAATCTGAGCAAACAATCATTATGTCTTCCAACTTTGGGGATTAAAGAAAATGCTTCAGTTCACAAAAGGAGCAGAGTTAATTTTCTGGAATTTTAGGCATCTCAGTTTAATCCAGTGGGTATGCATATGATTTCATGTGACTTCTCATTAGAAGCTTTCCTTTGATATGAACTTTAGAATATACAGTACTTCTTCATAATGACCATATTATTAAAACCATGATTCCCAGCACTCTGTAGATAAAGAAAACTGTATTAAGGCATGTGCTTCTCAAAAACATGACTTTAGGTCATGTCTTCGTAGATTTACATTCCCTACCAAAAAGCAGCAGTAGGAGCACCACATATGGAAGAATGCATAAAAACATTCCACTTTTTTCCATGCTTTCTAAGATGAGGAAATCTGTATATTATTTCCCCCATGATCAGAAGCAGCAACACAGAGATACTAGAAATGCCTGAGAATGTGTTACACCCAGGGCACCTGCCATGAAAACCGTTGAAGACACACCATTCAGAAAGCTACACAAGTCTGTCTCTCTAAAAGCAACAGGAAAACTTGAACCTCCACCCTGAAACAAGTACAATGCCATCTAGTGACTAAACCTCATTAAAAGAACTGCCCAGCCCTCCCCAATCAAAAATTAAGAAAATTTGCATCGTTGAAATATCTGGTGTTACCATTAAGTCTGTACTCATCTCTAAATCTCAAACGTTTCTAAGTCATTTGACAGGAGAAAGTAGCAAGCTGAATAATATCTTGTTATTGTTAGTCTTACAAGATGGCTCAAGCTAAAGAGATGTTTGGAAAACAAGCTGTCAAAAAAGGTGTCATGAATTGTTCAAAAGTAGCGAATCTGAAATGTCAGGCTAGGTAGCAGTTCATGCGAAAAGGGTCTAGAGGGTTTAACTAAGCATGAATTAGCCTTAATGACATGGTGGCTAAAAGGGCTAATGCAATTTTAGATGGCATCAACAGAAACGCCGTGTTCCGATCACAAGTGATGATATCACAACATTTGGCAGACTTCACCTGGAGTGCTATCACCTGTCCTGGGCACTGCAGTTTAACCTGGATATTAGTGAAGTGGCACATCTCCAATAAAGTATATCTAAGGTAGTTAGAGGTCATGTTCTATGAGAAAAGGTTAAAGAACTTTAACTTGGAGAACAAACAGTTAAGAGGTGATTTAACAGCTATGTTCGAATATTCTAATGAATGTTACACTGATGCAGGAGCCAATTTCTTTTCTGTTGGTCCACCTTATAGAATCTAAACCTAAGGACTCAAATGACAACAAAGGGAAGTTCAACGAAAACATTAGAAAGAATTCTGACAATGCAGGACTTTCAGCAAGAGAAGGGAGACTATCTTCCACTGTTTGTCGGGAAAAAATAGTTAACTTTCTAATGGCTAAACTAGAACTGGCACAGGCAACATGGGAAGGCCAGGCTAGGCATGGGAAGGCCACAACTAATCAATAGGAGTTTGGCCACTGCTTTTAACAGGAAATTTGCTCTTTAAGGGACAATCAATTATTTAAGAGTGCTTAATTTTTTGTTACTTGCCAATCACATCTCAGAAAAAGAACTCTCTAAATAGGTTTTGAAAGTATTTTTATACTATTATTGCAATTATTTGCACTTCTGATAATGCTTCCAAGCAATACAATTCTCACAAATACCCACAACATTGTTATTAACTGCCTGGAGAGCTTCAGCTATTGGGTGGTGTATAAATGAAATAAGTAATCACACTGAAAAAGGGTTTTAAAGTAAAAATAAACATAATCCTGAAGAATGAAAGTTGTTTTAAAGAGTGAAAGAGATTGCATCTAACACCCCAAATTTATACTAAATGCCTAAATAAAGGTGCTGCTGCCTCTGTTTCCTAAGAATCAACATAAGCTTAAAACAATCTCAGATAAAGGTTGTATCTTTCAACTTACGTTGAGGAGGCGTAATCAAAGAGTAGGATTGCTCACATTGGAAGATTACACAGCCCAGAGCTAGACAGTATGTTAGGCATGCAGAACCTGCAGTCCCATCCACCTTCCTTGCCGCCCAGCTGACTCCAGAAAGCGGACCCCAGACAGACCTTAGAAAGGAGGTATCCTGCCACATGGGCAACTGGAAACCCCCAGTTCACATTCTGTACTGTAGTTTAAACATAGGCAGTCCAACTCGCTCATTCTTCTACGTCATTGTCACAAAATGCCTATACTAGAAGTCCCCAAATTTCAGCTTCCTACCTTTAAAAAATTAAACAAATCTGCCCAGGGCACAAAAGTATCCAGAACCGCCACAGGAATAGCTGTGTGGGGTATTTTTATATTCCAAATGTTAGGCCCTCCAAAGGGGACAAAGCAACGCATTCTTATCTCCCAGTAATTTGAACCGATTTGATCACAGATAAGAATTACAGACCTTTAAACATTAAATACGAAATCAAGTGACTGGAATCGTACTTACCCGCTCCTGCCCTGCTGTATCCCAGATCAGAAATTTATGAAGTTCATTCCCACAAGGCACAGTTTTAGTCATGAACGAAGCACTGGAAGTTGCAAGAAAATCAGCACATTAAGTTCTCTTCCTTACTAACAAACAACCTCTAAAGAACATACATTTATCAGTTTTAGGTCTTAGGATCGTAAGTTCAAGAAGTGATCAGTGCTTAATTTCTAGGACCAACTAGTGGGATAGGTATCTTGGCGTGAGATACAGCATTAGCCTGTAAGCTCTACTTTTTAGTTCTATGTGTTTGGAGTAGGAACTTGGAGTGGAGCTGTAGCTGTTTAATGGCAAGGGAACAGCATGCCTGTACTAACATGTATCAATCATGTTAGTTGTACTTAAAAATTCTCTATCATGGACTAAACTAATCATAGACTAGTCAGTTATTGCTGTACCTTGGTTTCCCCAGTTACAAAATGAGAGCACTATCCTTTGAAAATTATTCACAATAGAGGCTGGGTGGCCAAGTTCTAATCCAAGCCTACACACTCACACACAATAGCTCTCTTTCCTTTTTCACTTTTTCTTCTGAGAAATTGGGGAATGTTGTCTCTGGCTATAGAAATAAAATTTTTATAAGCATTACAACTTCTCCTAGATCAAATTTACTAATAGAGATATCCTAGCCCTACAACTTGTAAACTAAAATATGGTTGTGGTAGAACTCCTTAACATTATGGTTTGTCGAAGTTATGCTTTGATTACTATCATTGCTAATACTATATCCTGTTAATGTTTAAAGTATGTGCCAGCCTAAGTGAAATGGTTGGATTTATGATGAAAGATTTGTTTTCCTTTTACTTAAGTAAAACTATAAAAACCACAATTTTCTGTACTGTAGGACTTGTTTCTGTGCAAAAATGCACAGGATTGCATACTTGTCTTAACTGCTACTGAACAATTTCTTCTGAAGAGCTTCTCAAACAGCAAGCATACATTAAAGTAACCTTTATACCTTGGTACAACTAATTAAAGTAAGCTTTTATCACATACAGATTTTCACCTCTTATTTTTGTCCATATTTTGCTGTCGAAACAAGCACAAGACTGCACTTCTAGAAAATCTTGATTTATGTCAGCTGATTGGATGACAGAATTGATCATTTTTTGCTAATTAAAATTAACTAAAATTAAAAACTCCATAGTGACATTTTAACAGAATTGCTCTTAATAGAGTAACAATGATGAATTAAGCATTTGCTATATAGAAGTTGCTATTTTGAAGTAAATTACATCTAAGTAGTATTTTTTTTCAATTTCACATTTATTAATCACTTAAGAGATGGTCTTCCCATTAAATAGGAAATAGATGTTATTGCTCCAATAATAATACCAGGTTGCTCTTGTTATGGAATTTGTTTGTTTGTTTTTTACATAATGAGTAAGAAACCAAATTTCTGCTTCTTTGGCAATGGAAGGATATCCATCCTCCATAATACTGGCATAAAGCAGTGATGTTGCTATGGTCTGACTAGCACTGGAGGAACACCACAACCACAACTGAGCAATACTAATAGCTACACCCACAGCATGCAATCATCTACCAATTCAACCAACATCTCATATTTTCCAGGTGTAGAATATGCTACCACAGGGGTGGAGAAAGAACAGTGCTTTAAGCAAGAACAGAATTCCACATAACCTCCTCTCATCCCCCACCAAACCCCCAGCTCTACGCATTTTTATTTTTACCAGCTTCATGACACTGGGGCAGGGTGCTTCAGGATTGTCTGGTAAAACAGCATCACATATCCCACCACACACACACACACACACCACCCGCCCCCAGGCATCACACTGTGCACTGGCTTTGGGACAGTGATAAGATTTCTAGAAGGCACAGTTCAAAGACAGTTCTTTAAGTCATCAAATCTTTGCTTTAGCACAGGTTGGCAGATTTGTCTATAGACATAAATATGCATGAATTAAATTCAAGTCAGGGTCTGGTTTATGACTATTATATTGCATAGTTTGTAAGTTTTTGATGTTCAGGAAAATTAATAAAGATGAATTACATGCCAGCCACTTACACTGTCTGGAGCTGCCTTGTTAAAAGCCAAGGCAATGTAATGAATTATGAAATGATATGTTTGTTTTATGTGGAAAATATATTCTAAGATTGTCAGCTAGTATATTTTAAATATCATAGTACTGGTTCAAATGTCCTTCATGCGGATGCATTTAAATAGCCCAAAGCTAGCATTCAAGTTGAAATAGGATAGCTCTAACTCCTGCTCAGATTCACTTTCTCTTAGGCTATATTTAATCTCAAAAGGTAAGCCTATTACAGAGAACAAATACATCAGTCACTTCCATGTCCCTTGTGTAGTACTTCGTTTCCTCTCGCAGGTTTCCTGCACCAACCAGCACTCTCAAAGCCACAGAAACAAGGACTTCAAACCATTCCTCTGTATTGCAAGTGACACTAATTGCTTAACAAAAAGGATGCTGGGTGCCGATTTTGTCTGAAAGGGTTAGGGTTAGGGTTAGGGTTAGGGTTATCTACATGACCTAGGAGCCCTAATCCTTAATTCCAGGGCATGGCAATGGCTGCAGTGAACTCAAAACAGAAGTGCTCAATGTATACACACAGATGCACTGTTTGGTTCGCATGTTCCAGAACTGAATTTATTTGTAATAAGCCCTGCCAACTGGCTTTTTGCCCCTGAAAGGGAGAGGCAATTGCTAAGATAACAATACTACTTCCAAAATCCAAGCAACCGTGCAACCATTTCCACAGCAACTCAGGGAGGCAAGGAAATGAGTGAAAAGATTAAAGTTGAGGAATGTGTGGCTCTTCCAGTGTGGTTGGATTCTAAGTCCCATCATCACTCACCATTGACTAGCCTTACTAAAGCTGGTAGGAGCTGCAATCTATTTATTACATTTCTGTATCACCCAACAGACAAAGCTCTCTGGGTGGTTCACAAAAGTTAAAACCATAAATGACACATTCCTCCATCTCTCCACATTTAACAGTTGAGCAAGCTGTAAGATATTAATGCTGCTTCATCAGCCAAAAGTGTAAGACTCCTGGTACATATGGCAACATGGCAGGGAAAAAGCTTTTAACATAGATTCATGGAAGGCAAAATTAGCAGATCTAGCTTGAAAAGAGTGATTCTTTTAAGTCAAAGGAATTAGTGATGCTATTTGAAATCCATTTCTTGAGAAATGGCGTTAACATTTTTGAAATATTTCATCAGCCTGCATAATTTTATCCTCTTCCATTTCCCTGTTTTTCCTCCACCAGATATAAACCATGTACAATAATTAATAAAACAATATTAAGAGCTAAGAAATGTATGATTACGCAGTACAGGATTCATTTAAAAGTAGTAGTTAGGGAAAGCATAAAAAATGAGAATCTCTCAGTACCAGGCACGGGTGGCAAGCATCTACAGCTAGAATACCAGGATCGGGGTGATGGAAAGCCACAGAGATCTTAGCAGAACGCAAGCAGCCCAAAGGAAAAGTTCAAATACAGATTTCGGTATAGTGATGTAGGTCCAAAGGCAAGGGTAAAAGCCATATGGGCAAAAGCCAGGTCAGGAAAACAAAGCAGAATCCAAGATGAAGCACAGTCCAGAGGCAAGCTGAAGTCAGCTACCAGCAAAAGGCACGGTCAGAGAAAACACGAAACAGGCAGCTGCCGCAAGGCAGAATCAGACCAGAGGTAGGAACTAACAGGAGTTAAGGCACAGTCAAAGATAAAGCAAGTCTGGAAACAGGCTCAGGAACGCAGTACAGCCAGCACAAAACCCAGTAATGCTGTTGCAAAGCTGAGCAATGCGGAGAAATTTTTTATAGAGCTTCCAGCTCCACCAATTGTTTATACAGGCTCCAACCCTTCAGGTACCTACAGGCCTGCTCCTGGTTTTGCAGGCATTTGCAACTGACCTGCTCATTCCCAGGAGAGCTGTGTCAAGGCTTCTGATTCCAGCAGATAGGAGGAGGAAGACAAATTAATCCAAGGCTAATTGTATATATCTAAAACTCTTTAGAACAGGGGTGGGGAGCTTGTGGCTCACCAAATGATGTTGGGCTGTAATTTCCATCATCCCTGACTCCAGCCAATCTGACTGGAGCTGATGGCAGCTGGGAGTACAGCAACATCTGGAGGGTCTCAAGTTCACTACCCCTGCTTTAAACATGGATCTAGATAGAGAAGGAAATGGAAGAATAAATGTCGCATAATGGCTAATTGCTCCTGGTATAGCATAATTACTTGTTTAGAAATGGCATGATCTAAAGAGGAAGTTAATATGCTTACTCCATAGTCTGCAACATTCAGAAACATTGAACACAAACACTATCATTTTGAATAGTGAGCTCTGCCAAAACCTTGAAATACAAAGAATTCACGAAATGTTTCCACAGAGGGTGTATATCAAGAGAAAGAACTTACCCAATGGTAGGGCTAATATTGTGGTCAAAATGATCCTGAACAAATCGGCAAACTATACTTGATTTGCCAACTCCTGTATCCTAAAAATTAAGAAAGGAAGAATTATTTCAACTTTACCTTGAAATCAGGTCTCTGTTAAAATGAAATATCTTCTAGTTAGGGACCTATTTATGGCTCAGCAGAGACACAATAACTGGCCCAAATCCACCAGTGACTTCATAACTAAGTGGGGACTAGAACCCAGACCTCCCGAGTCCCAGTCTAGAATTGTTAATAATTATACCACAATTGTAATAATTACAATTGTGGCTCTCAATAATTCAATTATGTAATAAAATAGTGCAAAGTAATTATATTGTAGGTTTTTCTTTCCTCTAATCAAAATAGATTTTGCCTGAATGACACTTATAGGAGTAAGAATTTGCCAGCAAAAATATTTACAATATTTAGCTTTCTTATCATTAAAACATTACATTTAGATAGGTCTCACAAATGGACTTTTTCTGAATAAACATTGAGTGTGCATTTTAAAAATAATCTGAGCTAGCAAGTTGTAAAAAAAATATTGCTTTTATGTGTTTTGGACTTTACCACTCAGCCAAGGCAGACGATGCTTAATTCTTGATGTGCAATTTCTTATCTTGCCACAAGGGGAAGACCCTACATAAGATTTGTTACAGAAGACAGTAACTAATGAAAGCTAATACTCAAACCCAAATCAGTACTTTATTCCTTTTCCTTCAAGAATAACATAATATTAACATACTTAGTAATAAGTATACTTCCATACACTGCCTTGGAAATATGATTGCAGGGCAAAGTTGGCACCTAAACTAGTAGTAGTCATCATATATAAAATATTGTATGACACTCCGCTTCATCAAAATGAAAGTTTACATTTGCTTTTCCATAAATAACCACAGCAGTGCCTGGAGGCTGTTGAGTCTGGATATGAGGAATTCAGAAAGACACAATTGCAGCATACCATCTTGAGAACGTATTTAGAAGGAATTCTAGATAAAACTATTGATATAAGACAGGGTAGACATAAGGTTGATTTAGATGTGCCAATAGATCTCTGCCCAATCTACAGTACATGGGAAGCAAAATGAACAGGGTTAGATGTAATTCTTACTAATTAGGGCATTTTCCGACTGTCAGAGCCTCTTCATTAATGGTGAGAATGATTTTTTTTGTAAGCCATCCAGAAACTTTTATTATTGGAACAACATATAAAAAAGAAATAAAATAAAGTAAAAATAATAAATAATTTTAAAAATTACCAGGATTCACGGGGAAGATTAAATCACCCTTTTCTGCCAGGATTTATCTGAATTTTCCCAACACCACCAAACATACAAAACATACCTATTTCTATGCTAGTCTGTTCTGGAGTAAATCCCAGAGGATCAGCTCTTCCACCTGTAAAATGTACACCTTGATTCTTGCTAATAACTTGCATGCCTACAAAACTACAGCTCAATTATTTGCTGGGTTATTGAGCTTTAATTGCCTTTAACTACCCTTTTATTACAAGTCACTGATCCAGGATAACTGGCAAAAGAATCTTTCAGCTCAAGGGAGAACCCAAGGGGTGTATCTCCACAGACCCCATCACTGTGGCTAATGTTCCTATCATAGCTATAGCTGCCCTTTTCCCCTTACAAAAAGTATCCCCCATCGTCCAAGAATTAGACTTTTAAAGTTGCCAGTGTCACCAACTGAGGCTTTAAAATAATCTAAATGCAAGAGGGCACAGCATGGGAAGTATCTTAACTCTGATCAGCTGTTGATCAAAGATTGGGGTAGTTAATGCAAAGACTGGGAAAGAAAATGTCAGATTGGATGGGAGACTTCTGTGAGCCAGTTTGGCCTGTAGATAAGAGATTTCCTATGCCTGCTATTGAGAATGAAAGGCTATATTCAGTCACTGCAATCCTCTGTCTAGTATGATGAGAAAGAAACAGTTTTAGAAATCTTTTATAGTAAAGCAAACTTTAAAATCATTTTAAATTGCTGCCAGAAAAAAGTGTTACCCTACAAAGCATTTTAATGATTGTATAATTTTAAAGTTTACAGTGCAGTGGTAAGAATGGAGTTTTCATTTTCAAGAACTAGTGTTAATTAAAAATGCTGACAGAGCTCGAATTCTCTAACTTCATCCAGATGCTAGTTATGTCTAACGTTTTACATATTACGTTTTACATATTACGTTTTACATCAAAGGATCTGTTTCTGTTTGGATACAAGGTAACTACTGGGATACTAATGGTATGGATTTTTGTTAGGGGATTAGCTTTACTAAGGTTGTATATTTTTGTCTGTTATTTTTTATGATTTGTGTATGTAGAAGAAATGTTGAAAATAAAGAATATTCTACAGTGAGTGTTAACTGAGCTTTAGGTTGTGGTTTCAAAGTATCTTAAGCTTTTTTAAAATCTTATGATAATAGCTCTTTTACGCAATCTAGTTTCAAACAAAACAACCACTACTACAAACAAAGAATCTTAGTTTTGCTTCACTGGTAGCAAATGAGGAAAGAGAAGTGATGGCAATGGTTAGAAAAAAATTGCTGTGAAATGTGGCAGGGATAAACAAAGCAGCCAAATTAACCTAAGGGGATGATCCTATGCTCGATGTGGAACTGCCTTTGAAGATGATCTGGGTCCTTCAATTAATCCAAAACAGAGCAGCGCTGTTATTAACAAGGGCCCTTCCTCCGCCAACTTCACTGACCTCCTGTTATTGCCTGGGCACAATTCAAAGTGATTACATTAACATACAAAACCCTAAACGGCTTGGGATGAGGATATCTAAAGGAACGCCTGTCTCCATGTATCCCTACCAGACCACTTAGATCTTCAACAGAGACCCTCCTTCGTGAACTCCGCCAAATGAAGTAAGAGGAGATTTGGCAAGAAAAAGAGTCTTCTCCATTATCACACCTTTGAAACTCTCTTCCTTAAAGATTTGCAAGTGGTACCATGGTTATCCTGTTTTTGCTGCCAAGTAAATACTTTCTTATTTACTACTGGCTTTTAGAATCATGGTTTTATTTGCTCTTTGCTGATGGTTTTATTGTTGTTTTTGTTGCTGTTTATATCATCCTCCTGTTTTGCTATGTTGCTGTTTCTGTTTTTTTGTGAGCAGCCCACTTACAAATACAGTAAATACATAAAGTAAGCAACCTCTGGAATGTTGAGTATGATTTTATTCTTTGAAGAAGTCCTATGCTTTTTATTTCTGCTTGATATATTTGGGCCTTTCTCAGGTATTCATATTTCTAAAACTATTTCTAAATTGAGTAGCTACTCATACATGTATAATAGTAAAGTACTGATTAGCTGGAGAGCCCAAAATGTTATGGAGCAAATTTTTAGTAGGGAGATACGCCTTGGAAGAATCTTTTGCTTATTGTTGTTTCAAAATAGTTTTTGATCCTGGTCCAGCTGACCTAACACTGACAGCAGAAAGCAAGCCAAGGTCACCAGAGGACTCTCAATGACATCAGAAACATCCTGTGATAATGCTGATGAATAAAAATAATTGCTGTGGAACAAACTTATTTCATAACCACAACTTATTCCTATTTAATGTTTAAAAACAGTTCTTCTGGCAAGTACTTCCTCTGTGGAATCAGATACAAAACATTTCTCATTATTATGGCTGCCTCCCCATTTATGCAATTATGCGAAGTAGCTCTGGAACAGCTAACTAGAGGAATACGGATTCTGTAAATTGCATTAGGGTTGCTGACTAAAACTAAAAACAAAGTTATAATGTAGCATATAAGTATGATCCTTAAGATGATTATATTTGCAAGTACCAAAGCCATTAACATCTTCCCACACTTCAAGATATGTCCCATCTGTTTGAAAAGCTGATCTGGGAACTCAGAAAATGACTGCACTGTTCACCTTCAGCTATTGAAGTGCAAACTTATTAGCCAATTATCACAATTCCTTTGCCTGCACAGACGTCCTCCTACTTACTTCCTTTCCATTAAATGCAACCATTTGAACGCTTTTCTTCATCACATGGTAACACTAAACAGGCCCATAGGTGCTCCTCCCATAAAGCTGCTCCAGCCTTGCCTGCTGAAATATGACATGAATTCCTCCTGCAGTGGGCCCCATGCAGCAGCTATGTTGTACATCTTGGCAGAAAAGGAAAAGCATGGCTAGTCCTAACTTTAAACAGAGGTGGGTGGGTGCCACAGACAGCGGGTGCGGGGGTGACAACAACAGCAAGTTGTTGGAGATCAGAATTGCATCTTCTAGACAGCCTTCCAAAGCTACCCTGCTCTCCGAGGGAATGCTGTCCCATCACCGGTGTTGAAATAATGCTCAACTCACAGTTCAGTTGGAATTAAACAGAGGAGTAAATCCAAACGTATTTCAGCATGTATCAGAGTTCTACTGGTATGTTTGACAGTACTGTTGATAACCTGGCCAGTATCTGGAATACAAAAATTCGGACTCAACACTCCCAAATTGTTGTTGTTGTTGCTAATTGCAAAGTCGTGTCCGACCCATTGCAACCCCATGGACAACATTCCTCCAGGCCTTCCTGTCCTCCACCATCCCCTGGAGTCCACCTAAGCTCACACTGACTGCTTCAGTGACTCCATCCAGCCACCTCATTCTCTGCCTTCCCCTTCTTCTTTTGCCATCAATTGTTCCCAGCATTAGGCTCTTCTCCAGGGAGTCCTTCCTTCTCATTAGGTAGCCAAAGTATTTGAGTTTCATCTAAAGTATCTGGCCTTCTAAAGAGCAGTCAGGGTTGATCTCCTCTAGGACTGACCAGTTTGATTGCCTTGCAGTCCAAGGGACTCACAGGAGTCTCCGCCAGCACCACTATTCAAAGGCCTCAATTCTTCAGTGCTCAGCCTTCCCTATGGTCCAGCTTTCACAGCCATACATTGCAACTGGGAAAACCATAGCCTTGACTATGCACTTTTGTCAGCAGGGTGATGTCTCTGCTTTTTAGTATGCTGTCTCGATTTGCCATAGCTTTCCTCCCAGGGAGCAAGCGCCTTTTAATTTTTTGGCTGCAGTCCCTGTCTGTGCTGATCTTGGAGCTCAGGAAAATCATAGAAGCAAACTATGTTATACTGAGGAGTGAAGTCAGTGGATGATGGAAAGGACAATGTCTAGAATGCAAATAGAAGAAACCCTGAGATGAATTCAGCTAAACACAGACTAGAGCCTCCATAGAGCCTATTTTGTGACTGTAATGGTGACAGCAATGTTTATTGTTCCATCATTCCTGCATTTGCTCAACATCAGTTGGTGGAGATTTTTCTGGTAGTATAAGGCCTTTTACAGCATGGAAATTAATGGAAACTTTACTAGGCAACTAAGGCCAGTGTGCAAAACATCTGCAGATATATTCCACTTTTACAGCTGTGTCAAACATGGCATCTTCTGGTCATTTTGCTATGGTTGCCTTTTGGTCAGACAACCCTAAAGAAATGGATACATAGACATAGGTTTAAAGAACAGCTCCTGTGTATTTGAATATTGGTAGGGGCCATGACTCCTTGAGTGAGGGGGTGTTTCCCAAAGTCCTGCAACATGAAACCTCAGCCCACACCTCCAAATAATCTGTCCCAGTAGCTTCACATACATGTTAAATAGTGTGAAGGACAGAATGGAGCCCTGTGGAGTCCCACAGTATAGCTGCCAAGACACAGAGCAATAATCGCCTAGCAATACCTTGAGGAAGTAGAAGGGGAACCACTGCAGTGCAGTGCCTCCAGTTCCCAATCTAGAAAGCCTATCCAAAAGAATACCATAGTTGATGCTGTTGAAAGAGATTGAGAGGTCAAAAGAACCAACAATGTCACTCTCCCCTGTCCTTCTCCCAGTAGACATCATCCAACACGGTGACCAAGGCATTTTCCATTCCAAAGCAGCCCAAAGTCTGATTAAAATGATACATCAGATTCCTTCAAGAGTGTCTGGAATTGACTGGCAACCCCTGCTTGAGCACCTCACTCAGGAATTGTATATTGGCTACTGGACTAGCACAAATCCCTCTCTCAGTGAAAAATATATTACCTCATGGTCCCAGCCTTATATTGCTTCCCTATTAAATATAATAAGCCATGAAAGGCATGACTCGAGGAAATAAGTGGCTTACCAGACTTGGCCAAGCACCCTGGGCCTCAACGACTGAAACAGCTTTGCAAGTAAAACTGCCTTGGTCGCCATGGTGGATGACCCACACTGGTAAATGAAGGTACAGAGAATGTGACTTCATAGATTCTTCTAGACCAGTGCAACCTTCTTCTTCAGGACCCCTCAAAGGGTTTGAGTACCATACTTTATGATAGCCTTCTAAGCTTTCTGCAGAGATGGATAATGGGACACTAGTTTGCGGGGGTTCCAGTTGTTCTCACACAGTGCTAGTGCTGCTCTTGAACCTCATGGCCTTTAGGATGACACAGGGTTCCATCTTGTGCTTTTCAACTTGCACAGAAAACACTTAGAGCTACCTCTTTTTCTCCTTCTAAAGATTGCAGGGAATTCATGGACATGCTAAATCAGAATTGTATATCCAATTCAAGAACAATCAGTTATTGAGACATAACACAGAGAAGACAGAACTACTGTTAGTGGGGTGGGCGAGTTATGACCAAACTTAAGTTATGCAGAATACTCTAGATAAGTTGCACTCCTCTGAGAGGACGAAGTATACAGCTTGGGGTGCTCCTCTAACTGGATGCTTATGTAGCGACAGTTGCCATGTGTGTCCTTTAGACACTTACTTCCTAGAGTCTGACATTTCACTACAGGAAGGGTATTGCGTAAAACTGTCCGCACAACTTCATGAATAGTGACGTGAATGAACCCTTATTAAAGTGGGTGGTTTTCTAGGTTATTGATTTAATTCCTTAATTTCAGGAATCTCTTCCCACAGACTCCTGGACCAGACTAGTATATATGAAGCTCATATCCTCTGTTTCTTGTGTCTCTCCAACTCTTGTTTATATGTTGGAGGGTTGTATAAGCCTAGAACTTGCAGTTTCTACAGAAACACTTTCTGAAAAAACCTCTGGTAAAACTAAATTTAGCATTAATGTCTTTCAGCATGCAGACTTGTATGAGCACAATCGAATTTATCTTATGTAGGAGTTACATTCTATTGAACTTAGCAGGACTGACAGTATTATCCTATGCATGTTTACTGGGAAGTAAGTCCCATGGAGTTCAGTGGTACTTAGTCCCTGGTAAGTGTGTACAGAATTGCAATCAATACACTATATTCCTAGAATTGGCTATGAGCCTTGCTTACCTATGTAAGAGCAAAACACATCATCATTCCTAAAATTCATGTTAGCATAAACTACATTTTTTAAAGAATGATGAAATGCAACATTTTTTCCTACAAAGGACAATATTTATTGATTTACCTTTAGCTAAACCATGCATAGTTTTATATATTGAGTAATTTAAAGTGTCACTGGATCCAGAGATGGCCACTAATTATAGACCAGTGGCCAACATCCCGTTTCTGGGCAAGGTGTTGGAGCGGGTGGTGGCGGGACAACTCCAAGCACTCTTGGATGAAACTGATTATCTGGACCCATTTCAGTCTGGCTTCAGACCCGGTTACGGTACTGAATCTGCCTTGGTCGCCCTGTACAATGACCTGTGCAGGGAGAAGGACAGGGGGAGTGCATCCCTGTTGGTTCTTCTGGACCTCTCAGTGGCTTTCGATACCATCGACCATGGTATCCTTCTGGATAGGCTAGCAGAATTGGGGGTCGGAGGCACTGCTTTGCAGTGGTTCCGCTCCTATCTCAATGGCTGATTCCAGAAGGTGGTGCTGGGGGACTATGGCTCTGCACCATGGCAGCTATGCCATGGAGTACCGCAGGGCTCCATTTTGTCCCCTTTGCTGTTTAACGTCTACATGAAACCGCTGGGAGAGGTCATCAGGAGGTGTGGGCTGCGGAATCACCAGTACGCTGATGATACCCAGCTCTACCTCTCATTTTCCACCAATCCAGGTGAGGCAGTGGCTGTGCTGAACCGGTGCCTGGCTGAGCTAATGGGCTGGATGAGGGCCAATAAACTGAAGCTCAATCCAGACAAGACAGAGGTCCTGTTGGTTGGCGGATCGGGCTTCGGGGAGGGTGAATTGAACCTAGTCCTGAATGGGGTTGCACTCCCTCTTAGGGATAAGGTTCGCAGCTTGGGAGTGCTCCTCGACCCAGAGCTTTCACTGGAAGCTCAGGTGACAGCGGTGGCGAGGAGCACTTTCTTTCAGCTTCAGCTGATCCATCAGCTGCGCCCCTACCTGGAGTACGACTGCCTGGCGACAGTGACACACGCGTTGGTGACTTCCCGACTTGACTTCTGTAACACGCTCTATGTGGGGCTACCCTTGAAGACGGTCTGGATACTTCAATTGGTTCAAAATAGAGCTGCCAGGCTGATGACGGGGACTGGGCGTTATGTTCACATGACTCCAGTCCTCCGTCACCTTCACTGGCTTTCCATTGGAGTCCGGGCCCAATTCAAGGTGTTGGTGATGACCTATAAAGCCCTTAACAGCTTGGGTCCTGGTTACCTGAAGGAGTGCTTACGTCCATATATGCCCGCCCGCCCCTTGATATCTGCAGGAGAGGCCCTTCTCCGGGAACCCTCTATGAAGGAAATTAGGAGGGTGAGTACTCGGAGGAGGGCTTTCTCTGCGGTGGCGCCCAATCTATGCAATGAGCTCCCCAGAGAGGTCCGCCTGGTGCCGAAAAACAAATAACGGCGGCGGTGCCGAAAAACAAATAAGACCTTTTTATTCAAATGTTATTTTAATTGTTAATATTATTTATTCATTTTATTCTTTGGCAAGGGCAACTTAATTTATATTGTTAATTTATATTATTCTATTTTGAAGTTTATGGTTGTGAGCCGCCCCGAGTCTTCGGCGAATGGGGCAGCATAGAAGTCTCCTAAATAAATAAATAACGTTCAGAAATATGTTAATAGTTAAAATGAAAATTTATCTTTATGATTTGCACGTCCACAGAAAAAACACAGCTGAAAGACCTTCACACATGATTTAAATGTTTTAGCTCTAAAACTGAGGCACCTCATTAAACACTGATAATTATTACTTATTATTTATTTAACTTCTATACAGCCCAATAATCAAAGCTCTCTGGGCGGTTTTCAACAATAATTTAACTGTACATACATCTGTGTTGGAGGAAAAATTCTTTTGTTCATGACGAGGGGAAGGGCAAATAAGCTACAAATATATAGCTGCCTTTTTTTCCTCTAGAGGCTGTAACACATCTGGTTTGGACAGCAAATTGAAAAAATAAATTATGCAGAAAGAAATTCCTACAATGAGTTCATTAGGCCACGTACATATTTTCCATGATTTCAGTGAAATAGCACAGAGCACAGTACACAGCAAATGCTTATTTTAAAACATTAAAAACAAAGCTACGTTGATTGAATTAGGGAACGTTTTGACAGAAAAACATCTGTTACAGCTGTCACCCATTTTGTCGTACCCGAGGTTCACTGATGCCGGATGCAATTCTAAAGCAAGAGCAGGATTCCAGACCAAAAACATCATCAGCAATTTGCTGTGTGAGGCACAACAAAAAACAAGGTACACTGAATGTCCAACACAAAATGGATCCACCATATATCATATAGATGTCTTCTAGGAAGTGTGCAGTGGGACGTAGGGTAAAATCCTATGCACATTTAGATATTAAAATACACATGTACATGCACAGTACATGCACAGTATTACACCTTTACTCTCAAGTATGTCTGCAAAACAATGACTCCTGGTCCTGTTGCATTCATAGGTCTGAAATCTGTAAACTCTGCAGAGTACTGTGCAGTTGATGTTGGAAGGTATTTAGAATTAATTAACTCACTGGAGTGTTTTTTGTCAAAACTACTCCAAACAACAATCCATTTGCATCTAATCCACTTTAAGTGGATTCAGTATCTTGCCTTGTAATGTACTTTTTTTTTGTAAATATTGGTCGGAGTTTTAAATCTTTTTCTGTTGCATTCTTAATACTAATAGCTGGTCTTTCCAGCCTAAATAAACGTGAGGCAAGGCTATAAAAAATGTAAAATTACCATGGCTGTGCAAAACAGTGTCTCATTTCTACAGCCAAAAGTTTCTACGGAAAGCTAAAAGTAAAAAGAGGCAATTCCCTGGAAAATGGTCTGTGTGGGTGTGCCAAGTTACAGCAGAGAGGAACTTACCATATTTCTGCAATGAACTCTTCTAAAAGGAGGGCACGTTCAGGCACAGAAAGACAACATTTTAGCTGAGCTGTGTCCTACATTAACTGCATGCAGGCAGTTTCTGGTCCCATTACTGCCAAAATCCGTTAAAGTATGTAGCAATCGCTTTCCTCTCTGGAGCACTAAACATTACTTGCTAAATATAAGCCACAAAAACAGCATGTCTGGATAAAGCATAACTTAGCTAGTGGAAGAAAATGGAAGGCAGGGCGCTAAATTTCACTGTCTGGTTCAGCAGCTGAGAAATACAACGTTAACAGACCTTGGAAATATATTTCCCCCAGTAGGAGATAATTGCTTAGTTTTCATTACGGTGCTAAGTCTGTGTCTGGGACTTGGACACCTCGGATTGCAGGTTGGGGTTCACATGACAGAAGCTCTCTCCATACAATCAATCATCTTTTTCTCGCCACATGGGAAAAGTGTATGTTAGGAAAAGGGGCTCCAGCCCAGTTTCTCACTATCATACTAGTGTTCTACACGCGATTATCATCATCACTGCTGTAAAAAGAAACCTCCAACCATGGGAACCCCCACCTGCGACCTGATAGGGTACTTAACCCAAACAGAGGCTTCCTGTTTGCGAGTGCGCTAGATTTTCTCCCAGGAGGTAGCTAAAGCAGTTTCTCCCAGGTGAAAGGAACGGCTTGCTTTTGCTCGCTCGCTCGCTCGCTCGCTCGCTCTTTGGGGGAGTATGTGGGAAAAGAAATCCCAGACACGAGGGGAGGAGGGGATGTCTGCCTATGTAGTATATAACTGCTTCGCTGCCAAAGTTCCCAGAAAGCAAATCGAGAAGGAGCAAAGCGAGCGCGGAGCAAGCCCACATCTGGCCGAGCCCGGGCCAAAGGGAAGACAAAGGAAGCCGTTCTGCAAATCGCGCACTTCCCAGGGACGCTCTTCCCGCTGCCCCAGGGAGCTGCTGGCCGTTGTTTTCCCGCCTGCGAACACGGTCCCCCGCCAGCCCCGCGCCTCGCCTGTCGGTCGCTACTCACGCCAAGCAGACACACTTTCAGCTCTCGTATCGCCATCATCTGCTTGGGGCGTCGCGGCTTGGCATCCTCTGGGGCAGCTGATCCTCCGGACTCCCGCGGCGCCCAACTCCGCCGAACGGGGAAAGCGGCCGCGCTATTTCTGGGCAGCCCCAGCCCTCGGCCGCCGCCGGTCACATGAGCACAACCCCGGCGGCTCCAGCTCCTCCTCGCGTCTTTTTTGGTGCGTTCCTCACCCAAACCCCACACGTACGAAAGAGCTGTGCTTCAGCATATTTCGGCAGGCGCGGTTTCCATTCTTGGGTCTGTGCGCCGGCGGTGCCGCTACTGTTGCGCGAGCATTTCTAGGCAGCGAAGACACAGACCCGGCCGCGTTCAATAGCAGCGCAGAGTCCCGCCTAGTTTTCTCCTCTGGGCGATTGTTTAATATTCCAGTGTGGAACACGAAAGGCAACGTGCCAAACGAGTGGAGGGAATAGGAACATGGTGGGTAACTTTCTAACTTTAAAACACTTTGAAAGTGTGAATTCCCCCCACCCCCCATCAGTGAATGACAGGATGCCACTCAGCCGTTTTTGAAGCAGATTTTATATTTTAAAAACATTTTCAAAAATAGGAAATTGTTCTTAAACATATTATTCCCTAATGTAGGGCTAGAAATGCCATTGATACATAATTCCGGATGTAATGGGATTTACACACAATAGCACCTAGCTAGATCACTCTGAGCAAAGCCTTTCCAATTCTCCTAATTAATGCATCATTGAAGCTGTAGCCTGGAATACAGTATGTACTAGTCGCTCCGGGTAAAAGCAGCTTCAAATTCTACAGAAGCTGGAAAGGAACTAGAAAGGAAGTCTGGGTTCTGTAACCTGTAGAAATCCTGCGTACAGATTTACTTATTTTGTTTGATATATTCTACTACTCCAAGGGATGAGTTTTACAATCTTACCTAAACTCATCAGTGGGATATGGATAGGTGTGGGAGACAGTTCTGTATAGATAACATATTACCAGAATCAGAGACACAAATTCAGAATGTTTCTTACATTAAGTACTCAAATACCAATGAATATCGTGTACATAACACATAGCATCTTTGTATCCTCTGAAAGTATCAATAATGCACCTGATTTGAAAATATAGTGCTTCAGTTTTCCTCTTAAAGTTGGAACCTTCTATACTTGCTGATGATGATATGCAGCAGAAGTGGTCAGATGAATTCAAATATACAAGCAAACAATGGGGTTGAGGAGGTTGCCCCCATCACAAGATTTTGAAGAGGACTTGAATTACTGTCTGAAATAATTTTTAGTGTAGAATGCAGTACTAAATGGTGCAGCATAATAATAAGTTAATATCAGAGTAGCAATAACTTTTTGATATTTAATTCAACTGAAAACGTTGGTAAAATTTCCAAGCCTAAAGACAGAAAAGACTGGGCATGCTGGGAGTTGTAGGCAGTTTTCTGTCTAAACTTTAGACTCTATACTTTCATAGGATCCTATTCTTGAATTCCGAGTGAGTGACTAGTATTGCTTTTGATAGCAGCTGCTCAACTCTGACTTAAAACCCAGCAAATAACTAACACATTGTGAAGTTATTAAAAACTGGTCCAATACTTTTTATGAGTTATATAGAATCAATATATGCCCTCCCACCCCCTGAGATCGGCGGCAGAGGCCCTTCTCCGGGAGCCCTCTGTGAAAGATATTAGGAGGGTGAGCACCCAGAGGAGGGCCCTCTCTGCGGTGGCACCCCACCTATGGAATATGCTCCCCAGAGAGGTCCGCCTGGCACAGTCATTATTTGTTTTTCAGCGCCTGGCCAAGACCTTTTTATTTAAACAATATTTTAACTGTTAATTGTTGTTTTTATTTATTTATTTATTTATTATACACCTGCCGAGATGTATCCGGATTTTTAAACTTTATTCAATATTTGTTTGTTTTGTAAGCCGCCCCGAGGCTTGTTGCAAAGGGGGCAGCATAAAAATTCTTTAAATAAATCAATCAATAAATATACATTACAATCGATCAAGTCAAGAAAACTAACAGTGCAAACTTATACCCAATTTCTTGAGAGTAATTTCCATTGCACTCAATACTACTTCTGAGTGGATATATCTATATCTATGTTTCCAACATGTACCCTATATCAGTGGTAAGCAATATAGTGTTCATGGTCACCAATGTCACCATTATCATCTTGTGTAGAGCCTGCCAAATGGTGCCCTGCTGCCTTCACTTAAAAAAAATGCTTAACTGCACCTGGAATTGCTGTGAAGTAGTTTTCTGTTGGTGCTGAAAACTGGATTCAAAGGAGCTGTTAATGTTGGAGCTCAGGCCCCACATCTGCCACATACTCAAGTCTTTGGTGTAGGTTACTGTGCTTTGCCTCGTCTCCCATGGCAACCACTTTGTGATGGTGCCCAGGACATTTTACATATTGACAAGTGTGCCGTGGCTCAAAAAACCTGCCAACCTGTTATGGAAACCAGTCTGTCAATGTTTGGAATTTGCTTTATTCTTCTTAGTGGAACAAAATCCAAGAAATGAGTCTTGTGGTGATCCCTAATTTAAAAAGAAATATGGCCATTCTCAGCTTGTATTTCATGCATGTATTATATAGCTAAAATAATGCAAATTTGAATAGCTACTCTAAAATTGTCACACTGTTCAGAACATCAGATCATTCTTGTTGTCATGACACTTTTAATTTAGTTTTATCCTTCATTTTAGAATGCAACATAATAGGCCTAGAACAAATGGTTGTCATGATCCAGACCTGAAGAGAAACTGAACAGCTATTATCTTATCCCAAGGGGTCTAAGAAAAATCAGCAAAACTCATCTCAAGAAAAAAATGGTAACTGTCATAGCAATGCCTGTAGTCACAAATACTATCCAATATATTACAAAAGAAGACAACAGGAAGGAATCTACCATCTTTAAATATATATAAATAGAGATAATATTCTAATACAATATATATAATGTAATGTGTATTATTTGTATATAAACACACATATAAAAGCATACATGAGTATTACTTTATCTTCTCATAGTTCTAATAGTGACATATACAGTGCCCTGTAGAAGTATTCATACATACTTCTTGCTAATTTTTTTGTGACACAAAGTTAAGGAAACAAAAACAAATTGGTACTTGCTGGTTACATATGAATTCACCACTTCTGTTATTTATTTATTATTTAATTATTTAGGAGACTTCTATGCTGCCCCATTCGCCGAAGCCTCGGGGCAGTTCACATCCATAAATAAAGTTCCTTAAAATAATATAAATTAACAGTATAAATTAAGTCGGGCCTGCCTAAATAAGCTCTGGTGCTAGTCATTGCCTCTAGAAATACATACTGTCTGTAAATAGTTCAGTGGTGTCCTCTGTGTGGAGGTTCAGCACCACATGATCTCAGAGTAAAGGCGCCTGATTCTGGAAGGATCCAGTTCGTTGGAGAGCCGCAAACGGCATCATGAAGACCAAGGAGCTGTCAAATCCATTATTACTAAATAAAAAGAATATGGCTCAACCTTGATTCTGCCTAGAGAAAGATGTCCACCAAAACTCAGTGGTTGGGCAAGGCAGGCATTAGCCAGAGAAGCAACCAAGAGGCTCGTGGTAACTGTGAAGGAGCTGAAGTGAGCTGCAGCTGAGGTGGGAGCAACTTGAAATCCATAGCAAGCTTTTTTGGACTTTGCAAAAAGGCACATAGGAAACACAGCAATTATTGAAAAAGGTTCTCAGTGCAGTGCACTATTTAACGTGTGCCCATCTTTATCCACATAAATCACATGTAATTTCCTTTTTTATAAAGTGGGATTTGAACTGGATTATATGTTTGATTATGCATGGGCAGATGACTATATAGCAGGACAGATGCTTTGAAAAACTCTTTAATATTTATAGAAACACATTAATCACACTGCCCTCACATACACAATAGTATAATTGTGTGTTGTGGGGTATGACATGGCTAATGTACACAAAGACCTTAGACAAGCATACAAACCTTGAGGGGTGGTCCACAATCACTATAGTCAGAAACTTTCAAAACAACCACCAATTCTTCCTGTTTCAAGGGAAAACTATCTTGGTGGGTTGGTTCTTGTGAAAATTATGAATGGGCCTGTATTATTAGCTCTCCAGTCTTGTATCACTAACAATGGAAAGCCTCTCCCAGCTTTCCTGGTCCAGCAATATTTGAAGCCTGGTTTGTTCCAGACTAGGACTTCATGTAACATCTCCTACCTACAGTAGCATTGATTGATGACAGCTATTGCTGAGTCAGGAAAGTCAGAAAAGTTAAACTACAAGTAAGGAAGAATACCTCAAACGAGCAACTGTCTGTCTTTCCCTCTCCAGCTTGTAACTTTCGGACATAGATGTGGATTGGCTTCAAGTAAACCAAAAGGACTAAAGTCCCCTTGCTTTCTTCCATAAAGATGAATAGAATCCATTGAGTTTTGTGGGAAAACTGGTCTACAATCAGAACTAAAAGATCAAATAAGCACCACACACTATTGTGGCAGTGGCCAAAATAAATTACCAGGAAGGCATAAATTATCCAGTACTGTGTTTTCTCCTCCTACCAAGGTAAAGCTAGTAAATAAATAAATAAATAAATAAATAAATGTTGCATTACACTTCTTTTAAAAGGTCTCCATCATTAGCGCAAACTAAAAGTTTGCCCAGAAATACAGCAGTGGCAAAATAAGGTATGTAAGCAGTGAATACTGATCTCTTGCTAGACTAGAAACAGAAGATAGCTAATTTTTTATTTTCAGTATGCACTTTCTCCTTTTTCTTTTTTCCTCTGGGCTAATCTACAAACAGTGTCAATCAGAAATGAAGGCTGAAGACACAGAAGGGGAAGGAGACAAGACACAAGTAATGGTTTGAACTAAGGACTACATTTATTTAATTCAGGTTCTGCAGGGAGGGAGGGAAGGGTGAGGTACACTAACCAGCTTGCTACAAGCCTTTATACTGGTGTAAATTTGGGTGAATTATACAACACCCAGAGAGAAGATGGGTATAACTAGCTCATCCCCTGCTCATAGGCCATAGCCATCCTTCCTGATCTCTCTCACCTGGGAATCCCCAAATGGCGGTGGATACAAACAAAGGCCATTTGTACCCCAATACATGGGTCCTACAGTGCTGAAAGGCAGGTGTCAGGCATTGTCCATCACCCGAAATGATACTTAGGCAACTCACCTACCAGCATTCCATTCTAAACCAATCCACACAATCCCTTTGGCGTGTGACTAAATCAACTTACTTAGGTAGTACACTAAATTCCAAGGTTGGAATATCCAGCAAAGTACATAAAAACAGATCAGCTGCATCAATCTGTTGATGATCAAAAACTCCTATATACTATAAACTGTTCTGAAAGCTCGTCTAATCAAACAGTATAGAAATGGCTTAAATAAATGAAACAAATAAATACATGCCTCCCCACAAAGCAGCCACCTCCTGAATATGCAGGATGTGTGGGAAGTGTGGTCCTCTTTGTGAAACAGCCAAGATAGGGGGTGCATTTGTGTTATATGGTGAAACTCCATCCCAGGTGATAAGTCAATGCAGCACATGTCATGCCATGGGACACATCTTCTCCTCTCCCTGACTGTGAAGTTCATTCCTAGAATGAACCTTTCAGGCCAGGGCATGGAGCAAAATCTAAGGAAAATAGAACCAGACTAAAGAAGAGCACTGCCATAAGATGCAACTTTGATGGAAGCAAAATGCCCATTTTATGGCAACCATAAGTTCGTGCCCAATTAAGCTGCACATCAGATTCTCACACCTGAAGCCCAACATGGCAAGGTAAGATACCTGAGTCATTTGCTGTGAAAAAAAGCAAATTCCGTGTTAAGACATACTTAAGCAACAAATCAAAATAAACTGGCAATATCATGCAAATATATAGTGTGGCAAGACTTGTAGCACTGCAATCAGTTTTGGTCACTGCACCTAAGGACAAACAGGAAAACTGCAGAAAAGGGCAACTAGCATAATTAAGGGCCTGTCCCCTATGAAGCGGGGTTTCAGCATCCAGGAATGTTTTGCTTATATAAAAGGTGAGTGAGGAGGAACATGAAAGAAGTGTACACAATGGTGCATAGTGTAGAGAAAGTTGATAGACATTTTTCTTCCTCACTATAAATATTAGGACCTCGAGTTATTCCATGAAGCTGATTGGTCAGAGACTCGGAACAAACAAGAGAGTACTTCACACAGCACATAGTTACGAGTAAACTATGGAATTAAGTACCACAAGTTGTAGTGACAGCCAACAATTTGGGTGGCTTTAGAAGGGGATTAGAGAAATAAATGGAAGGTAAGACTATCAATGGTTGCTTGTCTTGATGCCTCCTGTATCAGAAGCAGTATTCTGAGGAACATAGGTGGGGCGGTGCTGTTGCAGTACTTGTGGGTTTCCCACAGATAATTGGCCACTGTGCTAACAGAATGCTGGACTAGAAACATAGAAACAGAGTGAGTCAAAAGGGATCTCCTGGGCCATCTAGTCTGACCCCCGACTCCAGCTGGCTCCACTCAAGACATGCCTACCATGTGCATGTCCAGCCTATATTGACCTTTGATCTATTCCAGCATGGTTGATAAGTTCACAGTCTGCCAAAGGCAAAACTGTATGACAGTACCATATGCTCTCACACCATTTAAACTTCCACAAGCCTGAAACAGAATTCTGTGTATGCCCATTAAAGTTGCAGGGACAGCAAGTTTGTACTTGTTCTTGGTTAGTTCTTAAGTTGTTTTTAAAATTACCTTGGAACAGTTGATTTGTGCATTGCAGTCTTAGTCCTATAAAAGTAAGTTTACTGATGCCAGTTTTATACAGGCATGGAAGACAAAGACTTGGAAAATTTCCTGCAAATGTTTTTCTGAGTAAGAAGCAGAAAACAGTGAATATTAAGTCCAATCTCTTAAATGACAGTGTCACGAAAGTCTAGGGCAAACAAGGTAAAGAACAAACTTAACAACAATCTAGAAGCATGCACAAAGAAGAAAAAGTAGGCATGTACTTGAGTTATAAACAGTCTCTGACCACTTCTGTTCCAGGAATCACCATAATTGTTTGTCTGCATTCAAAGAGTTGTGGTCAGGGAAACATTTCTGAGGAATTTGTCATATTTCAGTGTGTTTTAAAAGTGAAGAAAAACAAGTTTTACCATGCTAACACCCTGCCCTCCCGCTCATGTTTTTTGGGTAGTAGCTTGACCAGCAACAAAATGTTTTAAAAGTTTCTTCTATGAACAATGTACTAAATATCAAGTCAAACAAATAACACATTCCAATAAAAACAATAAGGTATATTAGAAGATATGTCCTACATGCAGAAAGTCATTAGTTCAGTCCTTAATATTCAAAACCAAAAGGATTGCTGATAACATGGGTCTGAGACCTCTGCACAAAAGCCTTGATACTGCCAGGGGTTGGGTGTTTTTATACACAATCATCAACCTTCATTCACACATTTCTATGTAAATACCAGATTGGATGCTGGTTCACATGATGGTCAGCAACTTAAATAAGCTATACTGGGTTCTGGCATATGCCTGTGCCCAATATAAATATTCAGGATGCAGGGGATGCCCACTGCAGCTTATTTAATTCATTTATATATCACCCAATAGCCAAAGTTCTTAGTTAAAATTAAACAAAAGGTAAAAAGACACACACACACACACACACACACACACACACACACACCAATAAAATTAAAAGAACAAAGCCATAATTGCATTTGCTATTATCAGCACAGAAGCACAACAGTGGCACAGAAATAAAATGGGATCTATAAAAACAAAGTTAGATGGTTATTATGATAATGCAGCCCATTGTTTCCATGGGTCATGCTCATCCAGGACATATCTTCCAATGTTTCTCCTCTGCTTTGTCCTACTTTTTAAGCTACAAACATCTGTTAAGGAAGGAAAGAGCAAACTACCAGCATAAACTCACTCTGATTCTTCTCTCTTGTTTTTTGCTTTGTTTTACTACAGAAAATCTGTTAAGGAAGTAAACAGCAGAATGTCAGCACAACTTCTTTGTAGGTTGTGTATAGGAGAATGCACAATTAAGAAACAACATGTTGTTGTCCTTGGGAAAGATGGATAACATGTTGAGTAGGTTCCTTATTGATCTTGTTCTTGCTGTACATTGCTGGTCCCAGGGAGAACTAAGATAATCTAGCAAGCTGGTTTTCTAGCCGAGTTGTGAAAATGACAGATCAGTCTTTCAGATGAAATCAATGGGACTTACAATCAGTTTCATAACTATGCTTACCTTGGAAATATACTTCACTGCAATCTTTTTGCCCTTTTCTATAGGTGCTCTTTTTAAAAATAAATTCTTAGTCACAATTAAGCGATGAAATTGAAGGAGAAATAATGTTTGGGTTTCACTGAATTATCAAGCCAAATTCTAAGATAAACAATATCCCGTAACAGCTTTTGACACAGATGCTGCTACTTTCCATACAACATAACGGCAATGGACAGGTGTGGTAACCTTGCAGCTGAGGGCACTCTGGCTGACTCAGTGCAGCAGAGCCAACTGCCACCACCAGAGTAACTCGGTCCCTAAGCACTCTCAGTTCCTGCGTTACTACTGGCCAAGCATCTCACTGGGCTCCCTGGTGTTGAGCTTTTTTGCAGCTTTCTTGTGTTCTTAGGTTTTGCTTGGCATGATGTGTGTGACTCAGTTATTAAACTATGTTAGAGTTACAAATAATATGGTATGTGTCCTCTTCTGAGCATCTCCCGTCACCCGCAAAGCACTCAGTCTGAATTTGGTAAAAACAAGGCATAACATTTATTAGGATTCATGCAAAAAGTACAAAACAAATTTGGTTAGTTTCAGAACACAACGCAAAAAATGGTTTAAAGTGGCAATTCAGTGACATATGGCACACATAAAATAGGAAAACACTGTCTAGTTATTTGCCCTGCCCTACCTCATTATTTGAAAACCTGTGGTGTCTGGCCACAATTCCTCGGGTGCCTATGTCAGGCTTCTCTCTCTTTCTGGGAGACCGACAGTCTAGCACCTGTATGGATGATCTTGATCCATCTCCTCTCGTCCCTGTGTAAAGCTCTCCTACTTCTTGAAGGGTTGCTCTTAGCACTGGTACTGAGAGAAAAAGACCTCTAATTCCCTTTTGTACTGGCATACTTCTCCTTCGGTTCCACCCTATCAGGGTGGAGATTCCAGAAGTATTTTGTTTGAGTTGCTAACTGTCCAACAATTTCTAATTCCTGGCTCTGAGATGCTTTCTTTAAAATTCCTCATTGTTTGGGCAGCTCGCCAGTTTTACCAGTCACTGGGCTTGGGAGCTCTTTCTCTGGATATGAGAATTCTCTTTTTGTGTGTGCTAAGCAGAGCCTCTTGGCCTTCAGATGACCTAGGGCAGGGTTTACATCTCCATGCCAGTGTTCATGTGATGTGGCATTCAGCAGATACCTGTAGATGATTGTGAAATGGAGCTTTCGTCCTCTTAGACCTGTCTGAGCATGTCATAGGTACACTGGTCAGAGAGTCAGCACTGGCTGCAAGTATCAGAGTATAATGTGCTAAATGGCCCCCAGAGAATATAGTAGGATAGGTGTGATGGGATAAGCAGGTAGATCTAAGGGATATAGGATCCAGCAAGGGAAAATGAAACTAGACCATCTGTTTTTTGTAATTCCGTCTACATTTTCCTTGCTATCCAAGCAGCAGCTCATTGTCATGGTTGGATTGTGACATCTCTTTGCACAGAGACCAACCAGAGATAAACAGCAGCCAATCATTTAGCTTTGTCTTCCTGCTCCACTTCTTGCTCTTTTAACTGTAAAGGAAACAGAGCTATGCGAGGTAGGTTTGGCACTTACCATAGTCTTCTCAAATTACTTTAAAAGACATTTCCTCCTTACAGCCAAACATTTTCACTTCCATTCTCCTCTTCTCCACTTCAGATATATTGTAGCTTATTTGGCTTTCAAACATTCCTGAATTAGTATTTTAAAAGCAAGTGCTTCATCTGAATTTCAGTAATGCCTCCATGAGCTTATACATACTTGATTATTTTGCATTGTTCCAACAATTTTTCAAATGCATTCATACCATTTAGTTCATTTAAAAAAATATTTGGTACAAATGCAAACTGTAAATCCAATTATATAGAGGTTTAATTGAAAAATATAACACACCATTAATTTACTTTTCAATTATTCTAACTGAACAAATGAAGACTTTCCAAAATTCTTCCTATCCTATTAATGATGTTATAGATTATGAAAGGGAGTCCATCAATTTATCATTACTAATAATTGTGGAAAAGTTTACTAAACATTTTGGACAAATAAATTTCAATCCTAGAACTGTTTTATATCATAACTTCAATCAGTATTATAATGAAGAATATAACAAAACTCAAAATGGGGCACCTGAAAAAAATACAATGCCAGGAGTCAAATCTCAAAGCTTTTTGTGAAGTGCCATTAGCTTCTTCAGTTGTCTTCTACCCTTTTTCCTTATTGGAATTGTCTGTAATTGTCCCTTGAGAATTTCCCTTTTAAAAATTCCCACCTGTCTTGGATTCCTTTTCTGTTTAGAGTCACTTGCTTATCATTGCTCTGAGTTTATTAAAATTGGCTTTCCTAAAACCCAGAGTACATATTTGGCTACATTTAGCTTTTGCTTCCTTTCGAATGAAGAATTCAAGTATGGAATGGTCACTTTCCCTCAGGGTTCCCATAGCTGTCACTCTGTCTACTAGGTCTTCCCTGTTGGTTAGTATCAAGTCAAGGATAGCCATTCCTCTTGTTCCTTCCTCCACTTTTTGTTGGAGGAAGTATCAGCAACACATGTTAGGAATCTCTTGGAGGGGCCATGATTGTCAGAATTTGTTCCCAACAGATTCAGGGAAATTAAAGTACCCTATAATGATGACATCATGCCTCCTTGAAAGATTGGCAATTTGCTTTTCAAAACTTTCATCCTTGTCTTCTCCTTGACTGTGTAGTCAGTAACAGACTTCAACAACTGTGTTCCTTTTATTCCTTACTCCATTTATATTAAACTAGATGCTCTCGATGGGGCTACTAAGCACATCCTCCTTCATTTCTATGCAGAAATGCCTATCTTTAAAATATAGTTCACCTCCCTTTCTGTTCCATGCTTCTTGAACAGGTTGTATCCTTTGGTTGTTGAATTCCAGTCATGAGAGTAATTCCATCAAGATTTCGTTGTACAAATCAAGTTGTATTCATTCTCTTGTATTAAGAGGATGTTTGTATGTTTGTTCCCATACTCCAGGCATCAGTATGTAGACATTGAAGACTATGTGCTTTATATGCTAGCTTCCTTCCTACATTTTTTGGAAGACTATTATTGGGCACTATTAGAGCTGTTCTCAGTGTTCTGGTGCATAGCCTTTTTCTGTTGTTACGCCCAGCTGTGTTTCTCCTTCCCCTGGAGGATTCAGTTTAGAGAGCCCTCCTGATAAAGTTCTTCATGCTGTGGCCAAAGAACTTCTTTCCAGTCCTTGTAAGATGCAACTTATCCCTTGCCAGCATACCATCTTCTAGGAAGTGTCACCTGTAGTCCCAGACTCCAAATCTCTCATGTTGGCACTACTTTCATAGGCAGTCATTCACTTGGAACTGGAAGGAGTGAAAACTATCTGGATCCTAAAGTTCTTGACTTTCCTGCTTAAAGCTTCAAAGTCTGATGTGATTTCTTCAAAGCTTTGGTTGGTAGGGTCATTTGTCCCCATATGTATTAGAAGGAGGGGATATGTTTCAATGGACTTTATGAGTTTTAGCAATCTTTCAGTTTCAAGATAGATGTAATATAATCCCAAATATTGTGCATAAGTTAGTCTGGATTTTACACCAGTTGAAGCTTCTGGACATTTTTCAAAGGTATCCCTACATATAGCACATTGCAGTAGTCTAAACATGATGTAACCAAAGTATGAATAACTGTAGCCAAGTCAGACCAACTTAGGGACATGCCAACACAGTAATAGAAAAGTAAGTGTGAAATCAAACCTTCTGATTGGCCCCTTCACATCTCTACTGGAGCATTCTGAAATATGGTTATCAAGAAGCAAGCATATCTTTCCTATGTGCTATGAAACCATAAGGGCCTTTTTGATAGTATCTCCCAGGTTGTGGATCTCCCTCCTAAGACTAGCTTTATGCCCTATCTGTTGTCCTTCCATCAGCAAGGAGGCCTTTGGCTTGTAAATAGGTCTGTTAAGTTGGGTGCTTTTAAAATTATTATTCTGTAATTATGTTCTAATTTAATTTTAATGTAATAATTGATTGGATGTTGTCTGGCCAGCCACAGGAAAAGTTGAAATTCCTGCTGCGATTTCAGAAAAGCTAAGGACTATCTTGGGAAGGCCATCCCTCTGCAGCTGGTGTGCTTTTCCTGGCAACTCCAAAGATGAACCTTCAGAGCAGGCACTGGGTGGAACAGAAAGGATAGGTGCAAGGCCAGCCTTCAAGAAATCTGAGCAGTGCTTCAGCCTCTTTTCTGAAGGAGCAGATAGAAATCAGCCATCTAAATATTCTGAAGAGCAATGGGACCATGGAGTCAATCCTAGCTTCAATGCTCTTCCCACACACAATTGGATGCCCACTGGATGACAAAAGAGAGTTATGGGTAGCTACATAGGATGACACCCTTAATCATGTTTAACTATGTATGTAGGCTGCCTCAACTGCTAGTTTTTGGTATAAAAGTGTGGTACAAAAATCAAATAAGTCAATTGTTGCTAGTACAGAATTCTCATTTTGCCACACAGTGTGTAGAATTTTAGCAGTAACATTTGTTACATTTCAAAATGATGCAATCTGGATGATGGAAACACAACTTCTGATACCTGTTCCAATTTCCAAAGTTTCCCCCCTCCTTCTCCAGTATAGGTACTGGAGATCATCTGCTACCTATATCAACTCTACAAATGGCCTATGGTAAGTTTGTAAATTAGAAATCCCAATGATGTGATAAGCATAGCCTTCAGTTGTTGGAAGTTGTGATTGTTGAGTCTTTACTGATACATTACCGTGAATAATTGTGTTTCCATTTCTTGGGACTGGGCAACCTTATCTAGCTATAGCTCATATTGGAGAGGAAGCTGGAAGAATTACCATGCGTGAACAATTGGTGGATTTGTTCAGTAGTTATATTCTTTACTGTTACCTTGCCTATATACTGAACTGAAAGTGGGAAGGAGGAGGCAACAAGAATAGTAAAACCAAAAGAGTAGCGTATATTTTTTTGGTGGCCTCTTTATATTTCCATGACAGTCATGCTGAGGCAGCAATCCTACATCTTCCTGGAAGTTAGTCCCACTGAAAGCAATGTGGCTTATTTCTGAGTAGATATGACTATGATTGCACTGTTAGAAGGCAATCTATGCATGCTTAGATAGAAGTCTTGTAATTCCCAGCATTCCTCAACAAGCTTGGTGGAGAGACTTTGGAGGCTGTAGGGCCTTTTCTGTTTAAACATATGTAGGATTCTGCCCTCAGTCACTATACAACTATTTTTCTGTCAAAATAACATGTTCCTGAAATCTCACTATAGTTAATATATGAGCTCCAGAATGCTTAAACATTAATCTATTGCTAATGTTAGTATAAAATCACTCTAAGTCTTATATTATTGAAAGTAGAATGTGTAGCTTGTGATGAAAATCCCAGCTTCACATGTTTTTGTATAAAACCACCTTTAAATTGTCAGTTCATGTGTACAAGCAGTTATAACAGAAATATATATGCCCACAAAAACCATTTCTGAGGCATTATGACAGCAACTTTGGAATTTTCACTCCAGAAAGTTGTTCTTTATGCAATGACATCACAGTGATCCAATCTATTTATTGTGGTGTCTGATCTAAGAGCTTCATTTGGCAGCCTATAAACCAATGGTTCAGCCACAACTCAGATAGTGAGTTCAGTTTTTCAGAATCCAGTTTGTGGTTGGTTGGTTGGTCGGTCGGTCGGTCGGTCTTACAGCAGAATAGGTCTAGAAGAAGGCAACAAAAAGTGATAAACAGCTGTAGAGTGAAGGGTGTCAAAACTAAGTAACAGAAGGATGAAACCAACCACAGTCAGGTCAGTGCCAAACAAAAGGAGGAGTGTCAGAAAGTGACAGGATGGAAGATAGAATGCAGGGCCTGAGCCAAGGAAGGAAAAATGAAAATCAGAGCCAGACCTAGAGCCAGAGAAAAAATAAAGTGTCACAGCCAAGTATGTGGATCTGAACGCGCCCACCCCCACGCCATAAACACCCACAAGTGTGAAACAGTGCCACTGCACAACAGGGTGGGCATGTGGAAACTGAACTTGGGAAGAGAGGTGGGCATTGGGGGGCGATGCAGGGTCATGGTCAGACGGAACTACTCCCAGCTGCGCGCTGTGGGAGCATAAATGTGCTTCTCCTCGTGTCTAAAGTTGTGCACTCTGCCTCACCGCTTCCGTTCGGCTGGGCTGGGCCGGGCCGGGCCGGGCCGGGCCGGGCCACTCTTCCAAGGTAGCGCCAGACGGAGGCGGCTTTTGGGACTCGAGCGAGTCAAAGGAAAGCGAGAGGGCAAAAGCACGGGAGCTGCGCTCGCCTGTGTGTCAGGCTCACCCTCTTTCCCTCCCTGGCGGAGGCGGGGGCAGCCGTTTGTGTGTCCGGCTCAGACCCCTCCCTCTCTGGCTCTATGTGAGACTCTCCCGGGGACGCCCGGAAACGCTGCCTGGGCCCAAAGGCCTCAGCCCTGCCGCCGCAACCGCCACCCCAGTCGAATCCCCTTTCCTCAGCCCTCGCCTTCTGCGACCATTGCGAGTTAAATGTAGCCCCTGGAGTCGGGCGGGGAGGTTTGCAGAAACATGGCGGGTAGGTAGCACCTCCCTTCCACCCCCATCCCGTCCCAGCGCGGTAGAGACACCTCAGGACACCCGCTGAAAACAAAGGAAAAGCCCCCCAGAAGCCCTTCGGCGAGCGCCCCGCAGCAACTCCACGATCTGGGGTGGGGGCGCCTATTCTCATACTGTGTGCCTGCGCGCATGTGGCGAGCAAACTACAGTGGCGGTTGTGAGGGGATTTTTGTTTAGGGGTGAATGGGTAGCCTGCAGTTCTATATGTGGATGTGCGGTAGGAAGGGCTTGTGGGATTTGTTGCCAGATGTAGGCGTCCCCCTTTCTCCCTCTCCCCTATGGGTGTGAATGTGAGGAGGGGGCTAGTCTGAGGTGCCTGTGTGTTTTCTGTACGCTCAGCTGGTGCAGAGCCGTGAAGCGCTCGTGTGGCTTTGATGAAGGAAGGGGCCGGGGGGAATCCGCCGGCTGGAGTTCACATTGTCTGTCTCATTCCTCCTGTCTAGATCTGTCGCTGCTCCAAGAAGACCTGCAGGAGGAGGTAGACGGATGTGAGTAGCCCCGCGGCTTCCCTCTTCCTTCCCCCAACACGCACGGAGGCGCCCTTCCCGTCCCTTCCTAAGTACGGCTTGGGGTGGAGGATGGGATGGGCAGGGGCGGTCCCACTTACTCGCACCCGGAAACTCGGGGTATCCTGGGGTGGGAATGAAATAGGGATAGGGAGCCTGATCACTTTTAATGAGGGTCTGTGCCTTTATAACGTAAGCCGGGGGGGGGGGGGGAGGACCGACAGGAGCGCGCCTGTCTCTCTCTCGTTTGGTTTTGTTTCCGTGAATAAATGGTTTGAAATCGTGGAAGAGGCTCGAATTGCATTGTGGGAGGAAGCAGCCATGCTCAGCTGTCCTTGCGCGTTTCCCCAAATACAGGCATTTATGTGTATGGCTTGCAAAGTTATTTGTTTCTGTGTCGATGTATAAGTGTGTGTGTGTTGTGTTCTTTCTTTTCCTGGAGGCCACGAAGTCGAAATGGGGGAAATCATGAGTTGAATGAATTATCTGTGCTTATTACCTTGCTGCTGCTATTCTGATGATGAGATTTAGGTCACGTTGTGCTTTGAGCTTAACAACAGTGTCATGCTATTGAGATATAATCGGTATTATTGTACTTCTCTTAATGAAATATGTGAAATACCTGTCATCAGTAACGATGGGAGTTCGTTATGTAGGAATTTATTATGTTCTCAATTCTTTTAAAAGTTAATTGTGTTGAGGTTTTGTACATCCATTGAATGAGACTTTATAGATTTTTGGGTGGAGGGATAAAATTAAGAATGCATTGTTTTTCATGAAGATCAATAACTCCTGCCCCCACACCAAATTGCTTGGTGATATGGTAGTGTGTTTGACCTTGGGTATCATCCAATTAACCTGTTCTGCTGCCAGTGAAACAGCTTCTCTCAGTAAAACAGAGGTGACAATTCCCACACACGCAAAATTTGCACTGGAGGGTTAGGGTTCCTATAGAGAAGATGCTTTATGGGGTTGGGGACTGCTGAGGAGAACAGGGGAACAACCTGTTGTGAAATTGGAAATCCATTCATACAACATTAGGTTGCAGTTCTTTTATACCAGAAAAATGTACAGATGGATGTATATTTTTCTGAAAAAGTAATATGGTGAAACTGCAGTTCTATTAGATTATGTATGCTTTCTGGAAATGAGACCTTAGGTGTTGACCTTGGTTTCTTTAATCTGAAATGAATTTGGACTAGTAAAGGCTTCTATACAAGACTTTTGACAGCTGCTCCCAGTTAGAATTAGCACTAGGCTGTGTAAGATATATATATTATAGCAGTGGTGCATGTTTATGTTCTAAATAGAATGTATGTGCAGGACTATGCATGACATTCAGTATAGCCCAGTAATATATGAGTGGCATAAGGTGAAATCCTATGCATGTTCAGATGGAAGAAAAAGTCCTACAACTCCCCACTGTGCTAGCTAGGTGAATTGTAGGCTTTTTTCTTTTTCTTTTTGGTCTAAACATGCATAGGATTGTGTTCTTATTTTTGTTTAAAGCAGTGTAAAAATACTGACAGCTCATGCAGATCTTAAGAATACTGTGTAAACTGTTAGAAAAAGAAACTGTAGAGACTAACAGTATGAACCTAAATGAATGAAAAACTAAATATATTTGATAAATATAAACTTAATAAATTGTTAGCTTTTGGAATGAATCATTTTTGTAAAGCTGAACTCTTACAAGGATTTAAAATACTTCTAATGAAGTTGCAGCATTCATCACTATACAGTTGTATACAAATTGACATTCATTGGGATGTGTCTCATTCTTTTTAGTGATCATAAGTGATACTTCTTGTATGAGTTCTGATGCCTTTATTTTCTTGATGATTAGTGGGAAAGTTTTATTAAATAGGGGCACCTTTCAATGAGCAATTAGAATGTTTGAATTTTGTATTAGGTTCATTTCCTGTTGAAGTCTAGTTTATGCCAATGTTCTTCAAATGAGAACACTTTATTTCTTGTTCTCACATGCTTCATCCTGAACTGTGTGACCTGTGTGTTCTTGGAGCAGTGCAGCTGTCTTGGCCCTTTCTGCAGAGGGAAATGGATCATCAAAAGATCTGATCTGTACTCATGGCTTTGAGGATTTTAATAGGGGCCTGATGCTGACAAAACCAGCAGACTGAATTGCCTGTAATAGCTGGTCTCTAAAGAGAGGCTAGCTGTTGCGTGCTTGAATTTAGCTCTCTGTGTTGTATTAGCAACAAACTACATACAGTAAATTATGGTAATCCAGTTTGATATCCACAAATTCTCAAAGGTCTCACGTTTCTGTGTAAGCTGTCATAATATGTTTATAGCATTTTTATGAACACTTGTGACCACATGCAGGAAAGTATAGCTTTGTTGCATATTACTTTCCAGTCTTTATCACACTCACTTTAATCCAGCTGTGATTATTATTTCAAGTTTGACAGCTGGGAACTTGAAAGTGGCAGGTGATGACATTTCAAGGTGAATGAACTTATATCTATGTAAAATAGCCAATGTTCTGTTATAACCCTCTATTTAGGGTTTCATTAAGTGTTGCTCTTTGTAGGGTTTTTTAAGAAGCCAAATCACTTGTTTCTAGAAGTAAAATGACAAATTTTACTTCTTGGTGGGAGTGTTTCATCATAGAACTCAACATTTCTTGAGTTTATTCATGGAAGAGAGGATGTTCATACTTTATGGAAGGAAATGAGACATGCTGGAGTTTAAGCTTTACACTCTTGATATGTAAATATAGATAAAATAAGTATAATATTATAAATATATTCTGGTAAGAATTTATGGATGCTTTGCTGTCTCTCTTATAGCTGAGTTTCACCCTCAGTTTGCCCAGTGTGCTTTTCCAGCTTGTTTGTTTGGATAGCCTATATACTTTTCTTTACTTGCATGGACAAGTTGTTATTCCTGGGATACATACAGAGCATAAAGTGAGATCAGATAGAAAACAAGTGCAAATAATAGCATTTTGTTTGGATTCAAAGCTAGCTGCCCACCAGTAGAACAGAAACCACTGATGAAACAGAGTCCTCCACTCCTCCACAGCCCCCTCCCATCCCTCAATTCTGCTCTGCGGGTATCGGTGGGAGCTGCAGTGAGGAGGAGAGCAAGAATGCAAGAAGCACTGTGTTGGATCAGATAAAGGCTCCATCTAGTCCCCCATTCTGTTCATGTAGTTGTTCAGTGTCTGCTGTATGCAGGCATGCTGCCTCTTATCCTGGAGGTAACATATAACCATTATGACCACAGCAATTAATAGGCCTGTCCTCCATAAATTTGTCTAATGTTTTTAAAAGCTGTCCAAATTGGTGACCATCCCTACAAGGTGAAGTGCTGTTCTGTAAGCCATAGTCTATTTACACAGTTTTGGATTTAACCCTTTGTCTGTGCTGAGGAAGCTAAGAGTGCACAGCAAAATCTGTCTCAGGATTCTGAAATACCACTTAATATGGCCGTCTCCACAGGTATTAACTAGGAGAACAGAAGAGAGATTTCACGTGCTTTAGCATCTGAGTAAATGAAAGCGGTATTTTAGTTTGAAGTGGCAGACCATGGAAAACCATGAGGAACAGAACTCTGCCTGAAGCATGCCAGTTACATTGTATTTTGCTGTGCTTACATGTGGACTACCCTCTGGATCTGCTTGCAGTCACTGAAATCAAATGAGGTGGTTTCAGTCCAGTTATAAATAAATACCTGTGTGACAGCTTGGAGAACACTTGATTTCAGAGCTAGTCACAAAGGAACTTCTTAAAATCTGTGGAACTAATTTTTAAATCTGCAAGTAAATTCCCAGTAGAGTGTGGATGGTACTTTCATTGTCTCCTGAGTAATTTCTCATACGTTAGAATCATTAAGAGATTATTAAATTATTTAAGGGAAGTCCAGCAATGTCCCCAGCTGTATTTTCAGACAAAATCAGCTAGATTTTCAGACTTAATTTAAAAGCACAGTGCAATAGAAATAATTGAGAAAATTAGACCTTCATAGAACAATATAGTATAACTCCACTGTTTTTTCTTATGATGTTTGTTGAAAGCTGTGTAATTAAAATCCATCCTTTAACAAGAACAGACACATGCTTCCTTGTTTTCCTTCATATTTACATCACTATTATGATGTACTTACGGTAATAAAGAATTGGTGCTTAACATAGTCTATGTTTGTTGGATCATGTGGAATTGCAAAATAATAATAAGCAGAAGCAGATCACTGCTCTAAATTTGGTTATGATATAGTATATTTACTTATTTTATCAAATGAAACAAAAAAAGCCCTTGGATATAGTAATCTTGTGGTCCAGGGATGGTACTCCATGGGCCACAGGATGATGAGACTTTTCTTCCCTGAGCACAGCTACAAATCTAGTGAGGGAAATCCAAGTGCAGATTCTCCTCACCTTTTCTCACCCACACAGGAAGCAGTGCAAGAAGAGAATTGGAAGGTGAAATCAAGGACAGGATGGTAGATGGGGTAGGAGACCTAAATGGACCCGTGGTCTGTCTATGGATAAAGCAGCTTATGCCACAATCAGAGACCAACTTACTGGAGAGGAAGAGAATCCCTCTCTCCATTCCCCTCCTTGCCCATTGAGAAGCAGATCAAATAGATGGGCCAAGAGCCCATTTGTCTAGCTACAAATTAAAAAGCAGGCCCGGGAGGGGAAAATGGCTCCTTCATCCCTCATGCTGCCTACCTGGACTTAGGAAGGACAGGACTTTGATCTTAGAGTCTATATATTGTCAATCCCTTAGGATTGTCTCTTATTTTTTCTTGCTATGTAAGAATCTCAAACAAGTTTCTTTAGTCAAAATAATTACACTAAAATATTTGATTGCATAAAAAATCCTATGGTTTGAATGTAATTTTCAAACAAATTTCAAGCTTTGCTTGGAAAATAGTGTTACTTGTATGTGCTTTAAGACCTAATAACATGATAGCATAAACATCCCCTACATCTTTGTGTAGAAAAAAAGAACAAAAGAACTGCAAACTAATATATTACTTCTAGTATGTTCAGATTTCTACACTAATTTGAGAAATTTAGTAAGGATGCACACATGTTCTGACCTTCTAGGTATAGTTACCTGCAAAATCTTCATTAGAACTTTGGACTGTTCAGTTTTATGCATTAAGTCCATTCTTCATGTTGATTGTCTCTAACGCACTAGTATTTTAATGTAGAATCATATAGCAGTGAAAATGTAGGACTCTATATTAGTTTAATATGTTTCCCTTTTCTAAAATACTTTTTTTTGCCAAAGATTTTTGTGAATGACTTTAGTTGGCCCAGAGTCAGAGAGTTGGAAGGCTGTTAGCAGTTTATGATAATGCCAAAAAGCCCTTATCAGTGACCCCAGTGATGCCATTGTGATATGTGTATCATCAGTAACAACAACAAAATCAGTTATCATTGTAGAGCTATTATAGTGTAAAATACGGAAGCATGAAGATTCATTCGTCTGTGTGAAGGGGCTTGGTTGGGGAATGACAGTTTTCTTCTTTCCATGGACAGTGCACAAAGAGGATGCTACAATGGAAGGGGTGTGTGGCGGGGGGAGGGGGGTTACTTGCTACAAGCACTGCTTTTGTAAGAGGGATGTGTAGAGACTCTTTGCTAGGCAGAATGGTGAACTAAGTTAATACAATTAGCATGGTAGAAGTGTATCCTATTGATGGCAGGTGGCTAAGAATTGAACTCATCCATACAAATAGATCATGTTTGTTGCTGAATTTTTAGCACTTTAAAACTGTATGCATTTCTTAGTAGTGCAGACTAGTAGAATTGTTGTTAATACGTTGTTGTTGTTTTTAAATTTTTATTCATCCTATGAATAAAAGCCCTGGAAAAGCCTTGGAAAGCTCAGGGCTTATCAGAGCATACTTAAACTAACAAAGAAAATACACTAAAAAGGCATAGACTGCAGTTCAGGATATAAATTAGTGCATACTCTACTATTTACTAGATGATGCTGGGGTCCTCAGGGTTCCTGAAGAAGCAATCTGCACATATATTCCGTACTTTCCAGAGAATACTCTGTTGAATTAGCTCTCCTGTATTCATGAGCAGAACTGAGAAACTGGTGCAGTGCAAGAAAGCCAGCTGTTAGCTTCAGTCAGGAAAATCTCTGTGCAAAGTCATGAGTTCTAATGTGTTCCCTCTTTTGTGTTGCCTTCAAGATAGTGGCTAATATGCATAAATTATTCAGAAAACTGCACAGTAAAGTTTCAGATAAAAAGTACTTAGTATCACTTAATAATCAAGAGGTTGGTGTTCTTGTGGGTTTAAGGAAAAGCAAATTCTATTGGAAAATGCTTATAGCTTAGTGGAAGAACTCATGTGTTTGCTTTCCAGAATTCCCATGTTCTACCCTACCATCTCTACCTGTCTGAGCCTCAAGATAGTATCTGCCTATAGAGAATAAAGAATAGTGAGCTAGATGGAGTAGTTGTCTGGCTATGTATAAAGCAGCTGATGCCACAACCCAAGAACCACTAATTTTGGAGCAACACCCATTGAACCTTTTGGGACTTACTTCCAAGTACATATGTATAGGGTTGCAACTTTAATTAGTTCTCATAGCACTAGCACAGATGCTAAAAAGTGCCCTCAGCTGTCATCTTCCAAACATAATGATTTATCAGTGATGGGAGTTTTCTGGGCAACCCCCCCCCTGCTACTGTGAATCAATAGAGATCTGATTTAACAGTGTCTAACTTGTTTGCGATGAACAAACTAAAGTATGTAATCTTTCTGTCTAAATATCTGAAAATTCTTTTTTCAGTAATCAAAAGCACTTGAAATGAAGTGTTTGATGTTGGAAAAAATAATAAATAATAAATAAACCTTACTGTGGTTTATGTTAAATTCAAACAAATGTAAAACTTTATTTGGAAATTATTTTTATTGGCATACTTGTAAATTTTAAATAATTAACAACTCACTAACATATACTTTCCTTATGTTAGATATTTAGAAGGAAACATAAACACTCTGAAAACATCATAAAATGAGGGGAAACTGTAGGAAAATACAACAGTGAACATTTTTCAAGTGCAAATCACTGTGATGGTTCAGTGGCACAAATATGCTAATAGAAATCCCCTTGTGTTCATGGGGTAGCCATACTTGCCATACTGGGCTAGTCTGCATGATGTGGAAGACCATCAGCATCAAATTAACCGAGCTGTGGTGCATGCCAGCTGCCTTTCTAAATAAGAAACCCCTGACTGGGGGAAGGCTATTGTTTCTGAATCTAGCAATTGGATTATATGAGGGTTAAACAAACCTCACATAGCCCTACAACAAAATGAAGGCTCTCAACCCTCATGATCAAGTTTGGATAACCCCCCAGTTGGAGGTTGTATATGTAAAATGGTGCTATGAATTAAACAGAGCATGTCATAACCAGCTCATTGTGTAGAGTTCTGGTCATGGCACCTAAAAATATATACTTAAGAGCTGAAAAATTAACAAGGACCTGGAGCAATTCTCCTGTAAAAAGTTTCAACATGTAGGACTTTTTGGTTTAGATATCAGCAATACATATTAGACTTCTAAAAAATATATACAATGGACTAGAATCAAGAGTCATCCAGTAAACCTGAATGGTAGGAAAGTCAGGATAAATGAAGAGGGGTATTTTTTCACTCCATATGTACATTAACTTTGGAATTCATTTCTTCAGATGTGGTGCTAGCCACAAGTTTAGGTTGACCACTGTGGAAAACAGACCCCCTTTCTGATCCATGAGGTGTGTAATATTCCAAATGCAGTAGCCAAAAGATTTTAGATTCTGTATATACTGGAATAAGGACTATAATATAGGAGCCACCTGCCCAAAATAAACTAGTCTTCTAGGTCTGCATCTTCACCTTACTATTTGATAAGTTCATTTGAAATCCTTATTTCTCAAATTCAGCATGTCAAATTATCTAATAGTGCCATTTGCTCTTGGTTCTGCTCTTTCACTTGCCCTCCATTTTCCATCAGTTGCCAAGCGTATACCATTTCTCAGTATGCAACACTTCTGAAGACTCTCTAAAAGTCTGTTTTCTGCACTAGTCATCTCTTGCCTTGACCATCTCCAGGCTTCTCTCATATCCACCCTCTCATCTTCGGAGATAATTAATTCAGCTTTGATCACATGATGCTCCTCCTCAGATCATTTCCTTTCTCTTAAACTCTGCCTTAACTGTAAAGATGCCCATAGTTCATGCCACTGTATTTTTCTTGTACCATATCTTCTTGTTGGCTCTTATTACATCTCTGCTGTTGATCTTTGTTATTCCAGCTGTATCACCTTCTGCTGACTCAAGGTGACCTACTCTCTTAAATGATAAGTCACTTATTCCATGCCGCCTCCTGCACATGGAATCCATTCCCTGAATTAGTATGAGCTGCAACCTCTTTTCCTTCTTTCAAATCCCTTCTCAAAGTGTACCTTTTCTGTGAGCACTTTGATTCTCCCTTAATACCCTACCCCCTGTTACTAGCTTTACCTGATATTTTCTCCAGTTTATTTCTGATTGTAAGCTCCTTAGAAGTGATGGGCTGTTACTTCTGTAGCTCTCTAAGACATCATCTTGATTGCAGAATAAATACAACTAAGACGAATTGTTTGTGTTTTATCTACAGTACATGTAGAATCATAGAATAGTAGAGTTGGAAGGGCTTATAAGGCCATCAGATCCAACTCTCTCCACAGGGCTCAACCCACTGCAAGTTAAGCATCCTTGAAAGATGGCTGTCCAGCTGCCTCTTGAATGCCACCAAAGTAGAAGCGCACATGACCTCCCTAGGTAATGGGTTTCATTGCCATCTGGACTTCTTATCTGCGCTGTGCATCATAACTGCATCTCTGGTGCTAAAAACGTCCATAATACTGTGTTTGTTTTTTACATATGTAACCATGCTTGAATCTTTACAGTTTAAGAGGAGTGATTCTTTCCCCCTTCAATGGATTTTAGCTGTTGGTTATAGGTGAAATTATTAATATCTTCGACTTTCCTTGATTTATAGGCATGTGTTTTATATTGGAGTGGTTACACTTTTCTGCTCCTTCATGGATCACTGCCTTGTCGTGGCGAAGGGGCTTGCGTAGCTCAATGAAGCTATGAGCTTCATTGAGGGTCACCCAAGACGAACAGGTCATAGCAGAGAGCTCTGACAAAATGTGATCCACTGGAGAAGGAAATAGCAACCCACTCCAGTATCTTTGCCATGAAAACCCCATGGACAATACCAAAAGCAAAAAGATATGACGCCAGAAGATGAGCCCCTCAGGTCAGGAGATGTCCAATATGCTACTGGGGAAGAGCAGAGGGCTAGTACTAGTACTAGTAGTACTAGTAGTAAAAACTAGACCAGGAGCTGACTGTGGCTCAGATCATGAGCTTCTGGTTGCAAAATTTAGGCTTAAGTTGAAAGTAGGGAAAAGCACTAAGCCACTCAGGTATGACCTAAATCATATCCCTGATGAATATACAGTAGAGGTGACAAATAGATTTAAGGAATCTGATAGACAGAGTGCCTGAAGAACTATGGACGGAGGTTCGCAACATTGTACAAGAGGCAGCAACTAAAACCATCCCAAAGAAAAAGAAATGCAAGAAAGCAAAATGGCTGTCTGAGGAAGCTTTACAAATAGCTGAGGAAAGAAGGGAAGCGAAAGGCAAGGGAGAAAGAGAAAGATACAAACAATTGAATGCAGAACGCCAGAGAACAGCTAGAAGAGATAAGAATGCCTTCTTAAATGAACAGTGCAAAGAAATAGAAGAAAACAATAGGATAGGGAGGACCAGAGATCTTTTCAAGAAAATTGGAGATACAAAGGGAACATTTCATGCAAAGATGGGCATGATAAAGGACCAAAATGGCAGGGACCTAACAGAGGCAGAAGAGGTTAAGAAGAGGTGGCAAGATTACACAGAAGAACTATACAAGAAAGAGCTTAACGTCCCTGATAACCACGATGGGGTGGTCACTGACCTCGAGCCAGACATCCTGGAATGTGAAGTCAAATGGGCCTTAGCAAGTCTGAGCAACAACAAATCTAGTGGAGGCGACAGTATTCCAGTTGAGCTATTCAAAATCCTAAAAGACGATGCAGTAAAAGTGCTACACTCAATATGCCAGCAAATTTGGAAAACTCAACAGTGGCCACAGGATTGGAAAAGGTCAGTTTACATTCCGATCCCAAAGAAGGGCAATGCCAAAGAATGTTCAACTCCCGCACCATTGCACTCATTTCACATGCTAGCAAAGTTATGCTCAAAATTCTACAAGCTAGGCTCCAGCAGTATGTGGACCAAGAACTACCAGAAGTACAGGCAGGATTTTGAAGAGGGAGAGGAACTAGAGATCAAATTGCCAACATACGCTGGATCATGGAGAAAGCTAGGGAGTTCCAGAAAAACATCTACTTCTGCTTCATTGACTATGCTAAAGCCTTTGATTGTGTGGATCACAGCAAATTGTGGCAAGTTCTTAAAGAGATGGGAGTACCTGACCATCTTATTTGTCTCTTGAGAAACCTATATGCGGGTCAAGAAGCAACAGTGAGAACTGGACACGGAACCACTGATGGGTTCAAAATTGAGAAAGGAGTTCGGCAAGGCTGTATACTGTCGCCCTGCCTATTTAACTTATATGCAGAACACATCATGAGAAAGGTGGGCCTAGATGAATCACCAGTTGGAATTAAGATTGCTGGGAGAAATATCAATAACCTCAGATCTGCAGATGATACCACTCTCATGGCAGAAAGTGAAGAGGAACTAAAGAGCCTCTTGATGCGGGTGAAGGAGGAGAGCGCAAAAGTTGGCTTGAAACTCAACATTAAGAAAACTAAGATCATGGCATCCGGTCCTCTCACTTCCTGGCAAATAGATGGGGAAGAAATGGAGGTAGTGACAGATTTTATTTTCCTGGGCTCTGAGATCACCGCATACGGGGACTGCAGCCAAGAAATTAAAAGATGCTTGCTCCTGGGGAGGAAAGCTATGGCAAATTGAGACAGCATACTAAAAATCAGAGACATCACCCTGCCAACAAAAGTGTGTATAGTCAAGGCTGTGGTTTTCCCAGTTGCAATCCATGGCTGTGAAAGCTGGATCATAAGGAAGGCTGAGCGCAAAAGGATTGAGGCCTTTGAATTGTGGTGCTGGAGGAAACTCCTGCGAGTCCCTTAGACAGCGAGGTGATCAAACCGGTCAGTCCTAGAGGAGATCAACCCTGACTGCTCTTTAGAAGGCCAGATAGTGAAGATGAAACTCAAATACTTTGACCACCTAATGAGAAGGAAGGACTCCCTGGAGAAGAGCCTAATGCTGGGAACATTAGATGGCAAAAGAAGAAGGGGATGCCAGAGAATGAGGTGGCCAGATGGAGTCACTGAAGCAGTTGGTGTGAGCTTGGGTGGACTCTGGGAGAACAGGAAGGTCTGTTGTCCATGGGGTCGCGATGGGTCGGACATGACTTCGCGACTAACAACACTTTTCTGGCAGCTCGAGTGATGTTGTTATCCACTTGGTTGAGTGTAAGGAGAAGAGGAATAGATTGTTGCCTTTTTGCCCACATATATGTTTTTTACATAGTCATAGTACAGCAATTTGCATGAAGGGTCATGTACCAAAAATGAGTGAACTCAATGTCATTGTTGTGCAGCCACTAGGGAATTCCTTAGGGCCAGATATCTTGTGGGAAGAAATGACTGCCAGCTGAGCAGTAAAGAATACAGAGATCTATAAAGGCTGGCGATGAAGCTAGAACTTCCTGTATTAAACTGGAAGCTGCAGTTAGCCAAGATTCTCTAGGAAAGTAAGGCACCATTAATCTATTCATTGGCATCTTTACAGTGAAAATCCGTCTTGCATTAAAAATAATGCAACCTATTCAGTTAAATACTGGAAGTGCCAATAATAATAAATTATTTGGGACTGTGTCTCTTCGCATGGGAATGGGCTCAGACCCTGCAGATTTGATGCTTTTCCTTACAATCAGATTTTCCCCCGACTCATAGATTACTGCAACTCACTCTGCATTGGGCTGCCCTAATAGACTATCCAGAATAGAGTTGCATCACTATCAGTGGGCATGTAGGCCAGGAGCCATATCACATTGTTCTTTAAAAGACCAACATTGGTTGTCTCTTAGTTACTGGGTCCAATTCAAGGTGATAGGATTAAACTTCAAAGCTCTTGAACTCTTTTGGTCCTGAATGCCTGAAGGAATGTCTTTCTCCCCAAATAATCCTGTCTCTGGAGTTTGAGGACAGCTGTGGGGAGTTGTTTTTTAAACCTATAACTCATTGAAGGGTCTTTTCAGTAATGGCAGCCCTGTTGAGAAATTCACTTACACCCCCTCCTTTCTTTCAGTTAGCTTTTCCTATACAGTTTTGGTACCAACTGAAAACTACCCCCCAAGAACTCCTTTGGGTAATTGGGTATTATGTTTCTGTTTTTAAATTCTATCACTGTTCATGTGATGGTTGCCACCCACCCTGAGATCTCGTGTGATGAGGCATGGGATTTGAATAGGCACATGAAAATAAAATTTAGGTTCAAACACTTAGTGCATACTGCTAATTTCTTGTACATTCATCCTGTGGAAAAACTGGATAGATCTCTGTTGCAAGTTTCCTCAACCTAGTGCTCTCCAGGTATGTTTGACTAAATTTCTGTCATTCCCAGCCAGCATAATGGGACTTGTAGTTGGACACCACTGGAGTGCAGCAGGTTGGGAAAGGTGCTCCAATGTTTTCTCTGATTTTTTTGAGGAAATTTCAGTGTAGAGTTTGTATCAGTATTCTGTGAATATTTAGGGGGAAGACTTGGAATAATGTTAGCCATTAATAGTGAATGTGTTTGGCATAATGAGTAAAAGGCAAGATATTTCATTTAGTTACTGAATTATTAGTGGGATAGCAGAATTGGTTAAATACTAATTTTGTTGAAAGCTCCAGGAAATGGCCAAGTGGCATAAATCACAATAGTCAATAGATTTGGGGAGGGGGGGTAATTAAAAAGTTAAAATCATCTCATGTTGGCAGTTAGTTTTCCTACATCTTTTTAGGAAAAGCATTTTCCATAGAGATACTAGTTCATATTTATATAATTAAGCTGTTTCCTGTGAGTAATTTCATTACTGGGACCACTAATAGCAGCTCCAAGCTTAATTTAGCAGATGCATTTCCAGCAGGTCCTCTGGTGTTATATGAGCATTTTCCCCCAGCGAATAGGCAAAGTGAGGATGATGCACTAAATACTTAAAGAACAACCTATGTATGTTGAGGAATCCCAGACAAATCAAGATATGTTGTCCTCATTTTACCTGTTGCTGTGGGAAACACCAAGATATTTGCAACAACTCTTTTTTGCCATATGAAGTGTGAAGCTGCTCTCCATAGCTGGCACTAGTATTGATCTTCAGTAGCATGCTTCATGTGTAAAAGAGACCAGTTAGTGTTTTGATATATGCTTTCCTACAGGGTGTAATTTGGGTTTGGTTGAAACTACATGTCCATGCTTGTAGATCTTTATCAGTTTAGGAAATCATATGTTTATGTATAGAATTCTTTAGTATGAGTTGAAATGGTTTCAAAGATTGTTGGCTGAAGAACCAGTAGGAAATTAATGGTTATTTAATGTCTACTAATGGAAAAGTTGTGTACTTGCTGTAATTTTTGCAAAATACTTGAGATTTGGGAAATTACAAGAAAATGAATACAACTTTCAAACAATTACTGAATTGCATAAAAGCTTACTTTAAAAGGGGAAGTATTGTAAAAGAACACAAGGTTCTTTATTTCATACGCCTTTATCAGCATTAGGCATCCTTCTATTTCAAGATACAGAAATGTGATTATAAGGAATATTTCTGATGTCTCTGATAGTTGGTGTGGATGACTACAGCTCAGAGTCTGATGTGATTATTATACCTTCAGCCCTGGACTTTGTCTCACAAGATGAAATGTTGACACCTCTGGGAAGATTGGACAAGTACGCTGCAAGCGAGAATATTTTTAATAGGTATTGTACTTAAGCCTGAATAATTCTTAATTCTGAATAATACTTAAGTCTGAGGAATTCCTGTCTTATAAGGTGGTATTTTAAAATTTATTTAATTACTGCATGTAAGAAAAATACATTTTAAAAATTTTGCAAGAGCATTTAAAATCATAACAGCAATCCACTGTTTATGTTCAATAGATTGCCTGCCCTTATCAAGGTCTACTTCGCATGTCATTTTGTAAGAAGATGTGTGTTACATATTTGTATTGTATTCATACTAAGAGCTCAATCCTAAGGGTGTTTAGACAGAAAAGGCACTAAAACATACAGCATTCCCGAGCCATCCTTATAGTATAGTAATATTTGAGGAGCTACAGTTCTTTTCTTTTCCTAATATGAGTATGTTGTAGGTGCACATGATTAAAAATGAGTGGTCTCTTCAGCTGCTACATTTTTTATGGATACGCAGCACTAGTCTGTAACATTCATAAATTTCAAGGATTAGCCTGCCACCTGGAAGATACACTATAAACACCACTTTAGGGTGAGTCCTGTAGCTGCTGGCCATAGGAGGAATTGGGAATTCCAGCACTGCCCACAGAAATGTATTCCAAGGCTGGGACTCTGACCTTGAGGCAAATTCCCTCCACCCTCTAGCTGGTATGACACTTTCAACACTGGCTGTAGGCCCAAGGTCATAAGACTGACCTCAGAGCCAGCACTGGGGTGGGGGGGGATTCTAGGGGGGCAGGAAAGGGAGGAAAGCTCCTCTGGAGCATGATTGCACCGTACAATGTATCCTGGCAGTACTTTATCCTATTGTTCTTGAGAATAGGCACGAAAGAGTCAAAATGGCCAAAATCAGGTAAATGTTTTGCAGAGTAGGAGAAGCGCAGAAGCTACTTTTGCCTCCCTACTCCTTCCATCCTTATAATCTCTCAGAATCACTGTCCTTATCTTTGAGAAATCAAAGTGCCAGATGAATGGAGAAGGGCTAATATTGTCTCTATCTTTAAGAAAGGAAAAACAGAACCTGAGAATTACAGACCAATCAGTCTGACACCAGTTCCTGGGAAAATTCTGGAGCAAATCATGAAGTAGATCATGCAAATACCTTGAAAACAATGCAGTAATTACTAGATGCTAACATGGATTTCTCAAGAACTATTCCTACCAGACTAATCTGATTTTATTTTTTGAATGGATAACCTTCCTGATGAACTGTGGGAACGCTGGGGACATAATCTATCTTGACTTCAGTGAAGCTTTTGACAAAGTGCCCCATAATATCCTGATTAGTGGATGGATGGAACAACTATCAGGTGGATCCACAATTTTCTACAGAATCAGACTCAAAGAGTGCTCATCAATGGCACCTTCTCAAACTGGGGAGCGAAAAAAAGTGGGGTACTGCAAGGTACAGTCCTGGACCCAATGTTCCTCAACATTTTTATTCATGATTTGGGTGAGGAAGTGCAGGAAATGATCATCAAATCTGCAGATGACACAAAACTGGGTGGGATAGCTAATACCCTGGAAGACAGAAAGATTCAAGGTGATCTTAATAGCCTGGAACGCTGGACTGAAACAACAGAATGAAATTCAATAAGGACAAATGGCAAGGTCTGCCCCTTGGAAAAAGAAACCAAATGCATTGTTACAAGACAGAGAATACTCGGCTCAACAATACTGCAAATGAGAAGATGATCTTGGAATTGTTGTAGATCACAAGCAGAACATGAGTCAATAATGTGATGTGGCTCCAAAAGGGGCAATTGCTATTTTAGGCTGCCTTAATAGAAATATCACTTCCACATCTAGTGAAATACGAGTTCCCCTTTACTCAGCACTGGATAGGCCTCATCGGAATATTGTGGCCTGTTCTGAGCACCACAATTTAAGGAAGATGGAGACAAGCTGGAAAGGGTTCGAAGGAGAGCAAGACATATGATCCAGGGATTGAAAACAAAGTCTGTGAGGAGAGATTGAAAGAACTGGGTATGTTTAGCCTTGAGAAGAGAAGACTGAGGAGAGATAGGATAGCATTCTCCAAGCACTTGAAAGGTTGTTGCAAAGAGGCAGGCCAGCTTGTGTTCTTGGCCATCCCAGAGTACAAGACACAGAATAACAGGCTCAATTTACAGGAAGCCAAATTCTGGCAAGATGCCAAAAAATTTTCTGCCTGTTAGAGCAATACAACAATAGAACAAATTACTAAGGGAGGTTGTAGGCTCTCTCACACAAGAGGCATTCAAGATGCAACTTCACAGCCTTCTGAGAGGGAAGGTTTAACTTGAAGTCTGAAACGGGTTGGAGCTGATGGCCTGATAGCCCCTTCAAACAATACTATTCTATGATCTTCTAAATTCAGAGGGTTCTGTGCAGTCATATTGGATTGTGCTGTTAGCCACTGAATTCCAAGGGAAATAGTCTGCTTTTGTATTTAGAATTTTTATATATCACTGCAGGAGTATAATGCTAGAAACTTCTCCATTTATATTAATCTAAAATGCTGTTCTAAATTTCTAATGCTAAATATTAAATTTATTTAGACCAGTTTCTGTCCTATCAGTAGCAAAATAATAATAAAATAAAAGCAGCAAAATATATCAACAGGGAAAAGCAAGCTCATATTGCTGTACAGAGCCATGAAGTTTTCAGCAAGTCACTCACTCACAGTCTGACACAGTTCTTCCGAGGGTGAAATTCATTAGCCAGAATTCACTACTTGATTTCTTTGGAGGATATAATTATGATATATTAATTTGGAATAGGTAAATTATTTATCAGAATGTAAATGCTATAGTATTGCAATGTACTTTATTTTTTCCTAGGCAAATGGTGGCTCGAAGTTTGTTGGACACTTTGAAAGAAGTGAGTGATGATGAGCGAGATTGTATTGCTGTACTGGAAAGAGTCAGCAGGCTAGCAGATGATTCAGGTATGTAGTATGATCATTCTCTGTGGGGTGATGGAATAAGAGGGCAGTTGAAGGGAGAATTAGAATGCTTATAGGGAGGAGAAAAAACCCAAATTAAAATAGCGTATTAGATGGAAGTAGAAGTCATGTTTTTGATTGAGCATAGTTAGCAATACCACCCAGTAATTCTTTCAAGGAAACAGTTGTGACTTTACACATGCTGCAGGATCACGACTCATAAAACTGAATTCATAGTAGTGAAGGTAGTCAGCATAAAGGAAAAATGAGCTATCAACTTGTTACATTGACACAGAATTTTAATATTGTAGGCCACCTTGGGAAGACTGCAGTCATGGAAGCTGGTTAAGATGTTTATTAAATAAAGATAAATATATAAATGAATGGGTGTAAAAGAGAGATGAAATTGGATCCAAATAAGTTGGGAGTGCTGTTGGCAGGAGGTTCTTCACTGGGAGGTATAGATGACTTTGTACTCACTTGTACTCAAAGGAGGAGGTTTAACATTTCACTTAGATCCAGCTGTTTATCATTGGGTGCCCAAATGGACGTCATAGCATGAATCACTTTCCACCAGTTGCCAGCTTGTGGTGTGCCAGCTGTGACCTGTTGTAAATAGAGATAGCTTGGGCAGGCTTAACCAGATTAGATTAGTATAGTGCACTCTATGGGCAAGCTGCCTATGCAGAAATGGCATGTCCGAATACATCCACTAATACCTGGGCACTCAGAACCTATTTCTCCAGTGCTTAACCCCACTGCTCTAACCTCCTATTCTTGCTCTTGCCTTTAAATTCCAAACAACATCAATCTGCGTACCTAAAGAATTGTCTTCTCCACAGGAAGCATGCATGAACACTAAGATCATTCTCAGAGGCCCTTCGTTTGCCCCACTCCCAGCATTTGAGCTAAGGCAGATAGCAGTGGTGGAAAGAGATTGCTTGGCACTGGCATTCCCTGTTACTGAATGCTGCTTACCTTCTACTCTGTTTGGCATCAGGCAAAGGAAGAGTGTTTTACTCAGTCTTGCATTATAATAGGAATGTGTCTTCTGACTGTTGCTGTTCCGTCATTTACAAATGACTTATTGGTGCATTTTGATGTTTGCCTTGATAGAACCAACAGTACGAGCTGAACTGATGGAACAGGTGCCTCATATTGCTATGTTTTGTCAAGAAAATAGGCCTTCAATCCCTTATGCTTTCTCAAAATATTTATTACCCATTGTGGTGAGATACCTTGCAGACCAGAATAACCAGGTGAGAGTCCCTTGAATTATTGAATAGTTTATAGGATCGGAAACAAAGTTTACATATTAATATTTATATTTTTTATTTGGATCAACTATCACCATGTAAATGTTTTACACAGTTTTTATATACAACATAATCAGTGTGCACATTCCTTTGAAGCTGCAATGAATCAACTTCCTGCCCTTAGGAATGTGGGTCTCAAAATGTGATGTGGAGAAGGAAGAAACTAGGAGGGTAAATAAGCAGAATGGATTCACTCAGATTATTTTTTAAATCATGAATTTTTATCTATCCTGTTTCAAGATCACTGGAGTAGATTTTTCTTGTTTTTACACATTTTAATGTGTACTTTCTGTGTGTACTCCCTCCAGGAGAAAAAACAACAGTAACCATTATGAAGCAGTATAGGGTGCCATAGTATACTGGAGTTAATGGTGTTGTGCACAGACTTGCCATACTGATTTTGTGATTTTAATGTTATTCTGGGAGGGGAATCTAGTTAGGTAACTGGGGTATATAGGGCCCCTTTCATATATACTTGGAGCTCAGTATTTCTCATATTCTTGTTTCATTCTCTCCTGCTGCTTTTCTGCCTTTAAAAAAAAACCACAGGTGAGAAAAACAAGCCAGGCAGCATTACTTGTTCTGCTAGAGCAAGAACTTATTGAACGATATGATGTTGAGACCAAAGTATGCCCAGTTCTTGTAGAACTGACTGCTCCAGACAGCAATGATGACGTGAAGACAGAAGCTGTGGCAGTAAGTAGGAGGAAGAAGTTACTTGGTATAGCTCTTAGTTGAATACTTAGATTTAGTGCAGAGGAAACAGAGCTGCTTGCCTATAGGGTATTCTTCTTCCTCAGTAATTGAGAGGTAAAGAATTATTTTTCCATCTTAAGATATTACATGCTTTTAAGAATCAGTGTTTCAAAGCCCTGCAAAATGCTTGTACTGAGAACATTTATATAAAGGAAGGAAATTGTAAAAACTGTGAAACATTTCAATCTTGCACAGAAGTTGCTTAACTTCCATTAATTTCTTGGATCCAAACTGTATGTAGGGTTGCAGTCAATGAACTTTACATGGACTGAGAACCCACGGTGGAAGATAATTAAAAATATAATTGCTTTGACTTGCTTATTCAGGGCTTGGATGTAAAGAATTGATTTACTTCAGAAATGTTGCCCACTTCAGACATAGTAATAAGCCAGTTTACAGAAGAACTGTGGTTCATTATGCTCAAGCAGCATGCTGATGCTTGCTGCCCTATTGCTCTTACTGCAAGCAGGGACAACTAAACAAACCATGGACCTTTGCTGAAATATGTGAAAGAGGAATTCTGCCTTGTCTTTCCCAAGACAATGCAGAGTCATAAAGCAACCATAGCAACCGTGGTTTATGACTTTAAGCAGTTTGTGGCTTGTTTAGGAGGAGCTGTGGCAGGTGGGGTGTGGGGACAAAAGAATTAAGCAGGAGTGGTGGGATTCTTCCAGGACTCCTACCTTGCTTATAGCTGTATCAAGGTCGATCTCATATGCCAGTGTGTATGCATGATGTAAAATGTAGCTACTCAAATATAGAATTGCACTGGAAATATCAACAGGTTTGACTGTTCTATTTAGTAATCTTGAGTCAACAGTAGTTGTATGTAAACAACATTTAGTTTTGGGGTTTTACATTCCCTGGATCTATTTCATTAAAATATTTAATATTGAACTCAGGTATAGATTTCTACATTTCCATTTAGATTTTCATGTTGATCTTAAAGTGCATTTAGACTGAGAAACTTTTGTTTAGACTCTGTGCATCTTTCTGCTCTCTTTAGCTTGATATCGGCAAGTTGTCAGTGAAGTAACAATGCAATAGAAAATAGTAATTTAATAATTTATAATACATATTTTCATAGGATTGCTATCTGATGAGAGGTACGAGTCTTTTGCAGACTTAGGAATCCAGATTTAATTGATGTTTATCTAATCATTGTTTTCTCTGTGATTAGATAATGTGCAAAATGGCCTCTATGGTAGGAAAGGACATCACAGAGAGGCTCATTCTTCCTAGATTTTGTGAGATGTGCTGTGACTGCAGAATGTTTCATGTCCGTAAGGTATGACCCCCTTCCTTTCTAAATCTCTACTTAACCGGGAGTGCCTATGGCTGCTGAATATGAGAGAGATTCAGTCAGTATTGCATATATAATTACTGCTCCTTTGTAGCTTGAAACCAAATAAATTATTTATGGCAGAATTTCAATTAAGTATAAACACAAAATATCCACATGTTCTTGGATGAATACACAGATTCCTGGGGCACATTTGTATAAGTTCAACAAGCCCTTTTATTAGAATGAATGATAATTTTTTTATAGGCAGGAATCCTTTTTCATGCCTCTATAAGCAATCATGGGCTTGAGCTGTCAGTGTTGCATCCAGAGAACTGGACTTGGGAAACATGACTTCAAAACATCTTTTTGCCATGAGGCTCACTGGGAGGCCTTGGGTGAGTCAGTGTTTAATTTATCAGTAAAGGATAACTATGGGGCTAAAGTGTGATAATCCCATGGTTGCTACAAGTAAACCAAGTTCTTTAGATATAGAAAGCATTTTCTGATCTCCCACCCTGAGTGACAACTGAGTTTTCAGATGAAATAAAATCTTTGGCCTACTCAGAACAGTCAGGCTCTTTTCCAGCCTCCCCCTCCCCACACACACACATACAATTAATTTAGGAATGATGCTTATTTATAGATAAAAACTTTAATTTTCATTTTCCCCCTCTAGTTTAAATATGCACATAATCAAGTTATAAACCCTGTTTTTAAACTGGCTAAATTACAAGATGGAGAATGCAATGAGTAGTAAACCTGTAGTGCAGTAAAAAAGACTTATAATTCATTCTGAAACACACCATTAAGAACAATTGGAGAACTATAGTCCTACTTTATTAAATAAAGTTGAATACCTACAGTGTTTGTCTTCTTGGTGCATGCTCCTGCAATTTTAATAAATATATTTATGTATTTTCAGGTCTGTGCAGCCAATTTTGGTGATATCTGTAGTGTAGTTGGACAGCAAGCCACTGAAGAAATGCTGGTACGTAGCTTAGAATTCCAGATAGGCTTTGATAGGCTGTAGTTGTGAAGAACATGTGGCCCTCCAGGTGGTGTTTTGACTGCAGTTCCTATCCACTCTACCCAGCAAAGAGTGGGTAGTGGTGAGAGAAGATAGGAGCTTCAATCCAACAACATGAGAGAACCCCACATTCCTCATAGAGTTATAATTCCTTTCTAGTCCCATTAAAATCGCTTCAAATTAGATGGATTGAAATATGCTGGATTTTGCTAAGGATTTTAAAGAAATTTCCATGTAATTTGGTGGTGGTGTAATCAAATGAGAGAGGATAGGATTGGTAATCATGACTCTGTAGTTTTTCATAAATGTGCGGTCAGTTGTCAACAGATACTGCATTACATAGCTGGGACAATCTGATATCAAGACAGTCTTTGCTCTTAAATGACATGAAAACATATTTGGCAAATTGGAGACATAGATTGATTTGCCATCTAATTTCTTGAATTATGAAGTTGGCATTCTGTCATTTGACTTGTGTTCTCACAATGCATACTTACTGACATCTGTTTTCTTCAATAGCCTTCGCTTGCTGATATATACAGCATACCTCTATGCACATTTACCCTAAAGAAAGACCCATTTCTTTCAGTGGGATTTACTCTCACTTATTTCTGTACAAGACTTAGTCCCATAGCCACTTATAAACCCCTGTTAACCCAGCCAGACTTACTTCTAAGTAGACATGAATATTATACTGTTAAATGTGTGTTTCTTGTAAGATGCCTTTATGACCCCAAACACACACATCCTTCTTATTTGAGTGCTTAAAGCAGGGGTCCTCAAACATTTTCACCAGGGGGCCAGTTGAAAGGTGCCATTGCTGGGCACAGGCCGGAAAGGTGGTGCTGGCAGTGTGTGCGGGCCAGCGAGGGGGCGGGGTGCGCAGACACGGCGAGGCAGGGGCGGGCATGCGCTGCAAGGCAGGTGCGCGAGGCAGTGGCTTGCTCACTTGGAGATCATTTTCTCCGCACGAGTCCAAAATGATCTCCGCGCGAGCAAGCCGCCACTTCCCCACATGTGGGGCGAGGCAGGCGGCAGGCGCGACAGGGAGTGAGTCCAAAACTTCTGAGGCGGGCCGAATAAATGGGTTTGGAGGGCTGGATCCGGCCCACAGACCATAGTTTGAGGACCCATGGCTTAAAGAGTCACTCCCTGAATCTGTGGAGCATAACATAAATGCTTGGTGAATAATAAATGATAAATGAAATGCAAAAATATGTATATCTGATATGTGGTGTTACTTCTCAGCAAGACAATATCATAGCACACATTTTTGAGTGTCTTATCCTTGATATTAGTTAAAGGGAGGAGTATATTACAGTATCACCAAAATTAGGAAATAAAATCTCAGTCCTATGAAGGTTTATACATTATCATACAAGAGGCATTGTTTTTCTAATAATGTCTTAGAGCTATATGAGTATTCAAGATAAAAAGCCAACAGATCTTAATTAAATCAAATTACATTAATTTAAATGGATAAAATTGTTATGTTTTATATTCAGTTACCTAGATTTTTCCAACTTTGTTCTGATAATGTTTGGGGTGTACGGAAGGCATGTGCTGAATGCTTTATGGCTGTTTCATGTGCCACATCACAGGAGGTCCGTCGAACAAAATTGTCAACACTTTTTATTAACCTTATCAGTGATCCTTCACGATGGGTAAGATGTCGGTTTTTAATTTATTCTTCTCTTACTTTAAGATCCTTAATCTCTTTGTGTGTCCATTTTTTGACAATTAAAACAATAGAGTATTAATAGTGTTAGCATGAGGGAGAGTCATATATAAGCCCCATCTTCTGCCTTTTTGAAGCATTTTGCAGAAAGTGGTTTAGATCAAGAGTTCTGTTCACACTGAAGGAAGGGGTGAAGAGATGGATCTTTGTTGATTCTTCCTTCAGTCTGTGGAGATTTAAAACAAAAAGAACTCTGAAGATTTTGTCTCTTTACTTCCTTATTAGTAATACATATTTCAAGGTTTTTTTCAAACAACGTAAGGACCTACAGTTTTACTGTGTAGTACCAAAAGTAAAAGTGATTCCAAATATAGCATTTTATAATAAAAGTTAAAAAATGCACAGTACTTTTGTGCATTTTTGTACTATTACTATTTTGTACATTTTTATACTATTGTACTACAGAGGTTGATGAGTTGGTTTGACAAATAAATTAGCAATCTTCTGTGGAAAAGGCAAAAATCACAAGTATATTTTTTGCAATTTATGACAATTTGACCTGTGAAATATTTTGCTATTTCTTACTTCATTTCTTTGCTTTTTAAAAACATGCATTTGCAAATCTTTTTGGATTTCATACTGACCTATTCAATAACTGCTTTGCTGAAGGTTTATTTGTTGTTTTATTTGTAAGGATGTGTGCACTTTTATACAGAATGAATGTAATGTAATTCAAGATTTTTCAGTAAAATATCTTTGAGAGAAGACTTCTGAATGCTTGTAGAATGCTGTAGTATTTATAGGTCTTTTTCTCAAGACAGTTCAGATATATTACTATGATTGTATTATGTTTGTATGTGTCTTGATGCTGATTTGACATGCAAGGGTGCACCCATCCCTTTTAATGGAATATGGATGGCAGCCTCTGTCTTTATTCCTGAAACAGTTAGCATAGAGCATTCCCATGTTTCAATTCTTGCCCGTTTCCAGATGCACAATTCCCCTATAGCATACCCTTAGGAACTTAGCACTTTCCCACTCATGCCAACTGGAGTGTTCATTTCAAGCAGCTGTATTTAAAGGAACTCTCTGGAACACATTATTCTAGGTCCGCCAAGCTGCCTTTCAGTCCCTGGGGCCTTTTATATCAACATTTGCTAATCCATCCAGCAGTGGTCAGTTTTTTAAAGAAGAAGAATGTAAGAACACTGAGGATCAACATTTTGCAGAAGAACATAGGTATGAACTGATGAAAATAAAATATTAAATTCTTGAGTTTATTTTTATAGCCTACACTTGTTTGCATGTTCTGCCATTCTTTATGAAGGAAAATTAATGTCCCAAATTCTGAGGGCAGTAGCAAAATAGTCCTTTAAACAAATCTTTATAATAACTGGGAATTTTTAGTCCATGTTTGTGCCAAAATTTTGTTTATTACGGAAATTCCTTAACGATTTTTATGTTCCCATCAGTAAAGCGTTTCAGTGAAGCCCAGGGGTCCTTATGTAGAGCAGTGGTAGCTAAGCTTTTTGGCCAATTTGGAAACCAATTTACTCGGTATACTCCTTTGGGGTCACTTTTGCTTCTTGCCTGTGTTTTTTCCCCCTTTCCTTGTTCATCATACAAAGCCCCACTACTTTTTTTCTTTGGGACCCCCTTCCCCAGGCTCCAGGTTGATAGCTCATGATGCAACTACGCATATGCTTATAACCACTATAATAGATATCTTAACATTCACATTTGTTTTCTTTGTGCAGCAATGAAAGAATTGTGGATACAGACAGTGTCCCAACACAGGATGTACAAAGCCAGACAGAGTTGCCTTTAGATGTTGGTAATAGTGCTTCTGCAGAGACCCTTGAAAACCGCAAGGACGAGAGTAGCTCCATGTTGGTTCATTTCCAAGCTGAGACAACTTTATGTGGCACTTTGTCTCCAGATTCATGTAAAGAAACTCCAGATGAAAACGCACAAAGTTTTGATCATTGTAGCATAGCATCTCTTCCAGCAACTGCACTGAGTTTCCAGGTAAACTCCGTTTCAGAACAGGAACTGTACAACTCATTCCATTTCTGGAGGACTCCACTTCCCAAGATAGATATTGATTTAGAGCTTCAGGAAACTGCAAGAATACTTGATTCAGAAACTCAGGAAGGAGAACAGGAAGTTATTGCATCAGCTTCTTCAAGCATTACCATGGCTACAAGAAAGGAGTTGGAAGAAATGATAGAAAATTTGGAGCCTCATATGGATGATCCAGATGTTAAAGGTATTAATCTGTTAAAGTATTTTTAGTTCCAGGTGGTTTCAAATAGATGAATTGAGACCAAGTACCAAATGCTTTTTCTTCTCTCACCCTCTGCTTTTTAATTGAAATTGAATCTTAATATCCTATAACTAAGTAAATTGCAGAATTGCCAAATTACAAGTGACATTCAATAATCTTTGCATGTAACCTGCACATTTTTAGAAAATACATAGTGCATCAACTGGGGTGTCGCTTATGTACTGCATTGCAGGGTGAATCCTTTCCTGTTGTAGCCCTTCAGAAAATCAATTATCTAAACATGGTTTTTACTTTGGGAGGAAATACCCTATGTAGGAAAGCCCTTGCAGTTTGTTATTTGCATGTAAAAACTACATGTTAAATAAAAAGACACAGTAACCTAGCTCTTAGTTACTCATCTACTAAAAGTCTTCACAAGAGAGCGTTCCAGAACTCTGGAGGCAACTTTACCAGTAATTACCACTTTACTGCTTCATCATTAATGACACAGAATGCTGGACAGTTTGAATGGCGGACTGATTGAATAGCAGGTGGTAGTATAACTTAACTGAAAAGTGATTCAATTCAAATGGTTATCTGTCAACAAACAGCCTTGCAGGTGTACTGTGTGTACTTTTAAATAGAAGTTGTAGGAACAACTAGTTACCAAACCATCAGTGCCTTTTAATACCTTTTGATCCAAGGCATTCATTTTTGTTTGCATAATCTGTGTTAACTTTGAATGTGGCTGTCCTCACATATCTCTTCTTATGTACCTCTCTTCTTGGCAGTTTTCTCTCTGAATCTGTTATATGTTCTTGGATATTGATGAATGGAATAACGTGGAATATCCTGGAAAGCCTAAACACCCATGAAACATACACATTTTGTTAGCAAGGTTAATTACTATGTTAAAGGTGTTCATTTCAGTGCATTTCTTTATGAATCAGCAGGAAACAGATTAGCTGCCTTCCTCTTCATTCAAAATATGGCTTATCTTGTCTGTTTCATAATAAGCTTTCAGCCTTCTTGAATCCTAGATTTCTCCCATGACCAATTCTCCTAATTTACACATTTTAATCCATAGATTTGTTTAAACTATAGCCATTTAGGGTTTAGAATGTTGCTGCATGTAAAATACATATTTTTTATTTTTTTAATATAAGCAGTTCCTCCTGAACTCTTAAAATAATTGATATCACAAACCAAATAGTGGGTTGGGGTATCTCATTAGTATGTATTTTATTACCTCAGTTTAGTTGTGTAAGTTTGAAAATCAAGCTTCAAAAGTATCAAAATATATCTTAAGAAGAAGTATGCTCTCTCCGTTTTGATAGCAGATTGATTTTGTCTTCTGGAAGAAGATGGGTTTCAGCTGCAGAATGCTTCCTAGTCTGAGTAAAAATCCATGTTGGTTAATGCTGAATAGCATCTTAACCATTCTGTTAGAACATGTGATTTAGTGCTTTAAATATTCCATAGGCAAATGCTCTGTGGAAGGCTTTATAAAAATACATTGGTAGCGTCAGCACATAGCAAGTTTTTCTGTGAAATGAGAAGGAAGCAGGCTGAAAGAAAGTAAGGGCACAGCAGGAAAGTAGGACAGAGAAGTGGCCAGCAATAATATATGTTAAGGAATGTGGTGTCTCATGTTTGTTTGTTTAGTTTCATTTTGATACTGCCCAATAGCTGAAGCTCTCTGGGCAGCTCACAACAATATAATGACATAGGCATGCATGCATGCATGCATGCATGCATGCATGCATATATATATATATATATATATATATATATAAAAATAATAGGGGCTCCCCACAGCCATATGTAGGCATAGTATGTATGTCATGACATAGGACAAGTTCGACAGGCCCCCAGCAGTGATTTGGCAGTTGCCACATAAATGCTGACAAGTTTCAAGTAGTGAAAAAGAACAATCTATTGCACTAACTCAAGCAAAAAAGAAGGCTCTATATTATGCTATAAGGAAATGGTATGAATACCAAAATAAACTGTAAAACTTGAAATTTATTTGCATAGCCTAAAAAATGACCCAGAAATTTCTGGACCTCTTTTTCCTGTTTTTAAGGCCAGTACAGAGAGTGCTTCCCCGGTATGGTTTAGATCAGCAGTTGGCAACTTGAGTTGTTTTTACTGATAACTTCAGTTGCCCTAGCCAGCAAAACCAACAGTGAGTGAGGGTTGTTGGGATTTGTAGGCCAAAATATGTGGAAGGCCACAAATTGCTCAGCCTTGGTTTAAGAAGCTGCTGTTGCAGTGGATTTGAGCCTGTGTCCCCCCCCCCCTCCAAATCTTGTGTGACATCCAGATAGAAGTCCCTGATTCAATTGCAACTTCAGACTTAATTTCACTAGTCATCCTTTGGCAAGCTACTCCCTCTTCACCTCCCTTTCTTCTCTCTACCCAAGCGGCAATAAACTGACTTCCATTTGGAAGGATGATGTAGAGACTGATATGAGGAACTCTTTAAACATTTAGTGCACTGTATAACTACTGCTGTCAATTCTGTGGATAAGTCATACAGAGAGCATGTAAGTCAGCAAGATTTTCTTAGCTGTGCTCAGCAAAGCCCAATGTAATCAGCAATTAGTTCCCAGTCTCTCAGTTCTTCCAGTTGTATATTCAACACTGAACCTTTGTTTCAGTTTTTCTCAAAAGAACATTCTATCCCTTTGAGTCTTTTGAAAAGTCCCCAAACCTAGGCAGAGCATCACCAACACAGTGACCCATGTCTCAGTTGGCAAACCACCAAAAATAATTGTTTTCCCAGTATGAATTGCTTCTTTCATCTCAGCCAGATTGAACAGCTTCTAATGCAGCTCACTGTATAGCTGCAGGAGAACCATACAGTCAATTTTGTTTATTGACAATGAGGCTTTTAGTTTGGGGTGGACAGTAACAAGGAGTACATCAAACTATACAATGAGATAAACTTCCCTAGCCACTACTAATATTTTAGAAGTATAAGCAAATGGGTGGTAGATGCGATTCCATCATTTTACTATCAAATTTGAAAGACTATAGAAAGCAAGTGAAAATTCTTCCTACAGTGACTTATCATGAAGATTAAACAAAAAATTGGGCTCCTTTTTTAGTTTACCTTGTTCATATTTCAAAACATTGTTTTTTTGGAGCCACCTTAATTTTAATTATGGAAGAGAATTGTGGTTTCTCAGTTCTACTGATATTTCATTTGATTAAGCATGAATGTAATTATTTGTAACAAAACAAAATGAGGTACAAACAGCAATTCTCAAGGTGTTGGGTAGTGTAGTCTTGTGACCACTAGGGAGTCTAAACAGCCCTTGAATTATTTTGGATTCTCCACTGTGAAGTCTGAAAAATAACATTGACCTAATTCCTTGCAATCTGTGGTCTGATCCCATTCCCAGACCTTTCAGCTGGTGTGAGGAAAAACACCTTAACTACTGCTTATGACCTCTTGTTCCTCTCCATCCTGTAGGATGCCCATAATCCTGCAAGGTTGAAGGATTATGGCCATGGCCATACAATTAGTGAGTAAAGGTTAGGGAATAACCTAAGCTTGCTAAAATGGCAGCTTTTTGAACTTACAATGTTAGAACAAGGCTGGAATTTGGAATCTTGCATTCCAAAGGGCCAATAAAACTTTATATAGTACAGGGGGGAAGGGGGGGGGGAACACCAATAAGAGGGGAAAGGTTAGGATGGAGGGTAAAATTTTCTTTAGATAACCAGAGAATACATAAAGAGAGGGTAAAACCTCTTGAGGAACTGAAGGAGTAAAGGGAATGCTGAGAGGAAAGGAAGGCTTAATGGAATTGGTAGCAGACAGAGGGCTGTATCTATGAGGAAACAAAGGGACAAGGCAAAACCCCTGGAACTATTAAGGGTCTTCTCTTAGCTTTGTTGGGACAAGATGATTTTGAGCAGTTTCACATGTTTGTAGAATGAAGTAAAATTATTTTCAGACATCACCAAAGGTCTGCTTGGCCACAATCCTATTTATTACCTCCTTTGAGGTTAGAACATCTGCTTATTTATGGAGCAGCATTTTCCACCATGCTCTTTTGGCAATGTAATTTGTGCTGTTCAACTTGCAGCTTTCATTCAGTGCATTAAAAGCAACTTTTCTATAAATTCAAAATAGATTTCAAACAAAACTATGTTAATCACCATTAAATACTATTGATATTTTATCATTTATATAATATATATATTTATATTGTACCAATAAAAGATCTAAAATAAAGGAAACAGGGCCTATAACACAACTCTTAAGAGCTAGCTGGTCAAACTAAAAGCTAATCAAAACTGCTATATGTTGCAGCCTTTCAGAAGACAAATATTTCTATTTATTAAATGTATATCCCTTCTATCCTCCAAGGATTCTCCCCCATGTTTATGTTATCCTTATAACAACTCTTTGGGGATAGGAAAGAGTGAGAAATAGTGACTGCCCCCCAGTGAGCTCCACAGCTGAATGAGAATGGACCAAGGTCTGAAAAGATCACTCCATAGCTGTAAAAGCTATTTAGAATTGTTGTAAAGGCTTTCTTAGTTGAGTTTCTTCTCTCCTGTACTGATGGACTATGAAGCAGGACTTGATTTACAGTTGCAGTTGGTGAGAGGGTTGATTAAGGGGAGAGACAGTTTCTGTATGTGGCAAAGACACTCTGCCTGCATAGCATCTGCCCAAGGAGGTACTAGACTATGGAAATGTTGGTGTGCTGACTGTGGAGAGAATACTCTGACATATTCTGTATTCTTCCTTTCATTTTGTAGCACAAGTGGAGGTGCTTTCTGCTGCCCTCCGGGCCTCAAGTCTGGACCCATTGGAGGAGGCTTCTGCGGGCACTGGGAGGTCAGCAGATTGTCCAAATGAACTGACCATCAAAGACCAGCTGAATTGTAACTTAAATCAGGATGATACAGTGCCTTTAATCAATGATGCTGTTGAGGTAAGTTCTTCACTTAGGAATGCAGCAATTCAAACCCAGAGCTTAACACAAGAGATAATTTCATTTTTTAAAAAAATGCTGTAGTACAGTGTCGAATAGGCATTCATAGGTGCTGCAGCATATACCTGCATAGTAATTTGTGTGTTTATTTTCCACAACAGGACATTGTAGAATCTGCTCTACGTTATATTCATAATGATTCTGACTTAAGCACTAATAGTAGTTTCAGCCCTGAAGAAGAAAAAAAATCTAAGATTCAGGTATTTTAAAGAGTTTCTTTCTCATATATCTGAAAACTATACCTTCATAGAAATTGATTGTGTGTATAACTCACCATTAATCTCTAATATCTATAAGCATCACATTTTGAATTGATTGTATGTACATTATGCAGGTACATTTTTTTCTTCTCCTGCTTAAGAGAGCCAGTGTGGCAGAGTAGGGAGACTGCTGGACTAGGGACCTGGGAAATCCAGGTTCTTGCCCTCTCTCAGTCTTGGGGCTCCCGGGGTGACTTTGGGTCAGTTGCTCACTCTCAGCCTAACCTATTTTACAGGGTTGCTGTGAGGAAAAAATAGACTATCTATCTATCTCTTTATTTAGAACATTTCTGTGCTAACATTTCTAACATTTAAGCCAGTTTGGGTTCCTCACAAGAGGAAACAAGGCAAGACACAAATAAAGTATAATACTTATTAAAATTGGAACTCAGTGTCTCCTTGTAAATGTTTGAGTTGCGAATTTGAACTCTAGTTGGCCAAGCATTGCTGTCACTTGTATTTATGCATGTAAAGAACAAGAAATGGCTGTACCATGTCAGACTCTCCATATGTTTTGCTTTCAGGACTGCTGGCATGTAGACACATTAAAAAGTTGAAAAATATGGTGGTAGTCAGTCCTCTTCCTTAAAGGTCTCTTTTGTTCTCAAAAATGAGAGGAAACAGTGTCAGTGAGTCATTCTCAATAGGTCTGATAGTTGGATGAGCACAGGCTCTAATTCTCAGCTGCAAGGTTCTCAGAAAGAGGTGCCCATTGGAAGTAGCAATGCAAATGTATGAGCTACCCAGTGAGCTCATTCCACTAGAGGAAAACTACTGCTTGTAGAAATCCCGTTTTCATCCTTGCAACAGTGTCAGATCCACTCCTTTGATTCCACTTTTACAAGATTTTCTTCAATTCATTATGATCTTACTCGGCTTGTTGCTTGTGTGAGCTGTTCTGCTAACAGTTGTGCAATCACTAGTAGAACAATTGTACTGCTTGTATGATCCATGGGATGAGTTGAGAGCACCTGATTTAGACAAAGGGTGTTGGCTTTTAATTTGCCCATGAATCTTTAAATCTGGCACGTGAAAAGTTAGGGGCTAGTATTTTGTTTCTACATTTAATCATTCCAAAACAGTATTTCTTTACACTATTTGTTTATATTTCCTTATCTAAGCAGATTCTGGAGCAGTGAACAGTAGAAAGCTAAAATAGAAAAATACATTAAAAACAAGCTAACATTAAAACGATGGCTGGTCAGCAAGAAAGCCTTCATAGAACAAGGATGTCCTCAGCAGGCACTGAAGATGGCACAGTGTTCGTGTCTTTCCTGATCTCCAGAGGCAGGAAATTCCATAGAAGGGTGGCTGACAAGCTCTCTGGGTGGAACTCCATTGGGCCATGTGGGAACAACCAGGAGAATATCCTGCAAAGGCCTCAGTAGATAGACAGGTTGATAAGGAAGAACACATTCTCTTGGGTGTCCTGGTGCCTAGTTTTCAGGGCTTTATACACTGGTATAACCCTAACATTACTGCCTCACCGCAAAGCCAGTGCAGTTCCTTCAGCTTTATGCTTTCTTGCTGAATATTACCAATGTACTTCCTAATACAACTTGCACAGAAAATGTGTATTTAAAATGAGTTGTGCTATTAGCAGAAGAAGGGTGAACATAAATGGAAGCTGTAGAACATTTGCTCCAGTTCTGTTCAAAGTCCTCTTCAAAACCTGTTTTGATCCTTCTGCACTGACTAGCCTTGTAAGATCATTCAGCTGTGGAACCATCAGTGTAGGGCATGTTTGTTCTTCCACAAAAGAGGATGCCTGTAGGAAACTGAAATCTGCTCCAAAATACAGCATTGGTTTCTTGTCATTTTTATGAATTATTTCGTACAATGCATTCGCTCAGAACATATTTTTGAAATCTGCTTTCATTTTAGGACATCGTACCTCAGGCCTTGCTGGACCAGTATTTGTCCATGACTGATCCTTCTCGAGCTCAGACTGTTGATACAGAGATTGCAAAGCATTGTGCCTACAGCCTTCCAGGTGTGGCACTTACCTTAGGTAGACAGAACTGGCACTGCCTGAAAGATACTTATGAGACTCTAGCCTCTGATATGCAGGTAATATATCAGCTCCTAAAAGAAACTGACTATACAGTACTCTTATGTGAAGTTGAATTGTCGTGATTTGGCTTTCCTAGTCCTTCATAAATAGGCCTAAGGTGCCTAATAGATATAATGGGATAACAAAAATATTGGGCCATTTCTTGTTATGATAGCAGCTGGTATTTTTTTCTGAAAACAGAGGTGCCTGTGAAAAAGGAGTACTCACTGCTAGCGTTTGTGGATGTCTGTGCTACATACAGGAGAGCACCTGTTGGACTTCTGCTTCATCTAGTCATATGATAGCTCCCTAATAGATCTGCTGTAAGATCAGTTCACTGTGATGTAATTGCTATAAAACACCACTTTTCCTGTTTAAATGTCACATAATAAACAAGTGTTAAATCCACTTAGCTATTAAGAAAATCCAAAGCAAGGATTAGAAAAGTACTTTACGCTGACATTTATATAAGAGCTTCCTGTAGCTTTCATTCAAGTCCAGACTTTATCAGCAGTGTAGGATTACTCTTAATACTTCTAAAGTTCCAAACAAAGTAGCAAAACAGGATTAAAATCCCAGTTCTGTGTTCCATTGTGAATACAGCCCTGCTGCAAAGGATATCTCATCCATGACCCTATTGCTACAGTTTTTAGGGCTGCCTCCTCTGCTGGTTTTGCAAAATCACCTAAGTTTCCACTGGGAGAGGGAGATAGGGCATCTTTTGTTTTCCCATAATGCCCCACAAGTACGTTAGCCTTATTTAGCAGTTTTTCCAGTTGTCTTGAAATACCATGCTAAACTAACTTGTGTTTGTTTTGCTTTAACATGTATGCAAGGAACCTAAACCTGGATTTGCAACCATTCTCTATAATTTGTGGATTAATTTCGCTTCTCTCTCTCCCCCCCAGTGGAAAGTTCGAAGAACATTGGCATTCTCTATACATGAACTTGCAGTCATCCTTGGAGACCAGCTTACAGCTGGTGATTTGGTACCAGTCTTCAACGGCTTCTTAAAAGACCTTGATGAAGTCAGGATTGGTGTGCTGAAGCATTTGCATGATTTTCTGAAGGTACACATTTTTCTTTTATGCGTATGAATACATTTGCTTTTACTTTTCCTTGCATAGGTCTGTGATACTAGATTATGAAATGTATAAACATGCAGTATTCTTTATAATACAAAAGAAAGTAAAATTTGATGGTTATCATCTGCAACAAAACTGATATAGGTAATTTCTGTTGTGATTTATAATTACTTTTTGCTTCATTGTGGTGTTTTGTGGAGTTTTCAACATACTCTTCGGAATATCCTCATTTTTTACAAACATGTTCAGATGCTGTCAATTGGTTTAGCAGTATTTATGATCTGCATAGCTCTGATAATATGTCAAATTATTCTGCAGCTTCTACACCCAGATAAAAGGCGGGAGTACCTTTACCAGCTTCAGGAATTCTTGGTCACAGATAACAGCAGGAACTGGCGTTTCCGAGCAGAACTTGCTGAGTAAGTTTTAGTAGTAAATAAGTTGTTCGTTACATAGTTCTTTGGCATCTTACTATGAATTCTTATTTTATCAAATTAGTACATCCTAACTACTGCTGCTTTTATCCTCACAACCTTGTGAAGGAGTTCATAACTGAAAGCATGAATGGTCCAAGGCCACTAAGTAGCTTCATGGTTGAGGGCAGGTTTGAGACTAGAAGAATCTTTCCTCTTCTAACTCGAATTGCAACACCTGAACTGCTAAACCACACTAGCTGTCAAGTTTACAAGATTATTAACAAAGCTGAATGCCTGACAAAAGGAATGGGAAAGCTTAAGAGCCAGGTTCAGGTTTTATAAAATAATACTTGTTTGCTAGCAAATATTTCGATATTTTAAGCTTTAAACTGTGGCCTAGTCTGTTCTGTGAAGGGTGAGAGAGAAGCCAGCAGTTCCAGGAACTGGCTGTCATTCAGCCTGCCCCAATTCAGCCTGTGCCAAGCTCCAATATAGGGCTTCAAAAGTCAACACTCAGTACTTGGAATTATGTTCACACACTAAACAGGCACCAGTATAGCTCCTAAAAGATAGGTGTAACCCAGTTCCACTAATAAACCAGGGGTGATTGTTGGGTGATTGCTGCATTTAACCCCTAAGCAACTCAGAATTCCTGGTTTAGACATTACAGTAACACCGTATTTGTGGACTGTTGATTTAGGGAAGCAGCAAAATGCATAGGAGGCAACATATTGGCTGGCTACTGGGCAAGTGCAACTATGAATTAAGCAACCTAGAGTTAACCATTGCATGTGAACTGAGAGAACTTGTGCAGATTTTTTAAACTGAATTTTAAATATTCCAATGTGTGATCACCACTTTCATGATTTCCTACTAGTTTTGGCTCTTTGTTCATTCTGTTCTTGCAGGCAGCTGATTTTGCTTCTAGATTTGTATAGTCCCAGGGACATATCTGATTACCTGCGACCTATTGCTCTCAACCTTTGTGCAGACAAAGTTTCCTCTGTTCGCTGGATTTCCTACAAGCTGGTATGAGCTATAACATCGACATTACAAAAATTGAATTTAATGTGCCCATTTGAACAGATAATCCATGCATTAAGCCCTTTAAATGTTTTCTAGGTTAGTGAAATGGTAAAGAAGCTATATAATGCTCCAACATCAACATTTGTGATAAACCTCATGAATGAATTGGTCGAAAAGTTCTGCAGATGCCAAAAGTGGTCTGGCCGACAAACATTTGTCTTTATTTGCCAGGTAGGATTGTTGTGAGTTTTCTATTGCCTTATTTACCACTCATAGCCAGCAGCTTGTTTGGCTTCTCTGTTTTCTGGATTGTGTTTTTTTCAACCCCACTGTATGGAGACGGTTATTAGAGGACTGGCAGGACTGAGGGTTTAACTGGATTACATTATTCCTGTTATTGTGCGTCTTACTGAGTGGTAAAGAGCTCTCAGAGGCTTATCACTGGTTGAAGCTAATAAGGCTGACCATTCCTTTGTTCGAATTGAATGTATTTTACTATCCAAAAATAGACTTAAGACTTTCCTTGTAATTGGCTGGCTATGTTAAAAACAAGAGGTTAAAACTGGAAGTGGAGGGACAATACCCAAACCCAAGTAAAAAAAGATGCGAAGCCTCAGAATGCTACTGACACACACATTTTCCTTACTATTTTGAGGTTTTGTCTCTTTTTTTCTTATACCCAGCTGTATTAGTGGACAGCAGTCCCTTAGCTATTCTTGGAATTCATATGGTTTTATTTTCTGTTGAAATAGAAAACAATTGCTTCATTTTTCTTTCAGACTATTATAGAAGATGACTGCTTGCCAATAGACCATTTTGCAGAGCATCTATTGCCCCATTTGCTGCACTTGGCCTCAGACAGAGTTCCAAATGTTAGAGTCCTACTTGCAAAAACATTAAGGCAAACACTTCTAGAGAAAGGTTGGTGGCAGTACAGTCCTGAAAAACCCTTGCTGTGTTTCTCATTCTGTAAAAAAATCCCTCCCGTCTCTGCCTATTTCCTGTGCGAATGGTCTTGCTGTTATGTTTAGTGTTAGCTGGTGAAGGAACCCCTGTGCCATTTGTTGTTGTTTTTTTCACCCAAGGTAGACCTTTATGTTGGAAGTGCTTTCAGCCTGATGCCAGTGAGACTTTCTAGGAGCCGGGGTTGGCGGAGGGAGAAGACTATCTGCATTACAGGATTAGTCAGCTAGGACACATAGTGGCCACCACTGTGTAGTGACGTCATGGTAATGGTTGCCATGGCTTATGATGCCATGTGAACTTTGGTGAGGTTGGGCTGTCAGGCATAGCAGGCCACCTATAACCCACAGGCCATAGTTGGCTTCTGGGATGGTGTGTTCACCTCAGCAAGCCACCCTGCCCAGGTTTGCATTGACAGTGGTAGCTGCCCAACACTGTACCCTACTGGACCCGATTTAACCTTTTCCACATCAGTTTCTTCCTATTTCTCCAACAGGTTTCACTGGAAACTTGGTTTAATTTTAACCAGGTTTTCTGCCAGCACAGCCTGTAGTCTCCACATTTTCTTTATGCCCCAGTGGGTACCTGCACATTATTAACATTATGGCTATAATTTGGAAATGAATGTGACAATTCATTTTCTGAATCAAAGTGGGGGAAAACTGAGTGGTAGCATATGGTAGCTTTAATGACCCAGATCCCCCCTTCGACTTGTGTTGTGTGTGACATGGTCCATGTTGTTCAGGACCATTGCTCAACCCTCTAAGAAGGGCTTTATGGGGAAGAGAAAGATGGATTCTCTTTGAATGCAACCATTTGGCTTGGATAGGCATTAGCTTGCTGTGTTGTTTGTATCTGTTTTGGGATTGTGTGAGACATATGACTCAATTGTGGTACTGCCTCTGCCCCTCCCCCCACATTTTTTCTTTCTCTACACAGAATATTTTCTAATGTGTGTCAATTCCCATCAAGAAGCAGTGGAACAGACAATTGTGGCTCTCCAAATGGATAATGACAACGATGTAAAATACTTTGCAAGCATCCACCCTGCCAGTACTAAAATTGCAGATGATGCCATGAGCACAGCCTCTTCAACTTACTAAAGTAATCCCTGAATGTTACTATAATTTTAATTAAAAAAACATAATAAAAATCCAGGCAATCCTCAAGTGCTCCTAAAATGGATTACTGAGACCTTTTTCAAGGAGAGAATCTCTTGCCAGATTTAACTTCAGTTGGATGTTATTTAAAAACCTAAGACCAAGAATTTAGAGAGTCAAGAGGAAAAAAAATAAGTATTATCTGTTGAATCCTGACTCCAGAAAAACTTTGCTCAGAGGATTGTATTTGCCACCGGAGCCTTAAATCTTCTGTCTTCCTGAATATGTGAAACTTGAATGGGCTGAGCATTTTCAGTGTAGAAGGGATATAATTTCAAGAGACCAGAATTTGTTTTCTCCTGAGGAATTCACTTAGGAAATATTTTTCCCCCCTTAGGAACTGATAGCTGAAATTGTCATAGCCTCTGAAGGCAGATTTCTATCAAGAAGCAAGAGACACCTCCAGTATTAGCTATTAAAGTTTTTATCCTTGAAAAGACTTAATTTGTGTGCAGCTGGGCACATCCTTAAGTGTGAATAGTTTTGATGCGTGTAAATGAGGGAAAAGTAGCGATTTGGTGTTTGTTTTCTCACCTAAGGGCTCAGTGCTAACACTATACCAGAATCTGATTTTAATCCTTAAAACAGCATATTGCTGTATCCATGAGCAGAAATCTACACTGAGTACTTGTGTCCTGATGTTTTTTTTCATGCTGGTCATGACCTGAAGGAAACCTATTAGCACATGTACTTCAAGTCAGGTATTTTTAACTTGATCATGAACTTTTTCTTCATATACTGTACATATCTGTGACCACTCTTGGGAGTGCTGCAGTCTTTAATCATGCTATTTCAAGCTGTTGTGATAAAATGTTCTCTTCCTTGTCCAAATAAAAAAAGTATTCGTAAGAGTGAATGAAATCTCATTTTCTTAATTCTATATAAAAGTTTGCAAATATATAATGATTTTATAAAGTTTCTCCTTTTCTGATCCTGATAATGGTGTGTGCCTAAAATTGTGTTTAAATTAGCATGATAAATTCAGTCTGTTTTAATGTTAGTTCATGTTTTTTCTAAGTATGAGAAGTAGATATCCTGGTTCAGTTAAAAATTGTACAAACAGTTCTGAAAGTTTAATCTAGGACTCATAATAAGAAAAAAAAAACCCTGTATTTATTCACTAGTCATAATAAAAAGTCCAGCTTGTGACTTCAGCTTTTGCCTCCTGGATATGCACAAATGACTTTTATTTAGATTGTGGCAGATGTAACTGTACACCTAAGCACAGAGTTAAGATGGCCTCTAAAATCATTGCATTAACGCTACTTAACAAGGCCTGAATCCTTAGGCCATGCTCTTTCATTGCCTTGCCCTTTGCAAATGTTTGCTGGCCACTATCTTCTTTGTATGTATTTTTGTACATCCAAACATATGTCTATGCACACTCCCATATCAATGCGCTAGTCAGATAAAGCTTTTACATCAGGTGCAAAATCTAGAACTCTTGAGAAGGGAAAATTCTGGGTTACTGCCTGAGTCTTGAAAAATGGCTGTATGGTCAACTTGTTTAAATGCTGTCATTTTCCATACATTTTGAAAGTTCTCCCTCTAGCAGATATACCTACTTTCATCCAAGCTAGTTTCTTATAACACTTGGATTTCCGTATAGGAGGAAGGCTGGATTGAAAAGCACTTCATAAAATGTGAACAGTGTCACATGGGCTGTTCCAGTTCTCCAAATCTCATGCGGACTTCTGGTGTTTATCCATGATAATGGCTTGCTGTTTCGATCGCAGAAGTCGGCTACACATTACCACCCATGCAGTGTACCCCTGTCCCTTTCCTAGTGTCCTTTGTCTTGTGTGTATAAAGCTGATGCTTCCGCTGTGCTCAAATGCTCTTTTAGTGTTCTGCTGTTAGTTCCTTTATTATTTCATAGACATTGGGTGGAATGGCTGTTTGTATTTATGTCCTGTTCTTCCATGGCGTTTACTGTACTTTCTCACTGAAGGAACCAACCAAATCTATATCTGCTTCACTTCAGCAACACTGTGCCATGAGACCACTCATTGCACCCACTTTGGCTTGTGACTAGGATACAAGCTTGAACTGTACTCTGTTCTCACAAAAAGGTTAGAATAAAATGGACAATGATTAATTTGCCTCATTCTGAATAGAAATGGTTGACTAACCCTTTTTCTTTAGAGACAAGCTAGGGCTTGGAAAACTGGGTTCTCGTCCCACTTAGCCATGCTCAACTAGGTGGCTTTCCGCCAGCCACTGCTTCTCAGCCTAACCTACATTGCAGGTTTTTTGTGAGGATAACATGCAGATGAGGAGGACTGTGCATTCCACCTTGGGTTCTTTGGAGAAGGAGGAAAGGCAGGATATAAATGTAAGTAATAATTCATTATTACCCATCATGTGGCTTCTACTGGAACAATGTTGTGTTTGATCATTTGTCAACCTTATTAAAGCAACCCCCCAAGAAAAAAATACACATTTCACCAAATACTTCCTCTACCAATCATCAACTTCCTTTACCTTATACCAGTACTGCTCAAAGTTGACTGACAAACTAAGTCACTTGTTTCAATACTGTAGTGCTAGATGCTGTAATGGAATACACCAACATTTACAGACTTCATCTTTTTTTCTTTTAACTAGGTCATCATGGGGCTGCATGTGTTTGTGTACCTCACCTGAATTTGGATCAATCCTTGGAATCTTTATTTAAATCAGCCTTTCTCCTTACTGAAAATCAAAGCACTGATCTAAATAAATGCACCCAGCCCTAAAGGCAACTTACACTAGAAGAGTGACTTGAGAAAAGAAGCAGTGAGTATGTAAGGACAGTGGATAGTTCTGAAATAAGCTGCTCACAATTTGTGCAAGAGAAGCGCATCAGAAACTCCTACAAGCAGTCTGATATTCCTTAGTGACAAAGCAGTGTGTGAGAATAACAGTACATCTGCCTAGGATAAAAAGCAAATTCATGTTAAATCAATGAGGAGAGGCAGTCAAGTAATGGAATATCCCAAAACAGCCATCTTTGCACCAGCTCTCATCTGGCCTACTTAACAGATCTCTTTAGATTGCTAGCTGGTGCAACCTTTTAAACACACAATCATAGAAAAGAGTGGGAAAGGGCCAGAGGACCACTGGGAGGCCCAAATGACTTGGGAGAAACTAGCACAAAGAGTCACCACCTTTCCTGTACTAAAACTTGCTGATCCCAAAAGACCTATAATGCCATCATTCTGTACTAGGGGAAGGGAACCCTTGTTAAGCGATGTTGCTACAAGAATTATAAGCTAAGGGGTAGAACACAGAGGGTTAAGCCACTTCAGAATATCTGAAAGAGCCTTCAAATTTCATTACCAGCAAAATGGATGTGCAGCAGGTGGGAACTGGATCGTGCCAGAGTACTGCTCATTTCTGTTCCTGTGGACTCTCATTAAAAGGAATGTTCTTATCTAAGTACTGGGGGAGGGGGAAAAGCCTTTTTACAACAATGCCACACTTCCTGAGAAGGAAGAACATACCACTATTACAGTAGTGACACAAAGTTGACAAATTCCCCCCCTCAAAAACGAACAACAACAACCTGATCCAAAAAAAGTTCAGCAGTAACTTGAAAGAGCACTCATTTCATCCTTTGCAGAGAGCTCAACCTAATACCTTAAGAGTTCAAGAAAGAATTGACTAATAGGTAAAAGTGCCTGCTGCCAGAAAGCTTCCCACTCAATGCTGTTGGGAGAACAGCTGAAAGAATGCAGGAACGAACAGCACTCCAAGGAGGCAGGAGCCATTTCTCTGCTGTGCATAGCAGCTTGTCATGGTGAGCAGTGAAATGTAACTCAGTTATTAGGAGTGGCCCCACAGAACCTAGAGAGCAAATTTTGGCTATCCAGTACCTGTAACTTTCAACACGTGATCAACCATTGCAGTATGTTATGGCCTCTGCCTGTGGGCCAAAGAAACTAGATTTCCTTGGGGTGCCAATATATTTGTTTTCTGCAGTTAATAAAACCATTGACAGATGGATGTCAAATTTATTTACTTGATTAACATGGTCTTGACAAAAGATAAGGTTACTCAGCAAGAGATCTGCTTGATGAACGTTGATTATATCAAAGTGACAATTTAATAGAAATTAGTGTGAATTTAAAAAAAGTTTAAATACTGCAAGAAAATATAAAAGGTATGTAACAGGCCAAGGAAGACGCTTTTATGCACATCAATCAGTCTCCATAAATTCTTCAAGATTAAAAAAAATATGCTATTCTCTGTAACGTATCTGAAAGTGTCATTTGTACAAAAATCAAATCATGGCCAATGATTCACAACAGTGCAATAAGCAAAGAAAACTGATACATCAAAAATAAATATGCAGACTAGAAACTAAATAAGCTACAAGCACCCTGTGAAGTTTTGCTCAATATTACTGAGATGACAATTTCAAATAAATTGGCTGTTACTGAAAGACAAAACCTACCTTACATTTCAAGGCTGGCAGCAATAAATAATCACAAAGCAGCTGAACCCTAATTCCCAGCAAGAATCTCTTGGCTCAACTCCTTTGAGAACACCTAAAGGGTTTGAACTTTTGTACACAGGGAGATACATCACTTGCTTAGGGTAGAGATTAACTTTCTGCAACCAAGCCATGCAGACCACCACCCTCATCACAGAGTCTGTGTCCCACCACTTTCTGGAAAGCATGATAAGCTGCAGCCCTCAACTCGAAGTCCCGAAGGGCCTCAGAAGCACTGAAAGACTGCAGAGAACCATCAACCATTCCCATCCCAGTTCTAAGCTTGAGAAAGGGGCAGGCTGTTCCTTGGATCGTGCTACGTTTCCACACCTTGAGCACCAGACGCCTAGCGCAGCTACTGCAGTGATGCCGAAGCCCTCTCCTAAACTCAGTGCTCACCAGAAGCTCAGGATAAGGCAACTGGGGTGGTCCACTGCAGCGTTGAGGCTTTTACTAGAATTGTCTGAGCACTGCAAAAGAGCAGTGCAGCAAAATCAGACCCAGCCATTGCCCATACATGGATCCCCTGCAGGATCTTACTGTGTACACATTTTGGGTTGACTATCACTAAAGCGTCATTCCAGAAAAGTTTTCTATTGTAGTTTTCAGCTCTGAAAAAGAAAAATGAAATTTCAGTCTGCATTAGGAGGTTGTTCACGACACATGGTGCTTGTACTCCCACTGCTAAGTAATTTGACATTCCCCCGTTAATCAGTCCTGTAATTAAGTGCATTGCCAAGGTTCAACAGCTCTTCATGGACCACTCTCATTTACAGGAAAACATCCATCTTTCCATTTTAGTTTTAGACTTACTTTCATATAGTTTTTTTAAACGTCATATGAAAAGGCTGACAATGTTAAGTAATTAATGCTTTTGCATTTAAAGACCTTCCACAAATATATTTTATAATGCTTCTCTGTTACCAAAAGGCACAAGCAAGAGTGAGCAAAAGAAATTAGGATGAATGAGAGCAAAGTAATTCACATAGCAAGTAATGAACAATTATAGGTGGATATAGCAATTCTCAACCAAAAGCCACTTCATACAGGATGTTTTAGCCACATGGGAAAAACATGGCCCTATCAATCCTGGCTGCATTCATAAATGTTTTGTCATCACCAGCAAACAACTGTTTTGTGGTTCCCTACATGTGCACATGGCAAAACAGACACAAGTATGATCTGCACATGTCACACACAGGTGTGTGCAGCTTTACAAATAAGTTACCAGTTGAAAAAGTTACTAGTTAAGAGGTTAGTAGCCTGCATTCCATCCCAACTGAAGAGGAACAGAAGCCCTCATTGCTGCGGTCAGCATGGATGATGGCTACTAGCCTGTGGGCAGGCTAAGAGAAAAAACAGTCTTCCATTAAGGGGAGAAGAGAAGGAGCCATCCGACCCCCTTCCACCAGTTCACTTGTGTTTCCCTGCTGGTTGTGGAGGATGGGACCTTTCATACACTAAGCTAGCAAGGAAATAAAATGGACTGACTGGCAGAGGATGGTCACAATAATCCATCTCTCCTCCCCCGTCTGGTCACTTGCCTGCACAGAATTCCAGGTTGAAATGGCTTTGAAATGAGTGGTTAAATACCTGGTGTGGTGTGTGGTTTTACCTACACCCGTGTAGTGAGTGTCATGTGTGAAGCAGCCTGTCAGCAGATATTCTCATGCTTCAGCACAAGTCAGTCATTTTGAAATAAAACCTCCGCTGAAGGTTGTCCAAAGCCAATGTTTGACATGGCCAAGTAACTGCTCTGCTGTACCCTCCGGATCATCTTCCACTGCTTTGCTCTTCCAAGTAACCTGAGCCTGATAGGCAGGAGCCACAGGTAGGAAGGAGACAGGATGTCTCCAGGGTGTAAAAGAACCTATTTACAGAATATACATGCCTCAGATTTACAGTAAGTTGCACAGTCCTGGCTTTGCCCAGGCAACATCCTGAATACCTTGGGAATCCAATTAAATTGGAGTTTCCTTTCTGTCTTTGCTTGGTGATGGCTTCACTGGTTCCTTGATTGCTTTTGGCTGCTCTTTTGCTGTTTTTGTCTCGGCCATAATTTCTCTTGGCGGCTGTGGTGGTTGTTGTGCTGTGCCTCCCCGTTTCTCAAGCTCTTCTTCTTCCTGCACCTGCTGCTCTGATTTTGCTCTCTGCATCTGCAAGAGTCGAAGCTGCACTCGCAATTCAATGATGGCCTCACGTTCTTCATGAATTGCTTGGTTCAGATGGTTGTTCTTAATCTTTACTCAGCAGAGAGGAGGAAAAGGGTCACTTCAGTTACAATCAAACAGCTACTTATGTGACTAATGAATCATTTATACAGCATCACTCACTAGAGCTTTTCCTTGGAAGGGAAGCAAGTATGTTCATGTGAGAGTAAAAGATTAGAATGAGGCACATGGAAAATCCAGCCATTTTAACTGGACATTTTGACCACAGATTAAACAGCAATACAAGACACTCCTAACTACCCTGCCAACTCTCTCTGCTCATCAAAAGAGGTCTTTGTACTAATTCAAAGTTTAAAATGTTTTAAACAGTCACTGGAAAATTCACTGAACATTTTCAAATGGTCTGTTCACACAGGACCTTTTACAGTTCATTCTGAAGTTGTACGCCTCTGTAAAATAGTACAGAAACTAAGGGAATGCAGTGGCATATAAAGACCTCCATTTAAATCTTGCTTGCAATCCTATACTTGCCTACCTGTCAAGTTCTAGGAGGAAGATGAGGGATTGCTTTCCTTTGTAGTGTTTGAAAACCATTTTCTCAGCTATCCCTTTCATCTTCAAGATACGGACAAAAATACTCAACTACCTTTCAAATGTTTTAAGGATTACTGAGAGTGTTATGAAGCTAAACACTCCTCAAGGGCTATAGTTTCAAGGAATTAAACACCTCTACTTTTATTTTCAGTCCACTCATCAGGTAGGTCTATTTATTTGTGACTGTTAATCTACTTTCACCAGGATCAAGTGTGCTCAATCTCACTTGATTACGGAAGGCAGATTAGCTTTGCATGCTTTCAAGTTGCTCACCATGAATAAAAATCCAGATACCATCCACAGGGACTGGATCTTGAAAAGGCGCCCCTATGTTAACAGACAACCTAAGTGCTATCCTATTCATTTAAGCAGCTCTCTGGATATTTGAAAGGCAAATGAGGCCAAACTTCATATCACAATTCAGTCTTCCTAATATTCTCCAGGCACCTGGGTGGCTGGATTCAGGACTGAAAAAGCAAACAAAGCAATGCAGGTTGCCTGTTTTCGCTCAAACAGGAAGCCTTCATCTGAACTTGGTCCTTTATCTGTTCATCCATCTGCCTTCCTACCTCATCTCCTGAGATCATGAATAGTCTTTTCCAGCACTTGGAAAACCAATGGGGAGGATGTATTACGAATTAGGCAGAGTGCTTTCGTAGAGTGGGGGGCAAGTTTCTTGAAGGGCAGATTCACTGAAAGCCCTTAGCCATTGCCACCAGCAGTCTTTCCCGCAGTTTGCTGGAGGAGAGGTGAGAGCCAGAGTGGCCATTCCACTACCCTGCTGAAAAACTTAAATGCTTTCCCTCTTCCCTCCTTAGTCCTTTTTCCTTGCATTTCATGTCTTTTTAGATTGTAAACCTGAAGACAGGGACTGTCTTGTTTTACTGATTATATGTAAGGTACTCTGAGAGCCTCTGAGAGCCTTTTTGGCTGAGAAGCAGGATGAAAATATTTTAAATAATGATACATAAATAAATATGCTTCGTGCCCAGGGAACCCATGAAAACCTGGAGATGACCGCACATCTGTTGAAGGAGATAAAGAGCACCATTTCCAAATTAATTGCCAGTATAGTTTTTACTACTGTGAGCGGTGTGGAGAGACAAGAGTTTTTCCACACTGCAGAGAATGGGTTAGTCATAATTTAAAGCATAAATATCTTCTTCAGTCTTTGTTTATCACAGCTCTTTCATTACATGGGAGACTAGAGTGGAATGCATACAGTTCAACGGTAGTTTCATTTTCAAACTGTTTATCAAAGGCAGAAGAAAGATCAGATGCATATGATTCTTAAATAAACACATACATTCTGTAGGCAATATTGCGACAAGAGTCCATGCTGACTGCGAGTTACTTGTGCAGTGCCTGTATTCAAGTACTACCTCTACCTTGGACTCATTGGAGGGCACACGACTAATCTCTCTCTCAAATTAAAAAAGGTCTCCACAAACATATGACTGTTTAAATACTAAACACTGAACTTGCCAAATACATATGACATGTATTTTAAGTCCACCTTTCCACAGCACATTTTTCTAGCTCTTGCTGCATCTATACTGCCATCATTGTGAACTACAGTAAAATAACCATCAATGTACTTACCTTTGTAGATATGTTCATCATTTGAAAATCCCTACCTTACACTTGCTGACCACTGATTCAACTGTGTTAATAGTCGCAACAAAATTTATGTAGCTCAAAGATCTATTGTCCTAGTAAAGCCAATGGAAATGAGTAAAGAACGGTTTCTGTCACAACTCAAATATTTTTTTGTTTTGGTTTTCGAATTGCCTATGATGTATCTATCTTTACTATTCAAGGTATTTCCATTACAATCAACTAGTTGTGAAATTATTGCATTGTTTGAACAACTAAGTTTTAACCAAGCAGAAAGTTGTCACCAGAAATCAAATCAACTGTGCCACTCTCTTCCTATCTAGTCAGACATAATGGAGTTTGATCCAGGCAACTGGGCATAGGATTGCAGTCCGAGGAAAGAAACCCCGTCTGAGGCTGAGCTGCCAGAACACAGTCGTCATACACTCTTTAAAATCACCTAGCTGAAAGAGGCCTCAAAGATCATCTCATTCAACCCATGGCCTAGGTGGAAAATGCCACGGCATCCTTGATAAGTTGCCCACCCAGGTTCTCCCTGAAAACCTCTGGTGACGTAGGAAAGTCCACTGCTCTCTTAACTGCTCTCTTCCACAACTGAGAAACTATTGATGTCAGAAAATTGTATCTAACTATCCAACTGAATTTCAGCAGGAAATCAGAAGTTCTCCCATTGCCCAAGCAAACGCTAAGTATTTTGTAGAACAGCTGGCTTACACTGGTGCAAAAGCAGCACCACAGGGCACAGCTGGATACTATCCAAACAGGTCTTCCTTTTCCTTGTAATCTGAACCCATTCTTTGGGCCCTATTCTCTGGAGCAGCCTTCCCCAATCTGGTGCTCTCCATGTTTTGGACTTAAATTCTCATCAGCTCCTGGCAATGCTCAGGAATCCAGGGAATTTTAATCTGGAAGGTTCTGGAGCAACATAAAACAAACCTGGTCCATCATCACTATCCAGGAAGCTTTCGACGGCATAGAAATGTAATAAATACATAAAATCCATGTGGCAGTGTTGCAAATCATCTCGTCCTCACCATTCTACAGTTATATGAACGTAGTTTGCAATAACTCAGGCTTACCTCCAGTTCTTCATTTTGCCTTTGCAAATCTTCCAAGATAATCTGTAGTTCTTCCTCGTCTTCACTCTCACTTTCACTTTCAGAAGAATATTCTTCTGTTTCACTTCGACCATGCTGGCGACTGAAATGTACAAGTGGAGATTTCTATCATTTATCGCTACTGACCTAGTGTGTTTTACAACATTCTTCAAAGATCTTCACGTAATGGACACAATTTAAAGCACAAATGCATGCACTTAAATGAACACTGAAAACAAACTATATATTAACAGAGACTCTCAAGATACTGCAGTTACAAAGCAAGGAGTTAGCAATGGCTCTATTTTCAAACTACAGAGGTACAGAACAGTTACCATTGATGAGGCTATTAAAATGATTAGATTTTAGTTAGGTTTAAGCTAAAGGATATCGTGTTAGGATGATATAGGGGAAAATTTGTGAAGGAATGTAATGTAGTCATCTTTCAATGGCACATCTTCCAGTAGAACTAGAATTTGAGTTACTGTTTTTAAAATGTTGGGTTAGATTTCAAAGTCTAATCAGAGAAAAGTTGTATTACCTTTGCATTTCTACTATTTCTGCTCGAAGGCGATCTATCTCCTCCTTCTCAGTGGCAATCTGTCGGCGCAAAAACTGCTCCATTGCAAGCAGCTCTTCTTGTTCTGTCAAAATCTCATTCTCCTGCAAAAGGTAACTAGACTATTTCAGTACGCTCTTGAATGAGGGATATTATATTGCAATCAGCAGCCCTGGTCCTTAGTTTATTATTTCCTTTTTTCAACCAAAACCAGAAAATGCAGCTTGGCATGCAGCTGGGTAGGAGGGGATGGAGAGGGGAAGGGTTGTTGGTGTTTATGCACAGGGAAACATGTTTTTTGTGGGAAGGAGGAAAGTATAGTGCCTCACAGTGCAAAAACATCTCCCCCTGTACTATTCTAGACTGAGACATTTATCACACATTGTTATAAGAGAAAGCACCTTTTCTATTTGATCTTTAATGTACAAAACCAGCCCAGTGCAGTTACAGATTGTATGCAATTTTATTCCAAACCCCAGGTTGGAATGCTGACAGCTCCAGTAAAAAATCCTAGTGCACTATATTTTGCAGAAATGCTGAGTAAGCATGATAGGAATATACTGTATGATTTGGCTTGGCTGTATTGCTGTAAAATATGGCTATTATTCATGGGGTACCTGCATTGACGGATGGGGGTGGGCCAACAGAATGATGGGGGTCAGACTGGTGTTTCTTAGACACCTAAGGAACTACTGGGGTCTGTGACTAGAACAAGGGCAGAACTGCAGAACATGCTAAATGGTAAGGGAATTTGCTACTGAACCAGCTACGGAAGGAGCAGCATACAGAGATGGCCAGTGAAACTGCAGAGTAGCAGCAGAGATAGTAGGGATGACTACAATACAAGGATTTATTCAACACATCCTATTACTGGTTGTTTCAAAGACTTATTGATGTGTGCCAGTGTTGATAATGCACAAGCCAATGTTTGGAATCACAAGCTGCCTAGAGTCTTCCACCTCAGCTCTCAAACTGCACAGATCCAGAGGCCCGAGTTAAAAAGGAACTGTTTTGAGACAACTGCAAGAGGCCCATTAAATTCCCAGGACCACTGAAAACATAATCCTTACTAGAAACACAGACGAAGTCAAGACTCCCAGGGAGCCAAGAAATTCAGCTTAGGTGCAAGCAAGCAAGAGCCGCTTGGCTTATTTTTCCTTTTTAACAGGAAAATATGCCTTTCAAATGTGAACATTTGTTTCTCTCCATTTTGACAAGGTTCGAATGAATGGCAAAAAGTTTCCAAAAGTTAACAACAGGAGCTACCTGAGCAAGCAGGATATTAATGACCTCTTCATTCTCATTCATTTCCTCTTTGGAAACATCCTCCTTTGAAAGGCTAGCTATCTCTCGTGCAATTTTTGTTTCACACTCCTGCATTGAAAAAAATCTTGATTAACGGCTGCTGCCACACATAAACCATATGGTGAAATTCAACCCCATTCAAATAACATCTCATGGAGTTTTTGAACCTGTAACCTTACTGGAAAAAATCTGAAACGATTTCAACTTCCTAAAATAGCATTAGTCGGTTAAATTAATCATTTGTTGTCCTTTCTAGGTCAAAAGGTGGATAAATTAGTTCAGCACACTGATTTTCCAGGAACAAGCACACTGTAGGTTCTCTCCAACAGAAAAAGATCAATTGATCTATGTAATCCGATACTTCCACATACCTAACTGGGCCGACAAAGGCAATGCCTGTTACGGTATTTGCATCCAAGGCAAATACAGCAGACCCCTGAAAGAGGTCTATGAGTTCAGATTCCCAAAGCTGTGAAGCTGAAGGGCAGAAGCCTGAAGCTCCTTGAGAGGGAGTACATCACATGGCACAGCAAGTCACTGCCTTCCCAACCGAAAATAAAGCATAAGTAGTGAGCTATCAAGAATCTACTTCACTATTTCAGTGTATCGGCTATTCATTAAACAGAGTAGGGCACAAACACTTCCAACAAGGTCTGCCTGGCACCGTCATTATTTGTTTTTCGGTGCCAGGCCAAGACCTTTTTATTTAAAAGTTATTTTAATTGTTAATTGTAGATTGCATTTATTTACTGGTTTTTACATTTATGCCGCGATGTCTCTGGATTTTTAAGGGTGTTTGTATGATTGTTTATATATTTGTTTTGTGAGCCACCCCGAGGCTTTTTGCGAATGGGGCGGCATAGACATGTTCTAAATAAACAGACAGACAAACAAAAGGATGCCATAAGGATCCTCACTCAGGACCTGAAATTCAACCCTTGTGAATACAAATCAGAACCACTGCATCCTCCCCATGATGCAATGCTAACCAAGAGCACCTGTGTTGCACCGTCAGGTGAAAGCGAGTCTTCATTTTAAAAAAGAGCAACACACACAACATTCTGTGGGATTTTCTGATCCATCTGACTGATAAAGGGCTTCCACAATCCTGTACTGCACTTAGATGAAATTTTTCCTAGCAGGAAGACTGGGCTACTCAATTTCTCCTACATGGAATGGAATTGAATGGTACTTTAGGTACAACTGCGTTAAGCAGTTTCTTTCACCTCAGCTAAAATAAAAATTGCCTGCTTTCCTTCAACATTTTGTGGATTACAGGAGTAATATAAAAAGATGCTTACTTGTCTTTTTGCTTCCCTTAGCTTCCTTTTGAGAGCGGTCAAAATTCTTTGCACTTCCCATAGTCTCTCCTCTTTGGATAAATCTTTGATCCCCACCTGTAGGTCTCGGTGCAAACAGTTCAAAAGGAACTCCTAGTAAAAGAAGTATACCATATTCAGCAATTTGATTCACTTTCCAGACTTCACACCTCTTCTCCTACAAATGGAACATAAGGCCAAAATCAAGTATTTCATTCTGTGTCAAAGTACGCTTCCAAGATAGTTCAAAAGAGATTCCTCATGATACTAAGGCTCCAGGAATCAAACATTTAACATTAAGAAATCTTCAAGGCATTCTTTTCTGAATAACACAGTCACTGGTGATTATGCAACTAACATAGCACAAAGATTATATTTAGATTTCTTAATTTCTGGAAATATTCATAGGTGTTAAATCTATTGGGACAACTTCCCTGCCAAGAATGCAAATAAATTTATTTTTCTAACCTATCGCTTAAATTCAAGATTTTGCAAATGCTTTTCTTTGTACTCTAACAAGGTACTTTTGGCTCTTTTTCTTTCAATCATTGATTCTGAAATGGCTTTCTAACACTGTAGTGTCTTCCCTCACAGGATTCCTCCTCAGAGCAGTCTGAGGTCTGTCATCATCTCTTCTGTATAGCTTTCTGTATATTCTTTCCACCTTCTCTTTATTTCCTTCTTGTTGGATAGTGCATCACCTGTTTGTCTTTTAGCATTCCAAATCTAGGTTTGAATTTCCCTTTGATTTCTTGGATCTTCTGGAAGAGGGCTCTCATTTTTCCTCTTTTGTTTTTCTCTTCCATTTCTCTAGCAGTAGCATTACACTGGATACCACTCATGTAAATGAACACCATGTCTTTGACATGACCATACGTTTCGGATCGTAAGTGAAACATATAAGAACCTTAACAAGAAAATAGAAAAAATGGAAACGCACCCCCCTCTCCTCATGTAGAAAATGGTAAATGCAAGTTTGGCAAATTATAGTAGTGACAAAACAGAGTTATAAGATTGAGGGATGGAAAACAAAAACAAGTTATATAGCTAAATAGTTTCTTACTGGCTATATACAATTTAATATATACTATATTTAGAATTAATCAGATGCATAATATCTAATATAAAATAAAATTAAAAAGCTGATACAAATCAATTATGAGAGAAATGGAATAAACTGTTTCAGTCCAGATAAACATCAACAGAAAAGAATGGATTTCAGCTGAAGACCAACCTGTCTCCTAATTTCTTCTTTGATGCTCTCTGGTGTTTCTGGTAGAGCCGGCATTGTAGCCATATTAGACCAGCGAAGAGGCTTTGTCACAGGTTTTAGAATCACATTTCCAAAGAATTCTTGGACATGAGTGAAAAGCATATACAGGACACGGTTGCTGATCTGAGAAGACATAACAGTCACAAGTGCACTTCAAAGAGAAATGTCTGACTACCGCCCAAACATCTACACTTTATACCAAATTCTAATACACCTAACATGTATAAACATTTTTTCACCTTTTGTATAATGTTTGAATTTTCTGTAAGATGAAGACTGAGTCTGAAATCATCTGCTGTTCAAGTGTAGTTGTAATTTGATCTATTTGGCTATCTCTTATTTTTGTACTTTTATTAATCACACAATTATCTGAAAAAATAACAGTTGATATATTGGAATGCAACAGTTAGCAAAAAGGAAATATGTCCCCCAAATCACTATTTCATAACTCTGAAGGCTTAGATTCTTCAGAGCTGGAAGCAGTCCCGAGGTTTATGTGAATGGGACAGCATACAAAAATTCCAGATAGATAGATAGATAGATAGATAGATAGATAGATAGATAGATACTCACAATTCTGGTATGTTTGTTTTGTTAGTTTTGGGTTCTGAAACTAGACCAGATCATCTTCAGGGTTGGGAAGGAATTTCCAGCTAAGTATGTATGGTTAAATAAGTGGTCTTCGATTTTTTCTTTATTTCCCCTTTAGGTTTTGATTTGACTTGCTTGTGTAATATGGGGCACTCCCCTTTGCGTGTCCCTTTCTGTCACACACCTTCTCCTACTTTTCAGTGCAACATGACCTGGCATGCTTGAGTTCATCTCTTACATAGCTCATATGTGGAGCAGTCTGTGATAAGGTCAAGCGTGGACTAAATGGTCTTTTCACACAAAGTTCTAGGACAATGGCAGAAGCGAGCCAGGAAATCTGCAAGGCCCTTTCTGGTAATCTTTCCTTTTTTCCTTTCCATTTAACCATTGGACTTATGCTTTTTAGGCCATATTGCTCTAGTTGAACATGTTTCTCACAACTGATATTCAATGTGTTGCGTATGCATCTCTGACATTCTCACATAACAGGAACCAAAGACATTAGTCTGGTCAGTTCCCCAAAGCATTATAAAACTGATTAAGAGCAATGTGTGCTTGTATGTTTAGAAGTATTCAGTGCTGCAACACATTTTGTTAATCTACGGCAGGGGTGGGTTTTCCAAATATTTTTGCCCTACAACACTCATCAACCTTCACCACTGACTATGCTGCCTCAGGCTGATGGGAGCAGTGGTCCTCCAAATATTTTGGCCTACAAGTTGCCTACACCTGGCCTAGAATGCTGGACGCTATCCACGAAAAGATAGCATATTGTAAGCACAATGGCTGCATGTGTATTTTATTTATTATTTATTTATTTACTTATTAAAACATTTTTATGTCATGTTCAACTATGGCTTTGTGAGGTGTGAATGAGCCTGGCCTCCTCACTCCCCCTCCAGCACAGTGTTGAAGCATCAACTTTTGATCAAACACAGCTTGCTGTGTCATCAAAACGACATTAAAAAAAATTACCTAATCTTCATGTTGAGGACTCAATGCCATTGTATCACATGAAAAGATTTGGACTGCACTCAACCAACTGGTTTGACAACATCATTGTTCAATAATAAAACTGAAACTGGACTACAACAACTGCAGTGGTCATGCAAATGCCAGAGGCTCTACAGGTCTTTACAGGCAACAATCTCACGCAGGGAGTTTTATATATTTATTTTCAAGTCTCTGGCACTCCTAGTTTTAGAAATCAATTTGAATAATATGACAGGAAAGAATCCAAGATAAGGAGGCAGGCTTTTTAAAAGTCAGTGTTCCTGTTTTCCAATTCATCACTGCTTACAGCTAGATTAGCTTGCTCACAGCCTTTGTATATCATATCTATATGAACAAGCGCACCCAAACCTGTCCACCTCCATTTCATTTCGTTGATCTCCTTAGATGTCACTGTGAGTCTAGGCAGGTAAATCTCATTGAATGACATAATGAAACCTCCTCTGGTTAAGCAGCTAATTAAGACTGTTAACTAGAAATTAAGGTACACTTAAATCTGAATTCAATTAACCAATTGTTATATTAAAACATGGTAAAATTGCCTGCAACAGTGCTTTCTAAATAACTCTTTCCCAGTGCAAATTGTTTTGGCTTCTTTGGTTCTTTTCAATCAACTGACGATGTTAATGCACTTCAAAGATGGAAATAAAAAATACATCCATAAATATAGATTAAGGGCACTGGAATGTATGGCTATCATACATTCACCTTCTTGTGCATATGTGCACACGTGTACGTACACACACATCAGGCAACTAAATATGTACAGTGATCTCCGCATCCTATATTGAGTCCTGTGTAGCTCTTCGTGCTAAAGACATTTGATCATCCTCCGCTTTTAACTATTTAAACTGGGACTTCTTGGGATGTGAAAAATAATAGGCTGGTAAACTGCCAATCCACAGCAAAATAAAATCCAATCTAGTGCTAATTAAAAGCCTATTTTACTTCTGACTCAAGTGTTTAGCAATGTTTGCCCACATAACTTCAGTTCAATCCTATGCATGCTTATTCAGAAATACTTCCACATTTCAGCATGATGAAAAGATTTAAAAAAGTAAAATTAAAAATAACCAGCTGTTTGGCCTGAGATGTTAGATTCCCAAGTTCCTACCTAATCTGTTATCAGCATGCCAAAAAATAATTGTTATATCTAAGTGATCCAAGGTGTTAAGCAAATAAGTAAAATTAAGGAAAGGGAGACTATCTGAAGCTCTGCAGTCTCAAGAGTTTTGGTAGGCAATGTAAGGGATAAAAACCAAATTCTGTTTTGCTAAGCACTTGATCCTTGTGTGGGAGCATCCATATTGTCTTAGTTGGCTTTGTACCATCTGGAACGATGTGCTGTGCAAGTACAGGTACCTTTCTTAGCACACCTGCTCACTAACAGTGGTGTAACAATCTAGAGTTGAGGCTGAAAAAGGGTAGATGGCAAGGGGCGGCATAGAAATGTTTTAATAAATAACTAAATAAATAAATAGATGAGTCCTTTCATGGGACCATTAAGTTTGTCCTGTTGGTCCCCACCAATTTGTATGAGGGTATGAACTTCACCTCAGTGAAATTTAGATCACCTCCGCCAAGTTCAGAACTGCTTGTGAAGAATATGGGAACAGAGTCCAGCCTTCCGATAGCAGAACTGCAACGTATGAATATAGGCAGCTAGGCAAATCATGACACATACAGAATGAGCAAGGTGATTTCTAAAACTTCATTTAAAACAGCACTTTAAATATATGTTGGCTGGTACATGTACCTGAACTGTTGGACTTAGCACTATGGAAATATTCTGGATGTTCATTTTTGTTTCCAACTCCTTTGCAATGACATGGTCCATGTGCACAATCAGCCAGGAGATCAGGAGAAAGTTGCACTCGGGCAGCTCCTTCAGGAGACGCTGGCATTCCTGCAATTTGTCAGCCTCTGTGCTCTTCCCACAAGCATCCTCAAAGCGAGGCATCAGCTCCTTAGTAAGCAAGTTTTCAGGCAGTTCACGGAGATATTGTTTCAACAAGCTGGCTACAGTGTTGGGTTCATATTCCTCCAGGTTGGGAGATTCTTCTCGGTCATATGCTGCTTTTAGCTCATCCACCTTTGATTTAATTCCTTCAAAACATTTGGAATTATATTTTTAAGATCTGTGGATACAATTCAACCAAATCTACAATATTTAATTTAGATGGCCATCATCTTGTTTTATTTATGTCTATATTACCTGTCCGATCTATACCGGCTCAGCATAGCTGACAGACTTATGAAAAACTTATTGTAAGGCTGATAGCTTTATTGCAGGAAAAATATATAGTAAAATCCAACTTTTTATCTACTCAGAAGTTAGTGGGGCTTACTCCTACACAGCTATCATAGGAGTCTATCTTTAATAGCTAATGAAAGCTCTTCTAGCTGCCATGAAAAATGTTCCGAGACTCGTCGTTAGTACTATCTTCATATTTGTACAGCCACAAAACACTGGGTAAACACTGATCACTGAGGAAAGAAAGGGGAAGAATAAAAGTATGTAAACTGGAAGGATCAAAGGAGAGAAGAAAGGAAGGAATGATGGGCTAATCCCTACTTCATGAGAATAGCAGCAGGTCAAGATACAGCAGTGGTCAGTGGCCAATGAGAACTTTCGGGCTTTAGAGGGGAACATATCCTTTCATCTTGTCTTCAACAGTCAATTTGGCAAAAGGCCAATTCCATTATTAACCTGCTAGCAAGAAGAGGAGGCTTTTTCTCTCCTGAGGTAGGTGCAGACCCCATATGTGTGATGCACAGAGACCAAGAAGAAGAACTTTTGCAGGATCTGAGCAGGCAGTGACTAACCAAGAAAGAGATCTTGCAATTGTGGTGGACAGCTCAATTAAAATATTGATGTGGCCCCTGTGGAAAAGGCAAATTTCATGCTGGGCTAAATAGATAAAGAATTGTAAATGAAAATAACAACAATATAACACTGCTCCAGTCAAAGTTATGGTATGGCCACACTTAGAATAGTGTAAGTTCTGGTCACCATATCTCAAAAATGATTCAGGTGAGTTGGAAAAGGTGCAAGAAAAAGTGACCAAAATTATCAAGGCAAGGGAACAACTCTCCTCTGAGGAATCTTAGAGCATCTGAGACTGTTTAGCTTAGGAAAAAGTCTAGGAATAAGAGACACAACAAAGGTGTACAAAATTATGCATGGTGTGGAAAAAGTGGACAGGTATGTGTTATCCTTTCTCAGAATATAGAATTCAAGCTTATCCAATAAAGCTGAGTGATGGGAAAGTCAGGAGAGGTAAAGGAAGTATTTCTTTACACACTGCCTAGTAAAACTGTGGAATTCACTGGAAAGCCATCATTTTGATCACTTTAAAAGGGCATTTGAACATTCATGAGGGATTATGATGATGATTTAACATCTACACCACCCAACAGCTGAAGCGATCCGTGGCTGATAGTCATGATGGCTCTGCATGCCAGCCGCTGGGAACACAAGTGGGAGGGTGCTGTTGCAATCACATCCTACTCATGGGCTTCCCACAGCCAGTTGGTTGGCCAGTGTGTGAACAGCATGCTTGGCCAAACAGACCTTTGATACGATCCTGCATGAGTCCGTCTGTGCAGGTTTATTCTCAAGGCTGTTATATTGAAACAGAATGGCTTGCTTCTCTTTACTGTTCTAACTGTTGCCTGAATGGTTTCAGATGTTTGCATGCATTCTCTTTCAAGCCTAGATACAAATCAGTGCCCAGTTCCATTATCAAGAGAAACATTTTACATTAACTTGCTTTTGCAGTGGCAGAGACAGGCTTAATAAAGAATAAACGACAAGGAACCTCCATTACCAAAAAGCCCTCCAAGGGAAAGATAAATTACTGTATTTCTGGAAGAGACCATGCCATACAGTGCAAGAGAAAGTGCAGCAGCAGCTTCCATATTTGCATGTCACTAACAAGAAATGTTCGCATTTATCTCCAAAACAGTTACTTCCTGTGCAGTTGTTGCCTTTAAATTCTGCCTCTGAATTTGCCTTTCACATCTTGTCAAAACAATTCATGCACTGCATTTAGATTGCTGGCATGATACGTCTCACAGGTGGCAATCAAAACTCAAAATACAGCTGTATAATTAAATAAATGACTCAAATCATTGTTACTTTTAAGTGGGTCGAGGTTACACAACTACTGTGACTGTTAATTATCTTGGCATGACTACAGGAGGTTTTCTTCAATCCAAACTGAAATCCTCAACTGATGTTCAATATTTTCTCTGTGTTTTAAGATACTTACTAATGAGGACTCTGTGTATAAATCCCTTTCAAAATGAACATACATGAAGAAAAAGCAATTGAATATACTATCTGGTATACTGCTAGATGAATTGCTTTACTACTGGCTAGCACTACATTTTTAATATATTGTAAATAAAAATACATATCAAACGGCCAAGACAAGACCCATAATTTCTGATTATGTATAAATAGCTATAAACTTCAAACTGTTTATACCAGTATAGTCCTACTGAAGTCCACTCCTTGTTTTAAGGAAAGGAGTTGGGAAGTACCACATGCCAATTTTCCCTTTCCATCACAAAGACTTGACTGTCTTATTTTTAGCTACTATGTTCAGCAAGCAGGTGGTAGATGGCTCAGGAAACTGCCTGGAAATCAAAAGTGCTGCTCTAGGAAGGCAGAACTTTTATGGATCTCTGTCCTCAACTAAAGGATACTGGAATTGCCAATTTATTTATCTATTATATTAATATCCCACCCTTCTTTCTTCCAAGGAATTCAAGGCAGCTTATATCGTTCTCCTCCTTCTCTCAGTCTTATTCCCACAACACTACCCTGCGATGTAGGTTGAGCTAAGGGTCTGTGACTGGCCCAAAGTCACCCAGTGAGCTCCATGGATGAGTGGAGACCAGAACCCAGATCACCTGAATCCCAGTCCACTGCACCACAGTTCACTTCCCCATCCTGCCTGTTCTGCTATTTGGGCTTTTTTGCCCACTTGGCTGGAATGTGTTGGAGGGAAGGCGGCTGAAGAGGCTGGAAAGGCCTCAGGATACCTAAGTACTTGGGTTCTCTGGTCTGCCCACTAAAACACTCACTTCTCCAAGGTGGAGTTCCCAGTGCTGGAGAACAGCCAACGCAGAATCACGGAAGAGTTGGAAGGGGCCTAGAAGGCCATCAGGTCCAACCCTCTCCATGTCAGCTGCAAAAGAGGTCAGTCAGTGCTCCAATTCCTCTCAAGGTGAGAGTGCTGCTTCCAAACAGACTAAACCCAAGACAACCTATGGTGAACCCAAAATGCTCCATAGGATTCCTCCCTGGACTATTTGTGGAGTATTTTCAACTGTACCTATATTTCAGTGAGCCTTCCAGTCTCAAATTTTGACCCAATTATAAATTCAGCAGCAGTTACAGGAAACTGTTGATAAAGCAAAGACACTGCCTTTAGGAAGTGGTGAGGATGGAGAGCTCCACTGCGACTTCTCATTAAGACTGAATGAAAAGAACGAGAACTCTACGTTCAGCTGAGCCACTATTATTATTACCTGAAACTCTGTAGATGCCTTCACATTTCATGCCGTACTTCTCCACATAATCTATACATTCCCGGAAAACTGCTGGCAGGCAGATGCCATCATACAACATGGTCCTTTCTGCTGCATCTGCCAAAGGGATTCCAAACACAGGGCGATGCCTGGGGACATCCACTGGTGTCACCTCTGCCTCTTGAGCAGGTTTCTTCTTCTTCTTCTTCTCCTTCCACTGTTTGACTACATCTGCTGCTGTCAAGTCTTTCGATTTTTTCTCTTTATGCTTTTCTTCCTTGTGCTTATCCTCTTTATGTTTTTCATCTTTGGGTTTTTCTTTGATCTTAAAATCCTTTTCCTTCTTTTTGGAGAAACTTGGCTTCTTGAATACATGAATCCCCTTTGAGCGCTTTAACTTGGAGGGACTTTCGGCTTCATCACCAGAACTGTCTTCCTGGAAAGCTGCATAGCCTTCCGCTACAAGGGAAGAAAGAAGTCATGAAGTACAGACAGTGTCAAGTACTTAACCTAGTTAGAAAAAGGAGAAAATGTCTTGTTAAGCAAAACTGATACTTACCAATGCACTCACTTTATCTTAAGCAGGAAAGTACTTGTGGCTGATTCAACATCAGAAGGATATACATTATATCCTTGTCAGAAGGATATACATGAAAAATTTACCCGATATATACATTTTTCATGAGAGACTCATGAGTAAGGTTACATGCTGACCCCGACACATGGAACATCACTACAATCTTTGAATTAACTCCAACTTGCAATGCAATCCTTAACATTCTGGTTCTTTGAAGAAAATCTCACTAAATTCAGTGAGATAAGCAGACTTAGAAAGCTTAAGAGTTGCCAATTCTGTTTTAATCATACAAGACAATACATGGGCATGACAACAACAAGAATGAATTGCAGAATGAATTGTATCTAGGTTATTTCTCAGATCCTGGCTGATTTCAAAGGGGGGTGGGGGGAACTGTCCAAAAATGTCTAGTTCCTATGATCAACATAATATGTTGTCACAGTCTCATATCAACATTTTCGCAAGCAACACTAAAAAAGGCATGTGAAAAGCCCAAAGGATACAATCCCAATTCTGAATCAGTGACAGCTTTGCTAATGACTTCAGCAGCAAGTAAAGGATTATCATCCAAACTACTTTGAAGTCATATTTAGAAAGAAAAATTTCCAACAAAAGTTCTTTAGGTCTTTTTTGTCTAAGCATGAACATAGGATTACACCCATAATTGATCACTCCTTTTAAAAACTTTTAAACCAGATAAACTAGAATACAAATTTATTAATGTACTCAGGCATACTCTCTAAAAAGAAGGAAAACTTACTTTTCAATTCAATAGGAAAAGTTGTTTCAACCATCCTGACACTTCATCAACTACTTGTGCTCATGTGGATTATGTAAACTGCTTAATTTACATGTGATTTTAGACTCATACTGATAGGACAAACACTTATTTCATTGCAAATTATTAGGTACTTTACAACTTCTGAAATGCAAGCATAGGAGTCTAATAAGCTACACCTCTTCTGCAACCAGCCCTGCCTATCCTGTAGGCAAGAAAAGAATAATAGATTTTTTGAATGTAAACACACACCCATCACTAATTGCAGCATATGTGCTATAAGACATAGGAGGGAAAGGTTCAGAAAAGGTTTCACAAGCAGCTTTGGCTTTTTAAGCTTCTAAACTTTGTGGAGAACCATCTTAAATGTTAATGGGACTTTTCACAATATAAACTGGAACAGAAATAGTACAGACTTTCAGAAACATGCTTGAACAAAGAAAATAATAAAGGTTTTGAGATTTCAGATTTTTAAGTTTATCCATTACTTCAAAGAGACGGTGGGGGGGATTTCTTCCAACATAAACAAAATCCATTCCCCTTTTGACTCACATATTCTGTTTTCCTTTTTGTGGGCCCACTATAGTTACTGCAGGCTTCTACTCTTCCCTTACAGTATAGCTCCATAAATGTCAAACTCCTTTACAACTCTTCATAACTCTTGGGACCATATGTCTCAAGTCCTTTCTCCAACATGTTAACTTTCTTAACTTCTGTCATCTCCTATAGTCACCAATCGGCAATTCTAAGCATATTTAGCTAGAGTTTAAAAAAAAAAAACTAAACCAAAATTAAACCTTCATTGTACATGGTGGAACTTACTTCCAAGCAAACCTGTATAGGACTGTGCTGTAAGAAACTCAAATTCTGTACATTATCTGTCAGAACTTCAGAAATCAAAAAGAAAATTCGAATGCCACCATTTTAAAATTTTTACAAAACCTGGACTCTAAAAGAGATATTAATATTTAACAAAGTGCTAACAAATTAGAGGTCATCACTAACAAAAATTGCAAGATAGCTCCCTAATTCAGAGCTAAGCACCTTAATTTATCTGCGTGCCTACTTACTCTTCTGTATACAAAAAATGTACAGTGGTTATCGCAGTAGAGAACCAAATGCACCACCAATCAAGACAAAGTTAAAAAGTAACTTATTACCTTAAAGTGAAGATGACACTATATCACTGTTCCCCTTTGGAAACACATTTACAATCCTTATTTAGATGTTATAAACAGTTTACTATTTTTACAAATAACCTGACAGACTGACAAATGGTAAGGAAACCCACACTAAAGGTTTGAGAAGAACTGGTGTTAAGTTTTTTATAGCAAATTATCATGCCTTGAAGAAGAGATGCTTACACTGAAAACATTTACACTGGTGGTATCCACTAATGTGATAAATAAATCCAAAAGTAATAAGTATCAACAAGAGTCACACATGCAGAAAGGTACTTGACTTTGCACAACAGCCCACTGTGGATAACAAACCATGGTTAAGTTGTCGCATCATTCAAGCGCAGCAAAATTTCTGCAGGGTGCTTTATAAAGGGGGTGCAAAAGTAGGTATAGAGTTATAGAGAGTTCCTCACCCCTTTTTCTTTTGGGGTGTTATCAAAGATAAGATATTTTCAAGAAAACTACACACTGTTGATGACATGAGTCAATTCATAAGAGAAGCATGCCAAGAAATTGATAACAATAAAATCCTCTCTGCCAAAATGCGCTTGAGTGTAGAAACTAGACTGCAGGAATGTATAAATGCTTAAGGCCAGCAATTTGAGGACTTAAGAGATTGTACTTAATTGCAATTTGTATGTCATCCTTATTGTGACTTAATAAAGCTATTGTTTTTATAACAAAAACTGTATATGTTGATGATTACATATATAAAACTGTATACCTACTTTTGCACCCCTCTGTATTTCATGAACCCTGGCTTGTTTTAGGCTTGTACTGACACATGATGGAGTGCCGTATTGTCTGAATCCAGCACAGCAACTGTATTGTGAACTGTTGGGTACAGTCACAGAACTGCTCAAAAAGAGCAGTAAAAAGCTACTACCATTCTTGCCGAAACCATTGCCAGCTTTTTACTCTCCCCTCAACTTGGTTTTTTTAGAAATCACTTATCATTATTTCCAAAGTGACAACCACACCAAACTACCCAAATAGCATACGGGGTGGTGGGAAGGGCTGTCAGTGGTTCTATAGTTTACTATTAGTTTACTATTTATTCACACAATAAACATATGCAAATATGTTTGTATATTTTTGACAGGGGTGGTGGTTTTCCACAGTTGCACAAGTACACAATTCTGAGTACCTAAATTGGGAATGCCTGCCTGGCCAGTATCCTGCTAAGTGCCCTCTGTCAAACATGCAGCAGTTCCCAACCATGGGCGTTGACCCAGAGAGCATGTAATTTGCCTACCTGGTTACTTTGTGTTTTTTTAACCACTGTCAAATTGAGAGCTGTCAAGAGAAAGCTAAACCATGAGGGATCTTTGCAAGTGAATGAAATTGATGGTATTTCCCCTCATTTGCAGTAAAGTAATCTGGGTTTTCCGTTCCCTGTGTTTCTTTGTGCCCCCCACACTTTAGTCACATTCCTGACTCTCCAGCCATATGGGAAAGTGAGAGCCATTGATGCTATCCTTTCTCCCCAAGCACTTCTTTTCTTTTTAAAACTATCTGGCAGTATCTATATTTGTATTTTGAAAGGGAGATGTGCAGCCATAGAATGTCTGTCTGTCTGTCTGTCTCTCTCTTAACTTTTGTATACCATCCCATCACAAATTTCTTTGGACAGTTCACAATAACAACAATAAAATAGAATACAGATAAAAGTGTATATTTTCTTGGTCAAAAAACAAACAGAAAGATTTAGCAAAGAGTTTTAAAACATAAAGGTTGTCTTCTGATAGCTGTCAAAATTAATGTTCATGAAAAAGGGACAGTCTCTTGCTCTTCACTTCTGAAAGAACTGGAGACTCAGGAAAGTGAAGAAAGGGTGGTAAACTACTGACAGCCTTTCAATGTGCTACTGGGCCACTTTGGCAATCACTAAAAGCATCTCCAAAACAAAAGCAGAAGGAAGAAGGAAAAAAAGTTGTGGTGAGCACAAAAGGCTTCATGATCATAGTTAGTAAAGGAGAAAAGGTGCTTTAGCCACCAAGTGCCCTAAAATACTACCTGTAGAACTGAGAAAGTCCTCAGTAAACCTAATCATCTCTCAGGTGCACTGTGTGTTGTTCAGTGAACAATCAACCCACTGCTAATTATTCAAAGGATGGGTTGTGGTGACACGAGAACTCAGCTACTGGGTCATGAAATGCAATACATATTAAAAAGCATACAAAGGTCATACAGATCAAAAAGCTACCTACTTCTTTTCTCTTTCTTCTTAAATTTTCCTTTTTTCTTTCCATGTTCTTTTTCATCATCGGATACAATATCTGGAGGTTCATGAAGGCTGTCATGAGGAGGTGAAGGCTCACCAGTTCGATATAAGCCAGGGAATTTTGTTGGGCTGATTTCTTCAGAGCTTGGCGTCCGGGCAAGACTCCCACCATGCTCCACCCTGCGGTGCTCACTAGGGCTGCTGGTCGGAGGCAGGAAGCACTCCGTCATTCTTACTCTCTGGCACAATATCCTGTTACCTGTCCATTATGCCTGCAAGAAGAGGAACAAGGGTTTCACTCAGAATATTCTACAGTGCAAGTAAATGCTGTCAGCAAAGAATTATGCATTGAACCTTGTTTCACAAAGAATTAGCCACATGATATAAAGGAAATTATGTATGACATTATGCACAATTGGGTACAAGTTTAGAAATCTGCAATTTAACTACAACCATACAATACAATGTAATTTACAAAATTTGTTAAAACAGCTTTGTAATACTGCCTGAAGGGATAAAGCATAGCTACATTCTGAGCTCTACTTTTGGGATGTGGCAAGCTAGGAACACCAGACTTTCTTTTGCAAGATTTGTCACCTGTCCCATACTGAAGACAATCACAATTTTCTGCTGGAAGTTCAATGGCCCAGTTCATACACAGCAACAAATTATTATTTTTTTAAACCTGAGATTGTCATGCACAGGACCCAATCACGCCCAAGGAAAGTGAGAGCAGCTAAACAACCCAATGATGCTCCACTGCTAGGTTGCTTAGTACAATGTGTGATCCAGGGGCTCCAGCTTTCTGGGGGAAAAGACAAGTTCAAGTTGGATACATCATGTTAACTAGTCAAATGATGGAAGATTGCTGAATTGTTTAACCACTCCCACTTGCAGTCGCACCAACAGCAGCATGTTTTGACATGTGAACTGGGTCAATGATGACAATATGATGGAAAGATATGGCACACAGTTTCATATGGACATATTATAAGGAGTGAACAATCCAACAACCAGACAAGCCAATCTGATGGGAATATATTCATTCTTGGCTTTCTTAGCAGGCTATAACACGAGGGTTAATCGGTCACATCCAGCAAGTCGTCAGTAAGCTATCCATCCTTAGGTTTAAATGCAAAATAGGGTAAAAATTCCAACTAATTTGAAATGGTCCTGGAATCTGAAGTGGATGATGGACAGTATATAAATGTATACAAATAAATGCTAGATGCTCTGCCCCAACAAATTAATTGAGGATGGGCCCTCTAAATAAATAAGCTAGTACATCACCACATCATATAACACAGATGAGCTTGGCTACTAAGATCAGGACCATTGCCATCAGAAGGGAAAACCTATCCTCCAATTTAGATAGTAATCAAAAGTTCAGTTTAAAATCCCATTTAAAATGCATTTATTTATTATGACAGCTTACATAATCCTTCTTTCATTCCTTTCCACTTTATCCTTACAATGTCCCTGTGAAGTAAGTTAGGCTGAGAATAAGTGACTGGCCCAAAGCTACCCAGTGAACTTTGTGGCCAAGTGGGGACAAGAATCCAGGTCTTCCAAGTCTTGGCCCAGTACTTTCACCTCTACACCATGATGACTCTCCTGAACTATGCTGGCTTTGCATGTTTTAAAATTACTGGGTGCTACCTTTAGCAAACCTGGAAAAGCAAACTACAACTGGTTTAAATATATAAATAAATCCAATGAAATGCTACCATTGCACAGCATGAGTAATACCAAACTAGCATGGCGTACTTGAGAAAGTTACGTCCCTGGGAATCCTCAGAGGCTGTTGCTTTTACAGGCAGCATTGTTCAAGGACTTCTTGGGTGCCAAGCATAACCAGGGGACTTGAAATTTGAAATGGGACTCAAGCACTTCAACAGAAGAAAGACTGAGATGGAACCTTCCGAATATCTAGAGGTACCTTTCAAACATCTCCACTAGAGTTTCAAAGGACAGAGAGAATCTTAGCTCATGGGTTATTTCCACCCAGCATGCTTCTCTTTCTTCCTGGTTCTCTGTCTTTGCCCTACACTGCTAGTTGCTCATTATTTTTCCCCTCCTTCATGTCAGCTCTCAAGGGGGGATAAATTAATATTTTGGAGGAAGAAGGCAAACCCAAACAAGCAGTTTACTAGAGCACCATTCTGAGGTATGTCTCTGCTAAACAGCATATTTCCATCCCACAGTCTAGGAACTGTTTTGAGGTAAAACTATAAACATTCCTGTGAGAATCTCTTGTCTTGGCTATCACTGCCTTCAGGCTGACTTGCAGTTCCGTAAAGTACACTCTGTCTTCTCAGATCAAAAGTATATCAAGCATATCTACATACTGGTAGAACAAGTTCAAAAGAAAAACAAAAAACAGCATCATGGCATTAAAATTATCAGGACAACTCATAATTCCCATGTGAATCACTCTGTCTGCAGTTACTGTTAATGAAGTTTCACATGTAAAGCAAGGACCAAAAAGTGGATGATGCAAGTGGTACTAATATGTTCCCCCCCACAAGACTAATAAGTTTGCTGGGGTGACTCAGATTAAGGAAATGGTATGAAAGGAAGGGGTTAGCAAATCTGATCACCCACGACTATTTTAAAATTAAAGTTGGGAGCTCCGTTACAAAATCTCTTGTGTTACATCATATGCAGTATTTTTGTCGAACCAAGTACTTCAAAATGCCTATGCAGTAATCCAAACAAAAGATGTATCCTTCTGCAAAGATAGCCCTCTATTTCAGACTCTTCAGTGTCATGTATATCTGAACATGGAGGAACTTGCTTCTCAGTAAACATACATTGCAAACTTCAGGATTCTAAACTTAAAACAACTTGAGTTCTCAGCATTTCCACTGATTTTCAAGCCCAGTGACACTGGGAGAAGGCAAGTGTGAAAAATGAGTTTACATAAGAACATAAGAAAAGCCATGATGGCTTAAACCAAAAGTCTATCTAGTCCAGCTGAGCACTGGGCTGACATTTTCATTGAGTTGTCTAGCACTACCCCAAGATCCCAGTTTCTGTAAATAAGATCTTTTCAGGTGACTGAGAAGGAACACAAACAATGTATATATCACATACAAGCCTATTTTAATACATTTCAAGTCCCTATTTTGTAACTAACAGCTGCAACGCTACTTAGAAGCCCATACAATATGTACTTTTCAAGTTGGTTATGAGTAAACATTTAGATACAATTCAACCTTTATCATCTGAAGTTTTCTTCAAACATCTGTTGGAAGAAGGCACAAACACTGAATGTTTCCTCTCTTACCTGCTTTGGAAAACTACTGGTTATTCTGATTTCCCCAACTGCACTGCTTCAGCTAATTTCATGTGTTCACACATGCTCATATTTAATCACATACTAGCAGGAAAAAATATCTTAGCTGGATGGTCAATCCAATAATTTTTTTAAATATAGTGAACTATAAAAGACAGGGCAAAATCCAAACAAACTCAGAAACTTTTTGGTCTTACTGATTTCTGTAGGAGAAAGAATTAAGCATATAGACACTTCTCCCTTTGAAGTCAGTGGAAGCAAAAAGTTGACTGAATCATGGTCTATAGAAATTATACCTCTTCTTCTTTGACTACTAGTTTGGAGTACAGGTATCTGGTGCTGGGCTAGCAGGACAGATTATGGATTCTTCCGGTGTACTGCCTAAACCACTGCTCAACAGACTCCCTATGTGAGATCATCAGTACCATGGTTCATCAAGCATATAATTCTTCTGGGGCAACTAGGGTACTGCATTGTAGTGGTTGCATTCTACCAACTTTGGCTGGTACACCTTGTCTGGACAGTGATAGCCTGGATTCAGTAATCTATGCCATCTCTCAAATATATTACTGTAATGCCTTCTACATGGGGCTACCCGCAAAGACAGTATGGAAGCTAGAGCAAAATGCAGCAGTCAGGCACTACCTGGGACCATGTGGTCTAAACAGATAACCCTTGTTCTGGCCCGCTCGCACTTACTGCCTATATCCTTCCGAATCTAATTTAGTGTGTTGGTTTTAATCTAGAAAGTCCTCCATGACTTGGGACCACAATACCTGATGTGGTCTCTTCTGACCACAATGTACCCAAGCACTATGCATAACAACGGAGGCCTTACTTCAAATGCCATCTTCAAGAAAAGTTTGTCTGGTGGCAGCAAGCAGGGGGACTTTTCTGTGGTTGGCTCCAAATTATGGAATGACCTCCCCACTGAGGCCTCCCTGACACCAACATTATCATCTTTCCAGCATCAGATTAAGGCTGTCCTCTTTGCTGAGACATTTACCAACTCCAAATGGTATGAGGGTGGGGGTGGAGCATGGTCAGCTATTTTTCTGCAGGCCTAGCAGCATGGTCTGGTTTTAAGCATTTAGTTATAAAAATCTGGTTGCGAATATGTTTCTAATTTTTAATGTAATTTAATTATGCTTTTGCATTTTAATCTATATTGCACTACTACTGGGCAGAATAGAAATCAATCAGTCAATGGAATTATACTCAGTTGTATAATATACCAAAAACAGCAACTACAAAATCTACAATTAAACTATAAAACTGCACATTGGACATATATAATCTTAATATCTAGGGGGAAAAACCTTGAAAACCTATTTGAACTCATGCATTTTCAAGGCCCATTTGCAGGAAGACAGCAGTTCTGCAGATCTCACTGTAGTGGTGGGATTTCAAAACTTTAGTGCCACCACTGAAAAGTTTCTGTACTTATTATTTGCATTTCAAATTTCTAAGAATCAAATGACAGAAAACAAAGCCTCTGAGACTTATCTTAGGGCTAGTGTGGGTACATACTAGAGAAGGCAGTTCCTGAGATATCTTAGTTCCAAGGCCATTGAGAGCTTTATATTGAGCCAAATAAGTATATACAATTGGCACAATACAGTTGAGCTGGATGGAGGAAACCACATTTTGGCCAAGTTTCTCTTTCTGAATGGACATCAAATCAGCCCAACAGAGAGAATATTGCAGTAATCTTAGCTGGAGTATGAATGACTGAGGACAGGTCCAATTTCTCCAGGAAAACTGAAGCTGGCAAACAGCAAAAACTAGTACAAAGCATTCCTGGCGCCATCATAAAGAACATGATGGCATGGCTTACATTTTGTACACAAGAAACACATTCACTTTAATGAAACAAAACAGCATGTCAAAAATGCAGGCAAATATAGACTTTCTCAACAGACAACTTCACATATGTGACCACTACTCATATAAATAAAAGTCTCACTCCAAGTCTCAAAGTTTCCAAAGAAATCAAACATATATGTTATCATACACTTGTCTCCAAAACACATTAAAATAATATGTGCGTGTATGTCTTTATAAACATCAGTTCTCAACATTTCAATTTTCTTGTCATACTTAAGGCACTTCAAAGAAACCAAAGGTCAGGGGGAGTGTATTATGTGAGTTTAATGTGAAAGGCACTGGGGAGTAAGGAAAGACTTAAAGCAAAGGATGCAGTAACAAATAGGGCACAGACAAGAGAGACAAAGCCCGGAGGTTTCTCAAAAAAATCTTGTAAAATTTTACAGACTGACTAGTATCTGTATTCCCCAACTGTTAAGTGCAGCAATAGTTTTTCATCTATTCTTTTCCTTTCATACAAACGAAGAGACAGGCCAAAGTCTTTTTAGTATCTGCACCATAATAACCAAGCAAAAGTAGCCTGAATGAATCCACTGAGAGCCAGTGACTTTTCGTTAAGAGTGCTGGACTGTGCTTCAGGAAATCTGGGTTCTAGTTCCCACTTGGTCACAAAGTTCACTGGATAACTTTGGGTTAATCTCTGATTCTCAGCTTAACTTACCACACTGGGTTGTTGTGAGGATAAAATGGAGAGAGGAAACATTTGTAAACAGCTTTCAGTTCCTTGGAAGAGGGAAAAAAGCAGGATTTAAATGTAACAACAATCATCCATCTCAATCATCCATCAGGGTTCTTAGGATGCAACCAGTAAGGGAAGACATTTTGAGAGTTGGGGTTATGCTGAAGGTCATGCCTAACTTTTAGGCTACCCGTTGCTTAATCCTGCCCAATATATATTTTGGTTATATGAATTTTGATATATTCATACATATATTCCCCAGCTGTATACAAAATCAGTGCTGAAGAACAGATGTGGAGAAATTTTACCATATTGAGAACAGCACCTGTTGGAATACATATATATGGACACACATATCTGTATCCTAGGGAAGCCACCTAGGAAGGCCTTGGCAATGATCGGTGGCCTACAAATACATATAAATAAATAATAATTGAACAGCTTCTGCTGATGCCAATTTTAAAAAAGAATTTCCATTGAAGAATGTAAGAGGTATCCAAGATCAGACCAAGGGCCCATGTCATCCAGCATGCCATTCACACATGGCCAACCAGCTGCCACAGGAAACCCACAAGCAAGACAGCACCATCCTGCCCATGTTCCTCAGCAACTGGAGCACTTAGATACTGGAGGCTGCATATAACCATCAGGACTAGTAACCATTCATAACTGTATCCCTTTGTCTTTGCATAAGGACACATAAGTTTGCAACTGTGACGACACAACAAAAATGTATTTTCTAACAACAGAATTTGCACCTGTAGTGTTCCATGTAATCCCACTTCCGATATTTCTTTTGTTTCCATGATCAGATTACTTACACAAGCTAGTTTTCACAGATGCAATAACATACAAACCAGCTTTAAGATTAATTATTTATTCTTCAAGCATCCTGCCGGACTCTCAAAGAAGCTTGATGATGAGTTGTGGCTTGTCCTGCTGCAATACTAATCCATGCGAGCAGATAAAAATGGGTGGGGACTCATAGGTGGAAGATACTCAAATATTCAAAGGATATGTTATACTCAAAGAGTGCAGCTTGAGATACTAAACACCGCCTTATAAAAATTTGATTGTGTATATCATTCCCATTTCACCCCGTCTCCTAGTTTGCACCCTATCACCAACACCCATCAGTAAGAATTAATCCTACAAAAAAAGCGAAGAGGAGGAAGGACTAACCACCTAGATCCCAGCCCAGGTTCTGAGTCAGCCTTCAACAAGCTGGTGCCCTTTAGCTGTGTTAGACTACAATTCCCATATCGGCTGGGGGACACTGGGAAGTGTAGTCCGATGCATCTGGAGGGCACCATCTTGGGGCAAACTGCTCAGAAGTACTCGGAGTGTAAGAGGGCACCGCACAGGGCTGCGCGCGCATGCGCACCGCAGGGCGCGCCTAAGCGAATGCCCATCCCCACCGCGGCGGCGGCGGCTGAAGAGGCAGCCACGTTCTTCCTATTGCTTTCCTTCCTTCGCCACTCACAAGTCGCCTTACAGGACATGCTACGGCCGAGGCAAAGCGAGAGGGAAGCCGAAGCACGGGGAGCAACACCTACCTGCAGGAGTGGGTGGGAGAATCCCGTCACCTGCACGACGGCCGCACTAAGCTCGGCGCCGGGCTTCCGGCGTCATTCCGGCTCCGCTTCACGCCCCATCTCGCCGCCGCCCGTGTATAAGCTCGGGTCTGGGGAGCGGGAGGCGGCAGATCCGAGGCGCATGCGCGACCGCCCTTTTCCTTCACCGCCACCCTCTCGCTCGGGTCGGCTTCTTCCAACCCTTTGGCTAGAGAGAGCAGAGGCCGGAATTAGGCAGCGCACGCGCGTGACGGCAGGGAGGGGCTGTCATAGCCGCCGAGGAAGTGAGCTTAGCCCGAGCAGCCGAGAGCAGGCGGTTGCGCGTGCGCACTCGTTACCACGGTCTTCCTTAATGCTTGCATAACGGCTAGAAAGCCCGGCTCGCGCTCTTCCCGCCCTTTTCGGTTTGATGCATTTTGGGAGATGTAGTTTTTCTCCTCTGCACGGGCAGGCGGAAGCGAAAGAGAATTTCGAGCGAGGGGATTAGTTATTGCCATCGATCATCTCATCCTGGATTGATATTCGTGTTACCAGGATGAATGGTGGCCCCTCGGAGCCGTTAAAAATGAAGACACGGTTTCCATGTTACTGTTTTCAGCTGGGAACACACCTGCAGAGCAACAGTTCGGGGAAGGCAGAGATGCAGCGTGTTTTTGGTCTTGAACCTCTAGAAGACCCTGTGAAGTCGAAAATACCTGGGGATCCATCTTCCTCTCAATCCTGGCCTAAGTGTATTTTATGGAAAGCACAGCCTGGCTGTCTCTTGAAAATTCAACTTGATTGTCAGGATGCAGTAGCAATAACTTATTCTGGTATTGCTGCTTGGTGCAACCACATTTCCATCATGTCCTTCCTTCGAGCAGCTCTGGGCAGCATATATACTGGTCACACATATAAATATACCCCATTCTATATCCTAAGCTGGTTTCGTTTATCCCTTGCTTTGTCCATCTCTACGCTTCTTGTCCTTTTCCTTTAAAAAAAGTTTGGCAGTAAGTTCAATTTTTTTCCAGATTTACTAATAGTTTTGAGATTTTGATTCCTAATTTATTATTTCCACGGCACTCAAGTATAATCCTTGAACTTTTGGACCCCTGTATTTGTGTGGCAGTTTGCCACCTGCTTTGGGTATTCATTTGAGACACAGCTTTCTTCAGTCTTACATATAATAAGTTCTTTGTTATTATTACTGTGGTCATGTAATAAGTCCACCACAGGAATGTGTATGCTTCTGTTCAGTAAAAGCATGCACGGTTGTGGTTATAAACACCCTGATCAGTCTTTATAAGCGTTTGGGTAAAGACCCTGTGTTGTATAATCAACATAGTAGTATAGCTATTAATTTACTTCCTGTATCATAGAATTAACACCAAGAACTCCAAACAAGTATAACATGAATTAACATGCCTGCAATTGCAAAGGTGGTTCAGTTCACCTCTTCAAATTAAATCTTACATTGAATGCAAGATGAAGCTATTAGTCTCTAAAGGTAATAGATACTTCAGCTGACACATACACTTACATCTCGCATTTCAGATGTAAGCAAACAGGCAAGAGCATGTTAAGGTGCACTGGCTTCTTGTGAAATTCAATATGCTGAGATCAATCTGTCTCATTTTTAGGCTGCCTAATATGGGTCTAGTTACTTATGAAATAATCTCCTATTTCCCAACTATTGGTAAGCTCACCCAACAATGAACCACCCTCCTATTGCTGCATTTAGACTGCCAACCAGTGTTATAAATTAAGGAAGAGAAAAGGTTGAAGGACTAGATATGACATTTCAAGACACTGATGACTTTATTGTTCGGCTTATGTTACACTCATAAGTACTTCAAAACCTTTTGCATTTTATTTAAGGTAAGACCGATACGTTGATCTTTTCCAACAACTAAGGCATAAGTTTCTGATACAGGGCAGTGGTTTCAAAGCTACCAAGACCCCAAGATGGAATTCAACCTCCTACAACCAAAACATTTTGTTTGTTTGAAACTTTTATATACCATCCACTACTGAGGTCTCAGGACAGTCTTACAATAAAACAAAGTAGAGCACAGCATGCACATTGATTTTCTATACAATAAAACTCCACATTAAAATCAGATTCAAACCTTAAAATAATGGGAAAATTAAAAGGTTTTAGCCTGGCACCGAAAGGAATAGTGTCAGCGCCAGGCAGACCTCTCCGGGGAGGTGGCTGAGGCCCCATCAGTGAGGGTGTTCAAGGAAAGATTGGACAACCTCATATTGGGATTACAGGAGTGGAGCCGGCTGGAGCCCAGGGTCAGACTAGATGGCCCAGGAGACCCCTTTTGGCTCGCTTTTTTCTGTTTCTATAAGTTGGAACAACCCTAGGCATGCTCTGCTAAAGCAACTAAAATTAGTATCACAGATTCTAACTTAGACATTAATATTGCAGCTTCCTGCCAGTGCACTGCATGAAAGTTTGGTAGGCTGCTTCCCCACTAGGTGTTTATTCAGGAATAGCCACTTTCTTAGTTTACCTTTTATGGGGAATCTCTATGAGATAATCTGATCTTTTTAATCTTGTATTTTTTCCATGATTCTTCCATCACTTTTCAGGGGAGCAGAAGAATAGTGTAGTTTCCACAATGTAAATAAGCAGCGTGCTACTTTCCTAAGAGGAATCCTCTTGAGTTACAGTGACCTGCTGCAGGGGATGCGCACTGATACATACATGTTCTCTTATTACCTTTCCCATCATTGCCATTTATTAAGTTTATTTATTAAACTTATATTCCACAACTAATAGTCTAAAAGGACTCTCTAGGTGAGGTTGGAATGGAATGATAGTCTCTCTCTGTGGCTCCTTTGGAGAGTACTGAATCAGCCTCTGACATCAGCATTGCTCTGAGAATTGGCCCATTTCCTTCAATAGGGAAGGCAGGCCTTGTAGTCAGTTCCTCTCTCCATACGGTTTGTCACAAATGTCCTGAGGTTGGTACTGAGTGATCTCTCAGTATCAAAGGCTGATGAGGACACTTCTGCTCAATTAAACACTTAGCTACAGAATCTTCCCAACATCCGGTTTCATGCAAGTGCAGGGCCCATGTCTATTTATTTGCTGTATATCCTGCCTTTTTTCTTTTTTAAGGAACTTACACCATTATCTTCCTCCTGTTCTCAATCTTATCCCCTCAACAAGCCTGTGAGGTAGGTTGGGCTAAGAGTCTGTGACTGGCTCAAATTAACCCAGCTGGCTCCATATGTGGGATGCAAAGAGACCACAAAGAACAACAACCCATACGTAAACCTTCTGTAGTTATAAAATGCATTTTCAAAGGGTATTTCTAGGATGAAAACTGCCCAGTTTAAGAGAAAACTGAAGGTCATTATAAACTACTTTAAAAACATGGAAATTGTAAATTAAGACTGCAACCTTAACTTGTGGACCACATAAACAGAAAGATGTTGCCAAGTACCACATATTCTGAGCAAGTATAAATTTAGGGTCTGTGGAATTAAACTTTGCTATAGTCTTTTTGCCCTCATCATCTTACAGCTAGTGGCCAACAGTGAACTAGCAACAGAAATGTATAAAGTTGATATATTGAAAAGATTATACAGGAATGGTTCTTTAGAAAGTTAAACCTCTTAATACATTCTTTATCCCAGGGTTTGTGTTTATACAATATTCCCAAGACATTTTCTGCTTACATTAGTTAGAAACAGAAGCTGGAGTGGACCAATTTCACTGATTGTAATTACCTTATTGCCCTGATTGTACATTTACTCAGAAGTGCTATTGATTTCAGAGTAATATAGTTCCAGGAAAGTATACTTAAAATCACTTGGCCACCTCTAGATATATTATCAAAAATTGAGTTACCAGATTACATTTCCAAGTCTAGAAATTAAAACGATCAATAGAGACTAGATTACAGTAGTGTTTGATAATTCCTCCAGCAATGTGTTTTCCATTGGTCTTGTTTATAATGATACAGCCTTAATTATGAACAAAGACTATGACCAAACAGCAACTTCCTGAGTTTTGCAGAACGTATTATTTTATTATTTTAATGAATTGTAACAATTTCTATAATCTACACTGAGTGCCTTTTTTTTTAAGAAAAATGGGCAAAAATAGCAATAAAAATAAATTTAGCCTTTATTTTGCACTTAATCACTGTAGAAAAAAGTGCAATTCCTGCCAACCCCCCCCCCCCATGCACTAACACAAAACGCTTCTTTGGAGTTGTATATTCAACAGAACCAAGTCACCCAGCTTTCCCTGGATTGTCCCACTCTGAGCCACAAGAAAGGAACTGTAGTCTTGAAACCTCCTCCCAGAAAAACAAACCATCCGGACAGGTGCTGACACTTCTACGTACATAGAAAAACAACACTAGAAAATAAGTTAGGTTGAACCCATCTTGCTTATCGGCTCATTTGTTTATGTATAGAAATCTTTTCATAGTGCAGGGAGGATATAAGAATGTGCACTAACTTGCAACCAAGCAGTCTAAAATGCAGGCAATGCTTTACTGCTTTGTTCTGCTCAATAAACTGGCCCTAGTCCTTTTTTAAAATATAATTTCCTATGACCAGTGATTGCCATGTCAGGATAAATTGAGAGTTGGGGATTTAGAGCAAGAATTTTCAGGCTTTTTTATTATTCATGTAAAAGAACTACTCAAACTAAAAACAATACCAATTAAGCCTACTTACAGTGTTCTTAAATAGTCAAACAGAATATAAGAAAACCACACAGCTAAACAGTGTTGTTTATTAAAATACAGAATCATGTAAATCTAAGAAAATACATTTAATATTGCAATAGATAATTTAGTCACAGGTATAACTGAGTTTCCAGTAGATGATTCTAGGCAGTATTATGCATTATAATATTACAAAGTAACTAGGCCATCTTTACTAACAAGTATTTCAACATTGAAAAGGATGTCATAAAAAAACCCTAAGAAATTACCTTTGAGTCAAACATTTCCTGTAACCATCTTTATATTATGATAGTCTAACAAATTAGATTCTTAAACCATGACTTCGATAGAATTACATATTTTACGGGTGGAATGTTTATAGAAAAACAAAGATTTTTCAATAGCTGCAAAGTTCTCAAATCAGTTTCATCAAACAAGTTTTTTGCCATCCTAAAAATTTCATTACATTATTCTCACCAAGTAACTGGATACCACCAAATGTCATAACTCATTTAACTTTTCTACCTTTCAAGGTGTAGCTTTTTATGAGATAAGAAACCGTTAAAATGAGAAAAGGCTAATTATATTTTCCTCTTAAGAAGAATATCAGTTATGCATTGTTAGTATTCTAAAGTGCATAAAGATGCCATCACCAGACAGAAAAAGATACAGTCTTGGTAGATCTTCAGTGTCTATGTACACAATTTTGAACAAAGCTTTTGAATAGTTAATAGAAAATAATAAGCAAAATCTAACACTGTGCAAACAGGAGGCAGCTAATGCAGTAGATTTTTTTCCAAAAAGCCCCTCATATGCCCAGGGAAGGGAAGACATATCCCCCCTCAGTGACAGGGGGAACTACCCAAAATTCAGGTGGAGGGATCTTGCAATGCTTGCAGAGGGTTCACTATTGTAGCAATCTTTTCCCCTCCCTCTGCAGCCCAGTAAGAAACAGCACACAATATTTAATAGGTCCCTATGACCCTCTTGAAAAGCCAAAGGTCATACAATGGGCTATCTGTCTGGAAGATTGCTTATTTGAAATAAAAACTGAATGTGAATATTCAAGAGCAGGATAAAAAGTCACGTATGAATTTTAATTTGAAATACAGTCCTGCATCTGTATATTAGTGCTGAGAGAAAGGATCCAAATTTAGTTCCCAGACCACATGTTTCTCTTAGCAGTTAATGGTGAAATACAAGATGACAGTAAGAGTACACAAGGTAAAGCAAATTCTACTAATTAGTTTTGAATTTCAGTTAAAACTAGGCAGTTTGACTGTATACATATAATTTAAGGAGAAGTGACAATCCTTCCTATAAACCACTGAACTTCTTGAACACTGGAGTTCCAGCTGAAAAATACATACTGCTGCATCACAGATTCTCCCCAGCTAGAGACATTATTTGTACTCTCTGCTTTGATTTTGCCAGTCACCTATATGGTTGGAAGTATTAGAGGAAATGGGTATGCCAGAAGCTCATCCATCACAAGAGATATTTTGTTGTTGCCAAAGATTTGGCCACCAATCATTTATTGGCAAGCTCTCTAGGTATTAGATGCATTTTTCCTGAATACAGCAAGTTTGTGTGCCCAAAGATCATATCCAAGTGACTGAGTGGAAACTGTGAATTGAGGAAACTGTGAACAGTCACTGTGCAACCATGTATTGGTTGTAAGGGAAAAGGGGGGAATGAATGGTCAAGTGTATGTATATATATAAACGCATTCCCTGTCATTTTTAATAGGTATTTTTAAAAGATTCTTATATGCCTCGCACAAATGCTTCCATTTCACACAAACCTTTGTTATATATATTAACTTCCAAGTTCAATATATTTACACTTTAATTTCCAATTAATGCATCTTCCATTTTTGTTCACAATAGCCTCACTGAATTCAAGAATGAAGGGGGCATAGAGGAGCAGGGAGATGCTATGGACATAATTCAGTATAGCCAATTCGCTTTGATGCATTAAAATAACATTGAAATGCAGCATCAATTTTCTTTCCAGTTTACAAATGATCATGCATGGATAATTCTTTCTGTAGTTGCTAGCTTGCTTTTAAAAGATTTCTCGTTATAGAAATCTATGTGGTCTCTAGCAATAAGCAGCACAGCAGTTCAAACTGGAATGTTTAAAAATGTGGCAAGGACCAACAAATGTAAAACTTTAGCGCTCTGAGTTACAATTTCTGTGAAGTTTCATGATTATCTACTCAGGCTATGCTGCGGTAACTACAATATGTAAATTAGTTAAGTTGATATATGGAGATCAAAGTGAAACAATTTAATCATAAGGCTTTTATATTCTCAAATTACTGGGGAAAATTAAGATTATTCATTTATTAATACTGTATACATATGCAAAAAGGGATAAAATTACATGTTTAAAATTTTTGTACATCTCTAGTTCCCTGCAAATGTGTTGCAACTATTAAAATCTCAAGCAATACCTGTAAGTTCAGTCCTTATCAATAAAAAAATACTTTGGTGTCTATGGTATTAAGGTTCAGCTTTTCATCTTCAAAACATGCAGTTCATGCATCTTACAGTTTTACTGCCATAGTCAATACACTCAGGTCCAATACATTCGCAGCAGGCATTGTGAAACCATCGGTATTTGGATGCACCCATAGATTCACAAGAGATCTTGCACTGATGTATCGACATGCAGTCATCAAAGTAAACCACAGTACACATGCGTTCTAAATGGAGAGAGTAGAAAAAAGCCTTTAGTTTGCTGAGCAAAGTTTAAATTACAGTTCATTCAAACAACACAACTGAAGTTTAACTATGGCTTTCTCAATATAATTCTTTGGTGGTTCCACCCAAACTTCTAGAGACTCAATTAACAAGACTACTCTTATTTACCCTCTGTAGATTTGTCTTCTCCTTTCACAGTATTTTGCACCTTTCTTTGATCTGAAGTTACAAACAACTCTGGACCTTGAGGAGTACAAATATGGGGTTTGGAGATTTGGAAACTGGCACATCATAGTACTAGAGGGCCACCGGTTGCCCATATCTGCTCCACTTTGTGGAGGCCAATAAGGGTAGATTCTCTTGTCTTCCTAGCAATGCTAATTACAGGAAAGCAGAATCTAAAAATTTGCTTAAAATTGTGAGTTGGGCATTGGAGGCTTAGTCTGGAGAACTTCAATAAAGATGCACATGTTTCCCCCCCTCATAATTCAAGCCCTTCTCCCTAGGCTGTTTAACTGGAGACATGTCAAGGTGCTAAGCATCAAGAACTTCATTCTAGACCCTGCATTCTAGTACTGAAGCCCTCTAAACAGTGCTAGCTCCAAGTTTTTGAGGGCCCTTGGGCCAATGTGTCCCCTCTCTCACCTTCCTACTGCCCTTGCCACTCACCAGCTGCTCTTACTCCTCTTTTTTCACATTACTGCCACTTGCTTACTTGACAGCCACCCAGCCAAAGCGCAAGTAGGCAGAAGCCTCTACTGCTCTTCCTTTTCACCACTACTGTCTGAGCCAGAGTGAGGGGCAGGTGAGCAAATGTGTTTCAGTGGTGAATAGAGCGAGCAGCTCCAGGAAGGTCTTGTCACTGGGCCACTGACTGGGCATGGGTCATCAGCAGGTACCCAAGCATGTGAACACTTGAACACCTGGTCCTGCCTATAAAACTGAATGCACAGTGGGAGGGAGAGGATATGAAGGTGTAGTAGCTTGCTTGGCTTTCTCTTATCTAGCCCACTTGCATAATAACATCATGCAGGTATAAAACATTTCTGAACATATGTTTAAGCGCCTGAAATGAATTTAGTTATCTTATGCAAAGCAAACTAAGAAAACCCAGCTCTTGAGTTCTATTTAGTGAATGGTATTCAGACTGAGGAATAAAACATGAAAGAAGTTCAACACTGGAATGAAAGGGGAATGTGTCTGAAGTAATTAGAATTCAATCTGTTACATAAAGGGGGCAACATATGGAAAGCAGCACATAGAATCATCAACATTTTAACTCACAGAGACAAAATAACAGAACAGTTATAAAAGGATAATGTGCGTTTTGCTTTGAAGGATTTCAGAAAGTCATTCCAGTAAAGCAAACATCTTAAAACCATTTAAGACTACAAATGTATGCACAATTATTTAGAAGTAAAACCTACTCAACTAAATGAAACTTACTTTCAAGTAGACATTAGATTTGGGGGGGGGGGGTAAGGGAAACATTCAATACCATTAGTCACTTAATTTTTCCAGTTAAAACTATGAAAAACTAAAATGTATTGTTTACTCATTAAAACATTTCTATCTTCTAATTAATACAAGAGAAATCAAAGATCAAAGTGAATTTCCCTTTTTTTATTTATAGCTCTTATATACCATCCACTACAAGCGTCTCAGGACGGTTTTACAATAAAAGCAACACAAAATAAAAGAGAGCACAGTACCCAAAACTTCCAATAAATAAAACCCACCTTAAAACCTATTAAGCATTAAAATAATGGGAAAATAAAAAGGGTTTTGCCTGGCACCAAAAAGAATTAAGTGTTGACACCAGGCAAATCTTGTTCGGAAGTGTATTCCATAATTATTTCATATTTTCAGTCATTAACTGTCCTTTGAATTAAATGTCAGATCATTACACACTAACTATGGACCACTGAAAAAAGCTAAGTGCCAAACTCATGGCAGAACAACTTTTTCCATGATCCAAATATATTTGACAAATTTGAAATATATTTAACAAGAAAATATGTCCCATGTGGAATAATAGCAGTCATTAAACTCCTCGGGTATATCTCAAGTTTTGGTTCTGGCTCTGTATGTATATTGGGACAAAAAAATCCCAATTTTAATGACTAGACAAAATGGGATCTTGGGTGGCAACAGGGTGGACAGCTCAGTGAAAATGTTTTTCTGAGTGTACAGCTGCTGTGAAAAGGGAAAACTTTATGTTAGGCATAATTAGGAAGAGAACAGAAAATAGAACTGCTAAGATCATACTCCCCTTATACAAATCTTTGGTGCAAATGCATGTAGAATATTGTATACAGTTCTGGTCGCCTTACATGAAAACGGACATTATTGAGTTGGAAATACTACAAGAAGGGCAACAAAAATGATCAGGGGGCTGGAGCAGCTCCCCTATGAAGAGCAGCTACAACAACTGGGACTTTTTACTCTAGAAAAAAAGGTAAGAGGAGACATGATAGAGGCGCATGATGTGGGGAAAATGGAGAAAGAGAAAAGAAAGTACTTCACAATATATATGGTAAAAGTATGGGATTCGCTGCCGTGCGAAATGGTGATGGCGACCAATTTGGATTAATTTAAAAGGGGACTGGGCAAATTCTCAAAGGAGGGGACAATCAGTGGCTGCTTGCCTTGAGGTGGTGCGCTTCCATATGCCCGTTGCTGATGAGCTTGGGCAGGCAAAGGTCGTGTACTCATCCTGCTTGAGAGATCCCGTCTACATTGATTTGCCGCCTTGTGAATGGAGTGCTGGACTGGATGGAACTTTGGTCCGATCCAGCATGGCTTTTTCTTACATTCTTATGTGCTATCTCGTTACACTTATCTGCTACGTTTTGGAAAGAGACTGCCTTTTGCTGTACTTACAAACAAGGTGCACATCACCCTTCCATCCCCTGCCTCTGTCTTAAAGGCAAGCAGGCATAAAAAAAGAAAAAGAAAAAAAAAAAGGAACTTAAGAGCTGCAACAGCAATTCTTACCTTTTTCAGTGGAATATGACACATGGACATTGTTTGGTACAGAGGCATTTTGATGCTGGGGATGATTTACTGTTTCTAAAATCGAGACTAAGTTCTCATGATGTGACAGTTCTTCAGCAACAGGGAAAGAAACAATATTCCAGCTCAGCTGAGTGTCGCCTTCTGTTAGGGCCCGGAAAAGAGAGGGGATTGGCTCATGCAACTCCTCAACAGTACTCTTCGAAGTAGGTGGTGTGTCACTGTAATTGCGAGGATTACACATACCTTGAAGGCAAATTAACCAGAAAAAAAATGCTCAAAATGATGCACTCATGAAAACCAACATTCTAAAAAATATTATGAAACAGTTGCCAGGTGCAATTAACTGGTACAACACATATGCAAATTCACTTCTCACAATCCGTGTTTCAATAAGTTAAGAAGCTTTCAATGGTACCAAAAGAGCCTTTCCTCCAGCTCACTAAGTCATAAAGGAGACCGTTACCACAGAGGACTTTGTTCTTGTGGTTGCTTATTTTTGCCATAACAAGATGTGGAGTCAATGAAGGAGAGAACAAAAAAGCACTAATCCTATTTATCCTTTGCACATATCTGGAAATATTCTTCCAGGTTTTTAACCAGTATTTGTAGCATGTAACACCAAGAAAACACCAGCAATTTAACTAGGCAAAAACCGTAGGATGAAAACCATGGAGAGAAGTGAACCTCAAACATCTATATTTGTACTTCCTGTTTCAAGTGTGCAGACACTGAAACTTTTGTCTCCTTGGCCAAATTACAAGTCCCTTTCACTTAGTTATACATCAGAATGTAAGAAGTACAGTGTGTTAAGATAATATTCATGAAAAGCTTATTTCATTACAATTCTGATCTTGTCTGCTTCAGCAATGAGTTCAGTCATTTTCTGAATTACATGATCAAGCCTTTAGGCTTAATTCTTTCCTCTATCCTGTTTTTGAACATGCTATACTCTGCGTTCTTTCGTGGCATAACTACAATTGAGTAAACCACAATGTAATCAATGTTATATGCCTGGGAATGCTACTGCTTTTATAATTTCGCTTACTTTTTGTACTTTAATGAGGGTGGCTGACTATGCTAGTTCACAAGAACGTTACTTCTCTGAAGGACAATAATGGCACATGGAGTGTTTGCTCTCATAGAATACAACCATATGTGCATACCTATACCCAATTTAAGGGTGCAATCCTTTGCATTTTTATACTGAAAAAAGCCCCATAACTCCCAGCATGCCCCAACTAGTACTCTAAATGATCTTATGTGGAAAGCTGAGTTTTAAAGGATGGCTTCTCTACATTTGACCTCTAAACTAAACAAATATCATAACATATTTTTATTCTACAGGTCACTCGTTATCTAAGCATTATCTTGCTACATCTACTAAACTTTTCCAACAGAGCATGCCATTATTTTAATTATTATTTCAAAGGCTGTAAATAAATTCAAGTGCAGACATTCATAACAGCTGTAAAAACAAATATCATAGTCCCTGTCCAGTTTGATCAACACTATATAATGATTTTTTAAAATTCATATCATAACATTTGTGAAGCATGTTTTTAACTTCTAAACTGATGTAAACAAAACACAGTAATTGTATTTTAATGTTCTCCATTATATTTTGGTTCTTACTGCATAATAGACAATAGGCAGGAATGCCTGAGGGAACATCTATCACTAAGGCCTTCATCTGGGGCCCTTCTCCAAGTCTCTCCCCACAATAAAGTGAGGGGGGAGTTAACCAGGAGAAGGGCTGTGCTGTAGCACCCCATTTTGGAATTCCCTTCCAAAAGAAAGCCACCAGGTGTCCTCACTTTTTTCTTTTACATGCCAATTGGAAATATTTTTATTTTGTAATCACTTTGATAAGTAAGTTGGTTTTATAATGGTTTACTGTTTGCGGCCTCCATGTTGAGGGTTTTAGTTGCTGGATATTTATATGATTGTTTTTAATTGTTTTATTATCAACTGATTGTCAAATTTTATTGTTAGATTATTTTATTGTTTTATATCTTTACTGTTTTATCTTATTGTTTAAACTGAATTGCTTTAATTTGCTGTTTTATTGTCATACCATGTAAGCTGCCCAGACAGCCTTCTGACTAAGGGGTGTGGCATATAAGTGCAATAAATAAATAAGCAAACAAACATATTTCCCTTGTGTGTGTTGAAAGTATTCTTATTTTGTGGATTTTTATTAATTCACCATCACAAAAACATGCACAGTTGTAGTCTGCCATGATGTTGGGAAAATGCTGACTTTAGAAAAATATTAGTATTATGTAAGATTTGTTCCCATAACATTCTCTGCCTCCAGTTTACGGTATATTGGTGAGCCAAGTCTTCTTTTCTTCCTACTCCTTATGCAGTGAACAGATAATGGGGAAGCTGCAAGTACAGATATATGGGAAGATACCACATAAAGAGAATACAACATGAATTCTAGTGCACTAAAGTGTGTTTCAAGCAAATCCAAGCAAACAGTTCCCATTCTGCAGTGGAGACAAGAATATCAAGCTAACAATGGCCATCATAGCCATACCATCCTGGCACACTCTTCCTTTTTTCTCTAAGCAACCTTTGTCCATTTTGCAAGGCAAAATTGGTAACTATGCCAAGATGATGGGAGTTCTGCATAGCCTCTAAGCCCAACAGGGAGTCAGTATAATGCTTAGAGTACTGGACCAGGTACCTGGGAGATCTCGGTTCTTGGCCATGAAGGGTGACAATGGCTTAGTCACTCACTTTCAGCCAGACCTACCTCGCAGGGTTAGAGTTACTGTTGTGAGGAGCTTTGTAAGCTGCTTTGGGTTCCTCGCAAGAAGAAAGAAGACGGGCTATAAATGCAGTGTAACAACAACAATTTCACACACTGTATTCCATTTGAGGGGTGGTAAGAAAGCTTAGCTTCCCTTCCTCCCTGATGGGGATATGGCTTCTTGTAATGATTAAGAGAAAGCACTGCTTTTCCCTATTAAATCCCAATTCCTGTCCTTGGGTTGTGCCTTCACACTGCTGTGAGCATATTCCATCAGCAGAGCGAAGCAAGCATGTGCCAGCCAGAAGCATGGAACAAGAGAATAGGTGCATTCAGCACTCCAAATGAAAACTATGTATCTCAGCCTCTAAAATGCCTAGATGAAGATGCTCTCACCCGCTTGGAAATGGAAGAGTTTAAGGAATGACCAGGCAGCTGTTTGTTTCTTCAGCCTACACTGTGATTTCCCAGTCACTGCAACATGACATGTATTACTTTGTACAACTGAGTGCCGTATTTTTAAAGCCTCCACTTTGAGCACTGTTTCATGTATCCCTGTTTACTTGTGAATGATTAGGTGTGTGTTGATTTCATGTCAAGTCTACTCCACACACAAACATTCAATATGGAATGTACAGACATCCAACCCTTTAATGATGGCATTGATATGGATTTTAAAAGGTGAAGCCCCATGTCAGCAACATTTTCCATCTGAAGCAGCTGTGAAAGAATAGGTAACAGAAAGTGAATGAACTTACCCACACAATCACAACATTCATCCCAAAGTGTGCCTAGACAAAGCATGCACTCTTTACAACATGAACAGTTTCCTTCACCAGGTCGGCACTGACACAGCTCCTGGAAATAAACCACATTGTATTAGATCTTTCTGTTTGTAATACAGCACTGAAGACAAGTTACTACAATTGTAAATCTTAATCAACAAAAGACTTGTCTTGCACAAGAGACCCCATATGTTTGGTTATGAATTGTTTGATACTAACAACGTACATACTATAAGCTGTTAGTAGCTTGGACATGACCATTCCTTCTCATCCTTCCACTGCTCTTCATTTTCCTTTCCTCAGCTGATAGTCTAGTGTTCTGTGTCTCAACAACTCTCAACCAGTCAATCAATTCTCAAAGTCTGCCTCATTTCTGTTTCTAAGCATATACACTTCTTTTTTCTCCTCCAGGGTGGATGCGAGAGCAGTCAATAGATAAGAATGGAGAAACCTAGGATTTTTGTGTAGCTGAAATTAGGTAGTGGTACATCTGCCCTCCCTCACCAAAAAGTTTCAAAAACTTAAGTTCTTGCTTTTAGCAGGAACTGTTTCCTTGCATGGCTTACTACTTCTAATAACTTCAAATTTCACAGGAGAAAGAGCCGAGTATAACTTGTGGGGAAGACACTACTCCCTGTCCTAACTGGGACCATCAGGAGTGTGCCTGGAGAAGCCTCTGTAAGAAGTGGCCACGTAGCCTCTGTCTCTGTATCAAGTATTGCATTAAAGAAGTTGCACTATGACTGACTGTTTCCGATGATGGTAGCAATGGGGGGGGTTGATGTTCCCCTCCACCCTGACACAAGCACAACAGTATCATAATGTTATAGAGTAATAAAGCTGGAAGGGGCCAATCCAGCCATCAGGCCCAACCCCCTGCTCAGCGCATGACTGCGAGCCAAAGCAGATGGCTATCTAACAGCATCCTGAATATCTCCAGTGTGGAGAGCTCCATTATCTTATTCCTTTAACAGTCAGGATTTTTTTTTACAGATGTTCAGCCAGTGTGGAATAGTTAACTTATTTTATTTTGAAATAATAAGCCATCCAAAGACGGAAGTAATGGACAGCATACAAATTTGATAGATAAATAAATGTTCAACCAAAATCTGGTTTCCTGTAACTTGAACCTATTATTCCATGTCCTGCACTATGGGTTGATCCAGATGAGATCTTGTCACTTGGTCAGCTAGTCAATCTTTATTTGCATTAGCCACAGGCTTTAGTATATAAAATATAAATGTACAGAAATAACAAATAAGTGTACTAAGCTAAAATTACTTAAAATAGTTCTGTGATTTATATTAGATACCAGTACCAAAATTATTGAATAATTCATTGTACATATCCTCTTAGAAGTTAGAGCTCTGAAATAAAAGTGGGCCTTAACTCTTGCAGTTTTCATTAAGACCTGTCTGTTTTGATCTGTTAAAGACAAGACACATAAATAGAATCAGGATGCCCTGAAATAGGTAACAGTAGGGGACTAAGCACCTCAGTTCTTAGAGCTTTATAGAAATTGTAGTGTGAAGTTTTGTGATGACACACTTCATCCAAGGACTCTCATGGGAGTCTTACAAGATCAAAGAAGGTAAAGCAGTAGGAGTTAAGTACAGCTGAAGTCAGAAATTAAGTGTCCTACACCAGTAAATTGATGGAAGGGATTTTAGCTTTCAGACACAGCAAAATGTTTGGAACACAACATGGAACTAAAAATATTTGTCTCAACTTCCACATCTCTAGTATAAGCATCCACCCAAAACTGGGTTCCACAAGGTAGCTATGCTAGAGATTTACCTTTAAATATTTTCAGTGCAGATAGTATGTAGGTGCCTCCTTTTGTGTAGAAAAAGAATGTCTGAATTTTAGTACTCTGAGATGCCTTTTCCAACATGTATTTCTGATGGACTGTCCAAGATCCTGTTGACTGAAAAATCACTCCAAGGTATTTAAAAGCTTTAACTTGTTTAATTGGCCGATTATCCACAGACCATCTGTGGACTCTGTGACTAGAACACTAGGTGTTCTTCATGGCAATGCTTTTAGTTTGCGAAAAAAATTCAACAGTATCTGCATACCTAAGGATGGAAACAGATTTTGTAGCCAGTTCAGGGGCATGGAATGCTGGCGATTCTTAACAGTGTCATTTATAGAAGGATTAAGCAATCCAGGAGTCAGGATACAGCCTTGTTTGACTCCCTTTGTGACTAACTCAGGTCCAGTGAGTTGTCCATCTGTGGAGCATCACACCTTCAGCCTGGTGTTGTATAAGCATATAATAATAAAAAGGAGAGGTCTTTCATCTATAGCTAGGAGTTTTAATTTGTCCCAGAGTCTAGTATGGGGAATTGAGTCAAATGCTGTTGTCAGATCAATAAAAGCTGCATACAACAAACCACTTTTAAACTCAGCTGGTGTTTCAGGTGGCCACTCTGGTAAGTTTGCCAGAGTTCCCATTATCCAGGAACTAGCCTCATCGTGCCTCTAACAGAATGAGGTATAATACTGAATTGATTCATTAGGTCCAATAGTGCATACAGGGTCTTTGCAACCATCCTGCTATATACGCTAAGCCAACAACATGCAGTTTTGCACTGCCCTGGCCCCTGTGGTCTCAGTCAAGAGCCACAAGCCAACATCTTTTAACTGTCCCTTTCAGCTTAGTATAAATAAGCAAAACAAAGCGCTGTCACACAGCAAATCCACTATATCCTTCAAAGTTAGCTCAGGATAGAAAACCAAATTAATTCTCTGAATGCACTTAATGGCCTAAAGCCACTGCCATCAAGCCCCCAAAATTAAGCATCATATAATTCAGTCTGTGAAAACCACTGAAAAGCAAATAATGTTATTTTATATTACAAAATGCTATGGTATTAAGTTTGAATACCAAGCTTAAGATACCAAATTTATGGAATGATGTAAAATGGAATTAATCTATAAGCCAGAAAAAACCTTACTTCAATAAAGTCATATAGGTGGTTTTCATTCTTAAATTTTAAAAATTGTGATATTAATATCAAAACTGAAGATGTATATTGCTATATTCACATTAATCATACTATTTTATTCATAATAGATATACTTCAAGCAGCACTTTGATGAGCCCTTTTTATTTTTACTTAATGCTGTAAAATCTCTAAATAAGAAAAAGATTTCAAAAAAGCCTTTGATAGATTTGAATGGCAATTCTTGTTTACTCTTCAAAAACTTAAGAAAGCTGTTTAAAACTGCTTTATAAGAAATAAGTGGACTATAGTAGGTAATTCAAAACCCTGGTACATGGAGGAACAAAATCGATGCATCAGATTACAATATATTTTAAGATATTGAAATAAGTTAAAATATGAATAATACACAGGCCAAAGTTCAGTAGTGTGGTGCTGGCAAATAAAGCAGCAGTTAGCCAACAAAAATTGGTGGTGTGGGAGCAACAAAAAGGCTGTTTTGCACTAAAATAAGGTAAAAGGGAAGCATGTGCCTTATTTTCCAGTAAAATTATGTTCCTAGAATTGTGATGTTGCTTGATAACAAGGCATGTCCTCCCTGGCTACCTTGTTTTCAAGGAAAATTGATGGGATTTTGATGTAACCACAGTATAAAATCCATCATGTGGAAGCAACAATTTTGTTGGAAAGGGGGAAGAGAACAACCTCTAGTGTGTCCACACTTGATGTAAAGAACAGCTTCAAAAATTTTGGCAAGTTACACAGGTTCTGAAAACTTGTGAAATAGGCTAAGAGATGATAGGTGACAGAATTATAAAATAATGAATGGGACCAGTTTAAAATATATTGAAAAGCAAATTATAAAGTAGAAATTAGCACATATTCATATTGTACAATTATAATGAAGTATTTGAATAACATCAAGACGTATTATGTGACACTACTATTTACTTTCTAATAAAGCATTATGTATGAAGCACTGTATGTTGTTTCTTTCACTATTTAATATTTTATTAATTTTTTAAAAAATCAGTAATGATGTTATGAATTAGGACACATTAAAGTGGCATATACTATTGCATTGATATAGATGGATAGATAGATTCTAACAAAAATTAGATCTATAAAATAAACTTTCAAAATACTTGGTAGCCAATATACAAATAAACAGAGATAACTCCTATACAAAAAACAGATCACATGTGAGAACAATATTACAGTGGTACCTTGGCTCATGAACTTAATCCATTCCATGACTCTGGTCACGACCCAAATTGGTTGTGAACCAAGTCAAATTTCCCCATAAGGTTCAATGTAAATAAAGATAATCCGTTCTGTAACCATTTTTTTTAAATCACAAAAATTTGAAACAAAGTGACAAACAACAACAAAATAGCAAAGAACAGAAAAGATCACAGCCATCTCCCCCTCCCAGCATGATCGCTGCCATCTCCCCTCCCCACCCCCGAGCACTAGTGCAGCCACAATCATGTGTGTGCAGGGAAGAGGGGCGCAATCGCGACCTGATGTGGAATTCGTGACCCGAGGCAAATTTTTTCTGAAATTTCTGTTTCTGTCTGATTCGGTTGTGAACTGAGGCGTTTGTGAGCTGAGGTACCACTGTAACAAAACGAAGTAAAACCAACAAATAAGTGCCAACTAGATTCAACATTAGTTTATGCAAATAATGAACATTAAATTTTAAAAATTAAAATGGATGTCATGGAGGAGGGGGGCAGCACATTGGTTGGAAAGCCTGGTGAGACTTACAGCAGAGTTGTCATATATAACAAACGTGTGGCAACCAGCATTTAGTATTAGAGGGAATAAGTACAAGTCAGATCCAGTAAAAAGATGTTCAAATCAACTTATTTATTAGTGTTTGTATACATGTCTGTTAGAAACAGAAATGGGCCCTGATCTGGACAATGGAAGAGTGAACCATGGTGCAGCCATTTTAGAAGTAAAAAAAAAAAAAAAATCAGCCATCTGTCTTGGTTTACTCCAAGTCTGCAGCAACTACTTCTTCAGGCTGTGTAGGAAATAACTAGGCTGTAGCATTAAATCTATTGAAAGTGAAACAGAGATAGCCTGGTTCAGTAATCTACGTTCTGCTAATCGCCAGCTTAGGATACTGCAATGTACTCTATGTGAGCTGCCCTGGAAGACTGTTCCAAAGCTGTAGCTTGCATAAAATCCAGATTAAGGGACCAGAAGGTCCAATCAAATAGTACAAGTTCTGGCCCACTTGCATTGGCTGCCTATATGCTTTCAAGTCCAATTCAAAGTGCTGGTTTTAACTTATAAAGCCCTACACTGTTTGCGACCACAATACTTGACAGAATGTTTCTCCTGACAGGAAACTGCCCAACTGACACAATCAAGATCTGGGGCCTGCCTCCAGAGAAGGGCAGTCCCCAGTTACATAGAAACATAGCAAGTCAGAAGGGTCCTCCTGGGCCATCTAGTCTGACCTCCGGCACCAACTGGCTCCGATCACGACATACCCACCATGTGCATGTCCAGCCTATCTTTGAACACCCTCACCGATGGGGCCTCAACGAACTCTTGTGGAAGCCCATTCCACACCCTCGGGGTCCTAACTGTCAGGAAATGCTTCCTGGCATCCAAATGGAACATGGGTTCCCTGAGCTTTGCTCTGTTGGAGCGCGTACTGCCTTCCTCTGCAGGGGAGAACAGGTCTCTACCCATCTCCAAGTGACATCCACTCACATACTTGTATGTTGCCAACATATCCCCTCTGAGTCTCCTCTTCTCCAGGCTGAAGAGACCCAGTTACCTCAGTTTTGCCTCATACGGCATCCCCTGCAAACCAGCCACCAACCTTGTGGCCCTACGCTGCACTGACTCTAACCTGGCTATATCCTTTCTGTAATGAGGGGCCCAAAACTGAGCACAATACTCCAGTTGCAGGCGTACCAGAATCGTATAGAGTGGTAGTAATACCTCTCTCGATCTAGAAGCCACACTTCTGGCTATGCAACCAAGGGTGGCGTTCGCCCTCTTGACCACCGCATCACACTGCTGACTCATGTTTCGCCTGCAGTCAACCAGTACCCCAAGGTCCCTTTCACAAGTGCTGCTCTCCAGCCACTTGTCACCTAACCTGTACTTATGACACCTATTCCTATGCCCCAAGTGCAAGACCTTGCACTTATCCATGTTGAACGCCATCCTGTTGTCTCCTGCCTACTTCCATAGTCTGTCCAGATCCTTTTGGATCTGGAGTACCTGCTCCTCAGTTGTGGCCACTGCTCCAGTTTTAGTATCGTCTGCGAATTTGATCAGCAGACTGTTCACCCCCTCTTCCATGTCATTTATGAAAAGATTAAACAGGAATGGCCCCAGGACAGAGCCCTGGGGGACCCTGCTTGTCACTGGCCGCCATCCCAATGATTCCCCACTAATGGTTACCCTCTGCTTTCGGTCAGTCAACCATGCCCTAATCCACCGGAAAGTGCTTTGGTGTATCCCAAAACTCCTCAGTTTCTCCACCAGGATATCATGGGACACTTTGTCAAAGGCCTTGCTGAAATCCAGGTAAACCACATCCACCGTATCCCCTCCATCTAGCCATCTAGAAACCTTGTCATAGAATTCCACAAGGTTTGTCTGGCGGGACCTGTTTTTGCGGAAACCGTGTTTTGTGGCTGCCAGCCTCCCTTCCCTATCTATCATCACTAGCTCTCTCTCTATTATGAGCCTTTCCATTGTTTTTCCTACAATGGATGGAAGGCCAACAGGTCTATAATTCCCCATTTCCCTGGGACTACCCTTTTTGAAAATTGGGACCACTGATGCCACCTTCCAGTCCTCTGGAACTTCACCTGTTCTCCACGAGGCCTCAAAAATGGAGGCCAGCGGGCGTGAGAGAACCCCTGCCAACTCTCTAAGTACTCTCGGGTGTAACCCGTCAGGGCCTGGCGCCTTTGTAACATACAATGCCCTGAGGAGCCCCTCGACTTCAAGGGGGGGTGACTCTAATCTGTGCCCCTAAGTCCCCAGCCTCATCTAATCTCCTATGTGGATATCCCCCGTCCTGCTGTGGGGAAAACACAGAGGCAAAACAGTCATTTAGCATCTGTGCCTGTTCCCTCATATCAGTCGCTGGATCTCCTTCCTCCTTATTTAGTGGTCCAACCACTTGTCTCCCCTTCCTCTTCCTATTTACATGCTGGAAGAAGCCCTTTTTGTTGCTCTTGATAATTCTTGGCAAGTCTCAGCTCATAATCAGCCTTAGCCTTGAGAAGAATCCTTCTGCAATGGGCCTCCTCCTCCCGGTATAACCTTTTGTCTATTTGCCCTAGTACCCATTTCCTACAGAGGTTCCTCTTTCATCTAATCCCTCTAACTACCTCCTTTTGCATCCATGGCGGTGCTCTCCTCCACCTCCCCACCTTACTAACTAGAGGTATCATCAAGGCTTGCGCCTCCAAAACCTCCCTTTTGAGTGCCATCCACCCCTCCTCAACTCGCTTACCTTCCAGTAACCTATCCCAGGAGACTTTGCCCAGTCTGGCCTTCAGTTGGCCCTCTTGAAGTCCCAGCTACTAGTGCTCGACCTGCTGCACGTTCCCAGTCCCCTGATCTCAAAGCAAGGATGGAGTGATCACTTGCATCCAGAGCTCCCCTAATCTGTACTTCATCTATCAGCTCCTCTCTATTGGTCAAGACCAAGTCAAGGATGTCCCCCCCCCCGTCGCCTCTCGGACCCTCTGTGTGAAAAACCCTCCCTCTACAGTTTCTAGGAAGTGACGTGACCTGGCTGTCACCGCCGAGTGAGTCTCCCAAGTAATATCCAGGACACTGAAATCTCCCATAATCACTGTGTCTCTCCCCCGAGATATCCTTAGAATCTGGTCTGTCAGGCCATCATCCAGGGTCTCAAGTTGACCTGGAGGGTGATAACATACCCCCACTGTCAGGTCTCTTTCCCTGTCAAAACCCCTAAGTTTCACCCACACTGCCTCTACCAAATCCCCATCTGTGCTGCATTCTATCTCACTGCATCCTATCGCTTCCCTGATGCATAAAGCCACACCCCCACCCCTCTTTCCCTTCCTGTCCTTTCTAAAAAGGTGATACCCCTCTATGATCAGTTATGGAACAAGCTCCCACTAAGACATGCTTGCTGCAAGTTTAGATACATTTTTGCTGCCAACATAAGACTGTCCGCTATGATGAGGCTTTTAATAGTCTCATTTATTGAGGCATTATCTCAACTGCATGTAAATTAATTTATGTAAGCTATTATAGCTTTTTAACTTTGGTTTTTAAATTTTGTACTACAATATTTGTTATTTTGCATTTCATTGTATTTTTTTCTGCTGTTGTGAACCACCCAGAGAGCTATGGTTACGGAGCAGTATAAAAATATAGAAGTATTTTACAGCTGTAGTTTTTCTCCTTGCAAAACACACAAACTCTCCAATGGTTAATACGCAGATTGCCAAGAACTTTATGAAAGGCAAAGCTCTCATGAAAGAAGGAATGACTAACAGGAAATTAATACAAGCAAGTCTCAAGACAAGAAATTGTTGATCTCATTCACATCTGTTACAGAGCTGATAAAATAAATATTTATGTGGCTTACCCTTCTGTGTTCTGTAAATGCAGAACAATTCATGTAATCTCTTCTAAGTGAATAGAAAAGAGGTTTTTGGAGCAATACATTTTGGTTGATCTCTTCCAAGTTCTTCCTGTCTTCAGAGCCTTACTACCTTTATACATGTAATAATAGTTTCAATTTACAGCAAATTAGTCACACCTGTCCTATGGAAATCAATGGGACAAGTTTATCATGGCTAAGTTCCAAAGTTTTAATGTTTTTGAATTAAAAGCACACTGGTACTATGCACACATGGTTTTACACTCTTTGGAGAGACATTAATCTTATTGTGCATCTTAATTTCTTCTTGTATTGCATCTTTCCCCAGTATAGAGATGTTCTGATTAACCTAAAGACACATGGGTTAATCAGAAATATAATTCGGGTCTAAAATGATTTTAAAAGTTTAAAGATGACATACAACCTCATTGTCTCTTTACAGATTGTCCAGTTGTCTTAGCTGATCTTTTTAAAGATCTGGTATTCCATTGATTAGCTCATTGAAAAACTGAGAATCTAAGTCAAGAACCAGGATGAAAACAAGGACCTACCAAAAAGTGCTTTGGTCCTGGCAGATATTCCTCTTCTTCAAAAAAGAGATATTTCAGGATTATGTTTATATATAAGATACAGTCCAGTCCAGTGAATTTATTTATGTTCATTCACCTGAATGCTTGAAGACCCACTGTTTATTCTACTAGCATTTTCAACTGCTTCAGTATCAGTGACCATGTGTTTCTTCTTCATTTGCCAAGTAAGAACTGCAGGTACTGCACTGTTTTCTAAAATTCTAAGAATCAACTGGAAGACGCTATGTGAGCATGTACAGTAAAGCAGCATCAACATGTTTATGACACCCAGCTCTATACCTTCTTTTTAAGCAAATCCATCAAGTAGTAGAATGAGACCTCAGGTCAATGATAAGGCTGGATGAGGGTGAATAAGCTGAAAATCAGTCCAGACTAGACAAAAAACCTGGCTATATTTGACAGATACCATTTAATAAAAGTTTGTGCAACATCAGCTTTTTGAATTTCATTACATTTTAGAATGGACCTCAGCACAGCATGGTATCCAGTGACCACTCTTTTCTATCAACATTCCACTGTTTAAAAAAAGTTACTCCTACAACCAAGTATTGCTGGTAGGAGCATAAAAAAGGTTCTATACTGTATACATAATGGTTGCACTTCTGGATCAGACCAAAGGTTTATCTAGTTCAATGTTCTATTTTCCACAGTGAACACCCAAATACTTAATAGAAGACCACAAGCAATAGTCCTTTCTTACTACCATTCCTTTACTGTGGATATTCAGAAGCAACAGCGCAACTCTGTATCATTTATGAACTAGTTATGTTTCTTTTACTGACAAAAGTATGTATTTTTAAAAATCAGTTTCTCATTCTATCAGTAATTCTTAATGATGCATCATTCGTAATCATGTTTAATTAAATACCAGACAGAAGAACATTTTTACTGATGACAATTTGTGTATAAAGAACAAATAACAAAAAACTCAGAGCTCTATTTTCAGTTCCCAGAGTGAGTCTGCAAATGCGACAGAACTGATGTTTTCTGTCATAAACTTAGTAGGCGATCCCTCTCTCTATATATATATATGTGTGTGTGTGCGCACACGCGCATGTGTAAGTGACATGGAAAGTCTTAACACTATTTTTAGAACCACTCCCTAAACATAGTAAAAAGAAAAACAAACATGCCATGGCATTTTTACTCTTATTTCTCAGTGCCATAAAAGAAGCCTTAATTCAGGATCCATCAGTGTCCTAGTTTTAAAGGCAATTTGCCAGTATAGTTCCAAATGCAGAAATGCTAACAGGGGAGCAGGGACAGAGAAAAACTAACACCCTGAGCACTCTAGAAGCAGGCATAGCATTTATTATAATAATGTTTGACAGATGAACGGTTTGATAGTATCCCTGAAAAGCACAGTATGAAGATCCATGGAAAGAAATGCCTTTAGGGACGGCGCAACCTCCTGCAAGACGGTGCAGTGCGCTTGCATGCATGCGAAGCTGCACCAGGCACAAACAAGGCTGCACAGGTATCTTCGCAATCTGGCCAGGTGGCAGGTAGGTGAGCAAATGGTCAAGCAATGTGAGATATGGGCAATCCAGCTGGAAATCAGAGGGCATGTTCCAGGAGGGAAGACACGGAGCAGTAACTGCAGGGGTGGCCATGCTACTCTAATGAGTAGACAGGGGCTCTGCAGAGCAGCAGAGGATAAAAAGCAGTGGCTGGTTGGGAACACACCCAGAAGAGTGTGCAGGACAATGGGAGAGAGCTGTTGACTCAGGCAGGAGCAGCAGCACTGGGATTGGCTCCCAACCATGGGAGCTGAAGGGGTATGTGCTGGAGGAAAGATGGAGGTGTGTGGAGATGACCTTGAGAAGTTACCTCACAAATGTGTGAACACAGGACTCAAGGTATGAAAGGTAACTTCATGGTATTCCATCACATTATGTGTGAACAGCCCCATGAAGGATCAAACAGACCACATTTCACCATATTTGCTGAATTAATACATAATGACAAGTTTCTAGCATGGCTTGTCATTCTGTGCGAACACAGCTGGTGTCTGTCTCCCTTACCCTCAAGCTGACAGTATTTGCTCAGCATCATTCCAATCCTTTTTTAGATCAGGAGGGCAGGACTCAATTCCACATATTCCCTATTCTAATTCTTAACTGAGTACTGTTTTAAAATGCTTAACATATTTTAAGTGTTAGTAAGAAGAATTCATTTTCTATGATTCTGTATATATAAAATGTGGAACAGTATCCAGTACATGGAACACAATTAGATTTCATGAGAATTTCATCCTTTCCCATGAAGTTTTCCCTTTATCTTTTCTTTTAAAGGACATACAACTATCTCTCAGAGTTATTCGCCTTAGGTCACCTACATGGTTACACTTTGCCTTTCCACACATCCAATTATCCATGCATTTCAGTTCTCTGTGAGTCTTTGTCTAGCATCACATTGTTCCATTATGAAATGTAATTGTGCAACAACCAACTAAAACCAAAATTGTCAGGTTCAAAAGACAACATGCATCTGTAGCACAGATAAAGCATGTTGCAGAATTGAAATTTCAAGCCACAATAATATTTCTCCAACAGAGGGGTGTGTGGGCATGCACATGCACTCACAAGTGTATGTAAATAATGAGCAGTGTGTGTGTGTGTGCGCGCATATATATAAAAAAAACAACTTTGGTCACAGTGTCAATATTATGAAAGCCTATGTGGAAGTAAAACAAGCTCCATGAAACATTCCAGCAGCAGTAAATCAGATGCTCAAGAGTGACTACATCCTCTAACTTTATATTATATTTAACACATTACTATTCTCTTTTCTCAGTTATGTGATGGAAAACAATACTCTCATCACTATCTTCATGATTCAATTTTCAATTAAGCAATATATTTAAAGAATTTTGACCATCACACCCAGTTTCCTACTTTTATTCCACAGATCTACAGATTTCAGCTTGTTGTTTACAAGTTGAGATGTAGGCAAAAGATCCTGTGTTCAACCTCGCTTCCCAATAAGCACACCCTAGTGTGCAGTTCTCTCTCCAAAATGTTTAAAAAAAAAACAGGCATCCTCAAAAGCTGCTAATTCATCTCTTAGTTTGGCTCAATAGTTATTATGTAGATTAATTTACAGTTTATATGCTGACTGGCTTCACACAACACGACATGCCATGGTGACTAATTACATACTGCTTTGCATATTTTTTAAAAAGGTAGAGACAAAATAGAAGTTTCCAATCAGTTTACCATGTGAATATCTATGCAAATTTCATTTTAATTTTACTTATTTCAGAATTACCATTTATTTATATAAATGTATATCGTAACAGCCAAGCTGCTGGAAATATTTTCTTGGTGATTTACGGCAAAGAGAAGCGTGTATTCTCCCATACCTGTATTAGGCATTTGCTGACGTCACTAGCACACAGAGCCTTGTTGCAGGATAGTGATGAAGGGATCCAGAAAAACAGCAGCAGAACTGGCACTGGCACCGTGATGTACCACAACCTCATCTTTCTTGCAGGTGGGAGAGTTCTGGAACTTTCAGACAGCACTGAAATGAAAAGCAGTATGAAGAGCCCACATTTGCTGAGGCAGAAGTTAAGTCGTTTTCATGTTCACCACATAATCCTTCTAAGGCTGTTTTTGTTTTCTTTCTGTGGGTTTTCTATATTCAAAAGACAGCCTATGTGGCAAAAACAGGAGCTCTGGTATAATCATAGGCTAGCAAACTGCTTTTCTATAGACTTCAAGCTTATGTAAAACTTGACACACTGAATTCTAATCAAGGTAATCGCTTTAGTTTAATCAAGGAAATGGCAGTAACACACTGTGATCCAAAGTAAAACATTTTATATTTTATAGAATAGCAAAAAGGGGAAGGTCTAGAAGAGGTGCTGATACGAAAGACTACCCTTAGATATTTGAGTAAATGAGAACACATTTTAACATAACCCTAATCTGTTTCAATTCTGGCTGTATAGATACATTAGTTTACAAGCAAGTCTGAAGAGAGAACTGGCTGGACAGCATGTTATGAACAGAATACTGTGGCATTTATATTAGTACAGTCGATGCTTCTGTAAACTGAGGTTATTTGAAAATGTCCATGTCTACTTCTAGCTCTTATTCAGTTATATCCTTACCCAATCACATAATTCCTAATGTCTGGATCCTTAAACCATAGGGAAGCCAAGTGTCCTACATTACTTAGAAAAGTCCTCTATCTGAATGACTATCAGAGGTTAGCCCTCTATTTGAAGGTAGACTTGGTCTGAACTAAAGTTCCAGGAAAAAAAGGGAAAGTAGAGGCCTTAAAAATACCCAGCAGTGAGCACCTAAGCAGCAGAATGAAGCACACGTCATGTAGCAATTATTTCTAAATGCACATGTACACATAAAATTAGCATGTGCAGATCTGCATCCCCTTTTTTTGGCAGAGTATAAGCACACACCATACTAAATTATGCTATCTAATGACAGTCTAGAAACAACAGAACACTAAATTAAAAATATGACTTAGTTCCTCCCTTGAACAAATCATGTATTCCATTTGCCACCTGATTCAGCACAGGTCTGGGGCTGGCAAATTTTGACTGGACAAAAAACAGTCAAATTTGAAGCAGGCCAAGATGGCTTGGAATGACAAATGCCTAGCTCTGTAATTCCCATTCATGTGATCCTGTTTACAAGCAGACAAGGACAATTTTTTTTGGAGCACAGGACGGTAGCTTGATCAGTGGCTTCCAGACACTTTATGGAAGTAGTAACACAGCATAGGGCACCAAACAAGCATCCACAGAGATGTATATAGAGGCATATAGCCATCAGGACGAGTAGCATTATCTAGGAATACGATCAATTTTCTTTTAAGACCACCAAATTGGTGGTCATCCTGTGGAAGTTTAACTATGCATTTTGTGAAGTACTTCCATTTATCTGTCCTGAATCACCCACCAATCAGTTTCGTAGAAGGACTCTGGGTTCCAGTATATGGGAAAAGGAGAAAAAATATGTATCCACTCCTACAACATGCATAATTTTGTACAACTCTGCCTTGTCTCCCGTTAGTTGCCTTTTTTCTAAGCTAAACTATTCCAGATCTTTTAACCTTTCCTCATATGGAAGTTGCTCCAAGCTGCTGATCATCTATTTGCCCTTTTCTGCACTTCCCCCATCTCTCTAATATGCTTTATTAGGTGCAGAACCTAGAGCTACACACAATATTCTAAGTATCATATACCACTATGATACCTTCAGTTTTATTTTCAAATCCTTGCCTAACACAGAGTTGGCCTTTTTCACAGCAGACTTTTTTCCTCACAGGGTACCAACAGGTTACTTCATTTCCCATTAAACACTTCCTTTTTCCACCATTCTGAAATTTAAAGAAAATCTCAGAATTTATGTTATGATCTGGTAACTTCAACAAACAGCTGCCTGCAAAAGTGAGTTTTGATAAACCTACAGATAATACTATTTGCTTCTAAATGCTACTTTCTTGCTCATCTCTCTTGAAAGACATAAAAGCCCTGCCAAGTCTCCTAGGAACACACAACAAATCACTATCAGAAAAGACTGCTGAAAATATATTCATTAAAGCCATCTGAATCCAAGTTTATGAGTCCATATACCACATAAATGTGTTTTCTCCATACACAGAAAACACATTTTAGAAGACACTGAAAGCTGCTTGGAAGTTATCTTTATCCATGAAATGCAGTGAAATAGCTATTTTCTCTGTTATACTTGAAGTCAGAGCCAATAAGTGTTAAAGGAAGCTGCACTTACATGTTAACCCCCAAATTTCAGGCTAACCCCTTCCCCCTACTCAGTACGTCTTTGGTCTAGTAACTTTGATTGAAGGAAACTTTCCGAGGATGCCGGAATTTAATCAAAACAAAACTCCGGGGGAAAGGGGAAAGCATCGGCCAGAAGTACCAAGGCGACCCATGACAAAAACAGGTCGCCACCTCTGGCCCGCGCCTTGCTGAAGCGGAGCAGGGCCGCGCGGGATCGGGGCCGCCGAAGAGGAGCGCGCTGCGCGCATTGCGCGAACGGCGGTCGCCACGCGGTGAGCCCGGACCAGCAACGATGAAAGCCAAGCGTGTGCGCGGCGGGGAGAGAGAAAGGGAGCAGAGGGCCCGTCGGCCACCCCTGCGCGAAGGAAGCATTCGCCCCGGGACGGGAGGCGCAGTGCACGCAGTGTCCTAAAGCAGAAACTCCCGGCCCGCCCTCCCCCCGGCGGGAGCACCGACTTGACTCCGCGCTTCCACCTCCTTCTCCAGACGCGGCCATTCCCCCTCGCTTTGCCCCTTACTCCTGACTTGCTCTCCACCTCCCCGCCCTTTTCGTAGCGCCCCCTAATTGGGGCAGCGGGCGCGCCTCCTCCCAGCCCGCCCAGAGGCCCTTGGCGACTCCGCAGCTCCCCCCGGGCGGATGCCCCTTACTCTTCTCTGCAAGCAGCCCAGTCCCCGGCTTTGGCTGGGCTGGAGCCCGCGCCTTCCCCTCCGCGGCGCGACAGGGCAGGGCAGGGTAGGGCAGCTGCCGCCGCCGCAGCTGCCCCGCTTGGCTGCGCTCAGCTCAGGGCCGGGCGGCGGGCAGCCTGGAGGTACCTTAAAGGGCCAGGCCCGGCTCCGGCTTTCCAGGCAGCTCCAGCCGCGAGGGAGGCGGGAAAAGACGGACAGCTCGTCTCCTCCTCCTGCTCGGCCTCGCACGCAGACCAACCTACCCACCTCAAGGCGTCTGGGGGGATCGCCTACGCCGTCTCCTCGCCCAGGCTGGCCGCGCGCACATCACAGAAGTTCTGGATTTTAATATTTTAGGGCGGGAAAAGCGGGGCGGGGGGACAGTGCCGCTGTGGGAAAGCCCTGCCCACTCACGATTGACTTCAGCGGCAAAACTAACTCCTGCGAATTTCTTTGGCGTCGTGGAGAAGCACCTTCTGGCTCGGCGGGATGTTGCCACTGGAAATGAACTGCAAAGTTGCCCGTCCTTCCAAGGATGCCTACGAGGAGCTCCCTAAGTCGGAGCCCGGCGGCATGGAAGCCCCCCCCCCAAAAAAAATCTTTTTATGGAACATGCATTCGTTTTTTAAAGGTGTCATGCAGGGCTAGCTCAAGGTGTTCTAAGGCCAAATAAAATGTTGCATGTAGCTTCTTTCTCCTGCGTCGCGTCGCATCCTAAATTGTACACACACACGCGCACCCCAACATACCACAGAAAAGAATTTAAAAACTCACATATTACACAAAAAGCATATAGCTAACTCCCTCCCTCGTTCCCCCGTTAACTAATACTGAAATGTTACTACCTGTAATACCAGCATAGACTACAGTTCTCATGCTACCCATCAAGGAGGAGTGAATAGGTTGCCGGAGAAATCTACCTGCCTCCTACAAAACCAGCAGGTGGTTAAGAAACAGCCTATGAGATAGGACCTCGGTAAGCTTAATTAGCAATCAAGAGATCTAATATACCTGCTGTGCAGTGCCAGTGGTGAGCCCCGGACTTAGGTGATTAAGCTCCTTCCACTTCGCTGATCTGTTTAAATTTACTATTATTATTCCACTGCATTTATATTGCACCTTACTTCCTCTTGCAAGGAACCCAAGGGGGTTTGCAAAACTCCATTTCATCCTCACAACAACAACAACAACAACCCTATGAGGTAGTTTAGGTTGAGAGGCTGTGACTCACCTGGAGTTTCATGGCTGAAAGGGGAATGTTGTCCAACAGTGATTCTCTAGAGGAAAATTCTAGGGCAAAATAGACTGTCCCTGAACTAGGACAAGATTTAAAAGATTCAGTCACTGGAACTCCAATTTACAACCCCACTAAGACTAAGCATACCTTGAAAGAGCAGTTTCAAAGACCCCCAAAGTGAGAAAAATCTGCTTTCTTATGCTTTACATTGTAACCCTATACATGTCCACTGAATCCCAGTGTGTTCAATGGAGCTTATTTGAAGATAAGTGTGCATGGCACTGAATGTCCATTAATTCCCCTACTGGGTGCCCTCCAGCTTTGTTGCACTATGATTAAAGTCCAAGAAGAGTGCCATGCTGATCAAGGGTATATCTAGTCCAACATTTTGTTCACCCAGTCATCAATCAGCTGCCTGTAGGATATCTGTAACCAAAACTTGTAATCCTATAATATTTACTTGGGAATGATTCAGACTTAATCCAGTGGTCTCCATTTATGAGTACAGCTGGATAGAAGCGCACTACAAAGCACATTAAGGATGATTAACTTGTGTCCCTGTTCAATGGGGCTTATCCTAAATGTGCACAGGAGTGAAGCCTTACCAAGGATACAATCCTGCCCACCAGAAGACATCTCAGAAAGTATCTTGCCTTGAAGGGATGGGAGAAGCAGCAGATAAGGCTTTAGTTTAGAAGAGAAAATGCAGAAAGAAAAGAGGAATGGACCAGCCCAGATGAACAGTAGATTAGGTGCATTCCTCAGTTCAGTTGCTGTGTTCTCATCCAGTCTGGGCAATCCTGACCCTTTATATCTGAATTTTTAGATTGTGAGCCTAAAGGCAGGGACAGATAGTTGTTTGTTATAAGCTTTTTTTAGAGTCTTTTGACTCAAGAGTGGGATATAAATGGCTGAAGAGGCAATCTTATGCAAATTTATACAGCTATGCCTGAGGCATGCTGGAAGCTGTAGGTTTTGTTCTGTCCAAACTTGCATTAGGATTGTGCACTTAAATAAAGTCTATTCAGAAATCTTCCTAGGTGAGCAACTACAAGATTACAGTCTTAGGGTGCAATCTTCTGGGATGCCCACAACCCTGTGAACTCAGAGAATGTATTGGCTACCCTGCATGGAGTGTGAGGAGCACGCAATTTCTGTGTTTCTTCTGCTAGTCAAACCAGGTAGCCAGCCAAGATGGAAAGGAAAGACGGCTGCCTATTAAACTTGTTCTCCAAGATCCCTTCTGTAATCTTTCCACATTCAGAGCTGAGAATCGAGACAATCCTATGGCCATCTAGACATTGTCTAGGTATGATAGAATTGCTCTGCCCAGGGTTCAAGTAAAAGTATGGAGAACTCAAATCATATTGGTTTTCCAATTAAGAAAGATCGTAGAAGGGAAATGGGAAGAAATCAGTTATGAATACTGTCTAAAGAGAAATGTGAGTGGGAAGGAGAAGCCACAAATGCCACTACCTACTTGGTCATTGGCACTCTGCTTGTCAAGCAAGTGAGCATACAGTGATAAAGGTGGTTGAAAAAAATGTCTCTTGTATTGCAAGCAAGAGGATATATAAGAGTAGCTTCCATAATGTGCCATTCCAGGAAAGGTAAAAAAGCACCAAGAATTGGGAGAGGAAACCTCTGTAGCACAACAGAGGTACAGATACATGCACATGGTGGGCATGTCGTGAGCGGAGCTGGCTGAAGCCAGGGGTCCGACTAGATGGCCCAGGAGACCCCTTCTGACTTGCTGTGTCAGATACCATGTTTTTATAGTATTGCCACTCCTCACAACCCACTCTGTCAGATCAGGGCTTCTATTTTCCACTTCATCAGATGTGGAAGTGTTAAATCTCAGACTGACAGATCTATATCATGTCGGGATTTGAGTGAAGCCTGAAACTGTGTTGTCAAAGGGGATTTAAATGCCAAAAAGTACAGACAGTACTGATAACCTTAACAGTGCCACCCGCCAATTATAATAAAACAGATATAATTGCCACAGTGAGAAACAGTATCTCCCGAGAATAAGGACGTCAAGTGTCAGCATGGCTGAGTGCCTGCAGGGTGTCTATGGCCTAGCAGAGACCTGCAGGCAAGGCCTTCCTGGCTCTGCTCCTCCCCTGCACCTGCTTGTTCCCTGCCTCTCATTCTAGCCCAAAAAGTGGTAGTTGCGGGAAGCAGCAGCAAACGCGGCAAATTCTTTACTCATTGACAGCGTCTTGCCACGTCACCAAGCAAGCCGTGCAATGATGGCGGGGAAGACAAGGAGCAATAACAGCAGGTGACAATGGAGGTGAGAAGGGAGGTATTAAGGGGTTCCTGGCCAAAGGCCTTCAAGAACCTCCTTGCACTAATTAGGGCAAACTTTTAAAAAATCACACCACGTACCTTAGTCAGTTCACTGTTGCAAGGATGCCTGTGGTATCGCTTAGAGCGTTGTGAGTAGCAGCACCTGAGATCATTTTTTCTGTACTTTTTTGCATTTCATTTCCTTCTGATGCAGAGTTTACACCTCCTTCTCCACCTCTGCCCCCACTATCCACACACAGACCAAGTGGACAACATCTATGACAGCTTATGCTAGAATAAACGGGTTCATCTTTAAACTGCCACTAGACTCTTTGTTGTTCCTGTTACTACATCTGCGCAAACCCAGTTCACACCCTGTGAATATTATATACATACACAATGCTGAATCTGTACAGAAAAAGTTGAAATAAACAGATGAGCAGTATTTTCTCATTGGGTGTACTAATCAATTATTGTACACATTCCAACCAAGGGCATCTAATATCAGCAGGTAATTTCTAAAATGTTAAATGTTTGCATTCTAGGCTTTTCATCTGCTAAATTTCTGCTTGTACTAAAATTGTTTAAGCACAGGTGTCCTGCAGCAGAGTGGGGTAGGGGATGGATATTGACATTATTAGCATTTGGCAAGTTTGCTAAGGGGTCTCCTGTCTCTAGCAAAAACTCTGGGCTAAGTTCTCTTTTACTGAAACTGAGCAGCTGCTGGTGCTGCCTCTCTGCCCACTGCTGTTGCTACTACCTCTTGTCGCCCCAGGCTCCACTTACCAAACCCAGCTCATAACTTACAGGCCTGGGAAGGAAAGTGTTATGATGTGCAGCTGACTCCATGTCCCACACAGTGCTCAGGGCCTCAGGGCATTCATGCTAAGCATAGCTGCCTGTGCAGTACATACCCACCCCCAATATTGTGAAGAAAATGAGGAAAGAAGCACGCCCTTCCCACAAACAGCATGTATGCGTGCGACTTTTTTAGATGTGCACAATGGTGCTTCTTCACTCTTCTTAGATGCTTTAGGCAGCCCTTCAGATTTCCTTACAATAGAGAAAGCTCTGGTACAGAGCATAGCAATGATACGGTGCCTGCCCAGACAGATGAGACTCTGCAATTATCTCCCTATGATACACCCTAAACAGCAACAACTTCCTTTGCAAACCTGAATACCAGGAAAGTCTACATTGGAAAGAATAAGCACATGGCATGCAGGAGAAGTACAAGATCTGCACTCTTCAAGACGCACCCGTCTCAAGGGACAATGCATAACCACCTGCTTCTTCTCTTCCTCTCCTGGTTCACTTATAAAGAAGCTACTGAATGAACTGAATTCCTATTTTGCTGGATAATCTTTTTCATCCTGAATGCAGTTCAGATGTATTTTTCCTACACATAAAAACAATTGCCTAAGGAAAAAAAGGAAAATTATTTATTTCAAACTTAGTGTGGGTCACACACATATGTACATTTCGACATATGAATGCAGTTAGATGCTCAGACATGGGCACATGATGAGCAAACATGTTTTAGGTGTTATGTCTGGATTTTCTTACATGCTAGTACTTTCCACATAGGAAAGTTCCTGCAACAGGTGAAATAGCCCCAGAAAGGGGTAGACAACTGAGAAAAGGTCTCACTTATTTCTATAGAACATCTGACATCCATGGATCAGAGGCAAAAGGTGATAGGAGAAAAGAACTTAATATTTCTATTAATGTGTCATTGTTATAGTCGTCTAGGAGAAAAGAACTTAATATTTCTATTAATGTGTCATTGTTATAGTAAGTTGAATCAAGGTGAATAGAGAATATGTTAAAGAACTGCAATCTAGAAGAAATTTTCAGTGAATTTTAATTGAATTTCAAAAAATGTGATTGAAGTTGAAAGAATAACAACCACTGATTTACAACGAAATCTTTTATTGGTAGTTCTTAGTTATTTTTTCTAACTCTTTAATTCATACACCTCTCTCAGAGGTAGGAAGGGAAAAAAAGACCTGACTTTCATTTCTGCTGGAGACCCACAATGATGTCAACTTTCTTCCACTTGGAAAAGGATAGGTGATAGGTGGTCAGCTATTTGACCATCCTTTCTGCTTTGCTTTGCTTTGCTTTGGAACAGGAGTGAGATGCCTGTGGCCCTCCAGATGTTGCTGGACTCCAACTTCCATTAGCCAAAGACAACATGGTCAGGAGCATGGTCAGGAGCAGGACTCCAGCATTTGGAAAGCCACAGGTTCCCCACTCCTACTGTACTGTATTCTCTATTCCGTAATACAAATGTAGTCCCAAGATAATTTGCAGAGGGCAGTGTGAGCCAGGCAATGGAAGGGAATATTTTCATAACTCCAAATTCCTTGTTGTCATTGCATGCCATCAAGTTTTCTCTTGACCTATAAATGAGTGCCTTCCAAACAGTCCTGCTCAGCTCTTGTAAACTCAAGGCAGTGGTTTCCTTTATAGTAAATCACTTCTGAATAGTCTTGCCTTCTAAAACTGTAATGAAAAAATCCAAAACAAAACAAGACATAGTGCTAGAAGATGAGGCTTCGAGTCAGAAGTCACTCAAGCAATTTAGTTTATTCCAGAATTCCACTTTGTGGATTCTTAAAATTGTTTGAAAATACTGATGTGATGTTATTAATTTCTGATAAGCAGTCTTGCACATAGTTTTTATCTAAGTAAGAAATTTGCATTTTCCTGCATACAAACTTGTATACAAACTTTGATTTGACACTGTGATGTCAGGATCCAGTTTTATTTATTGCAGAACATATCATGAATTTCGACATCTATTGAAGTTTTGACACAGTTGGATTGTGAGTGTATGTAAGCTGCAAGGAAGCAATGGAAGAAAGCAAATGAAAATCAAGTAAATAAGCAAATAAAAAGAAGCAGAAACATATGTATGATTATGAAAGCAAGCATATAAAGACATTAAGAAGCAAATTGCTAAAAACTGATATATGCGTGACTACGTCAAGAGGCAGAATGATTAACAGATCTTTTCCCCCAAAAATGAGTAGGCATAATAAAGATAGGTTGTTTACCTTTAAACATGGTTCTTCAAGTGGTTTTCTTGTGCGTTCACACATGTGCCTCAATTCAGGAAGCTTCCATAGCTGAAAAATTTAGATAGGAACCCTCCCACAGCTGTCCTAGTGTACACATCCTGAATTGGTCCCTGCCTATTCTCTTGGTTCCTTGAGACCATCCATTGTGGACCCAGAACTGAGAATGATACAGCAATATTGATGCTGGGGTGGGGGAAATATTCACCAATGCTGAAAATGCTGTAGACATGGTAGCGGAACTAGAATTGACACTGAAGAGGGGACAGTGGGCAGGCGATGTGACTGCACAAATGACCGTTTGAAGGACCACAGTTGCAAGTCAGCAACCTGTGTTTCTTCTTCATAGTCCCTATGTATCATGCATATGGGTGAGTAGCAAGCTGACTTACTGGAGCTAGATTGATGTCATCACCATAGAAAGGACTGTGAGCAGTCAGCTCTAGCTCAGAGATCGAGACACTAGAGCTTCACAGAGTTGAAAGAATTGGCCATGCAGCCACATGGAAAAGATCTGGTAAGGGAACCCTATGTGCTAAGGCAGTGGAGGCTACAATACAATTGGAGTGTGTTCTGATGGCATCAGTGAACTGGAAGCCAGTAATTTTATAGGGCAGAGTCATAACCATGTTTTTGCCACTGTAAACAAAGAAAGTGGCAAGGCTGTTTCAAAAAGAGTTGATCCAAGCTTATAGAAAGTGAGAGCCCATCTGATAGCAGCGGTGAGAAGTTAATGTTCCAAAGGAACCAGTGTGGTGTAGTGGTTAAGAGTGCAGGACCAAGACTCGGATGATCTGGTTTGTAGTCTCTGCTCAGCCATGGAGCCAACTGGGTGACTTTGGGCCAGTCACAGACTCTCAGACCACCTACCTCACAGGGCTGTTTTTGTGGGGATAAGATTTGGAGCAGCAGGATGAGAATGATGTAATGATGAATTCACTCAGTTGGTAACCAAAAAACTAACCTCTCATGACAGGAAGCTAAGATCAACCAATACCAACTGTTAAAGGATCGAGACATCAGGACATAGACAACTACTGGTCAGTTCCACTAAGAGGCCTGCCAACTCTTTATTTCAAATGCTCTGGAGAAACTATTGAACAAGATAGCAGGAGAAAACAGAAGTACCTGAAAGGCAGAAATAGCAGCTGGTATACTGGAATAAAATAATATTTTAGGCCGAAGCAGAAAAAACTTTCTATTTCCTATTCAAGGAAGACTGTGTAAAAGCCCTCCTACCTGCGTCTAAAATCTCTTGAATAGGAGGAAGGAGGTTAGACTGGGTGGTGGGGCAAAGTATTCACATTGTCACTTCCAAGTTCCAGATGATGGATCCATCCATTTTTCTATGTGAGAAGTGAAGGGGTCAATGGAAACCAGCACTACTCATGTAACATCCTAATTTTTTTCTCAGAAGATTCAGTATAAGATCTATTAAACACTGCAGCTTCAGACTCATAGGTGCCACAGTAGCAATCAAAGAAAAACTAAGGGAATAGGTGAGGAGCCCATTGAAGACATGCATGCTAGCAGAGTGGGGGAAGTATTCTCACCTGGACTCCTCAGCTATGGGAATTTCTTGACCTTTGTACAAAAGCAGAGTCCCATAGGTGTAATGCACAGAAACCATGAAGAAGAAAAGTAGGAATTCATGTGTGTTAACTATTTGTGAATGTTCTGAACGTGAGGATCTCAATTAGCAAGTGTGTGTGTGCACTTCTCAATCCATGCAAACCAGTTGCTGTTGTACAACAGCATGAGATGCAGAGGCTTGTAGAAAGCCAGTCAGAGCAGGTAAGGCATGAGAAATGACATGCAGCATGAGATGGACAACTGCATCTCTTCCTTAACTATTATTTAAAGGAAACGAACAGGTAACACACACATTATAGAAAGGCCTTTCAAGGAAATTGGATGCCTAGAGATGTTCAAGCAAAAAGATACATTTTACTCTGTGAGAAACACAGAATACCCATGCCACTAGATACTTTTGTTCACACTTGAAAATGGCGGGCTGAACAATGATAAGTCAAGTCCCATGGCAAGTGACTCTAAATGAGAAAAGGAGTCCAAGATGGATGAATATTTTTAAAAATGGAAATTCTAAAGGCACAACTACAAACAATTCCAGCAAAGAGAAAAGGTAGAAGACAACAGAATAAGACTATGTGGCTTCACAAAAAGCTTAGAGATGATCTGAAAGCAAAAAAAGGACAGGTATAGGAAGTGGAAGGAGGTCAGGCTACAAAGGAAAAATACAGGTGGGTAGCAGGGAATTGTAAGGATGGCATCAGAAAGTATAAAGCTAGGAATGAACTGAGGCTAGTGAGGGATTCTAAAAGCAACAAAAAAGCCAAAAAGACGAGGAAAGAAATGTGGCTTCAGCTATTCAGTGTGGATGGCAAAATGGTAACAGATGATTAAAAAAGGCAGAAGTGCTAAATTCCTACTTTGGCTCAGTCTTCTCCTAAAATAAAATCTCTGATCTCCTCGATGAAGGGAAAGTACAAGCTGAAAGAACAGGATGGCTGTTTGAGACTGATAGGCAAATGGTCAAGGATCATCTAAAAGATACATCTTCCTCTGTGAGACACACAGAATACCCATACCACAGGATAGTTTTGTTCACACTTGTTCACACTTGAACAAGTTCAGATCTCCAGGGCCCGATGACCTCCATCCTAGAGTCATAAAGGATCAGGTCAAAGAACTCTTAGAAACTTTTAGACAGGGTAAGTGCCAAATGACTGGAGAAGGGTTAATGTTGTCCCTATCTTCAAGAAAGGAAAAACAGAAGAACCTGGGAACTACAGAACAGTCAGTCTGGCATTAATCCCTGAAAAAAGTCTGGAACAAATTATAAAGCAGCAAGGTCTGCAAACACCATGAAAACAATGTAGTAATTACTACAAGCCAACATGGATTTATCAAGAACAATTCCTGCCAGACTAATCTGATTTCTTTTTTAAAAAATTAGGTAACCTCTCTGCTAACTGTGGGAATTCTGTGAACATAACCTATCTTGATCTTAGCCAAGCCTTAGACAGACTTCTCCATGATAATCTGATCAACACAGCGGGCTAGATGGAACAATGATCAGGTGGATCCACAGTTGGCTACAGAATTGGACTCAAAGTGTGCTCATCAATGGTACCCTCCCAAACTGGAGAGAGGTAATAAGTGGGATGCTGCAGGGTTCAGTGCTCTTGGGCCCAGTGCTCTTCAACATTTTTATTAATGATTTGGATGAGGAAGTGCAGGAAACAATTATCAGATTTGCAGATGACAGAAAACTGGGTGGAATAGCTAATATCTTGGAACTCAGAATGAAGATTCAATGTGATCTTGATAGGCTGGAGTGCTGGACTGAAAACAAGAGAATGAAATTCAATAAGGACAAATGCCAAGTTTTGCATGTTGGAAAAAGAACCAAATGCATTATTATAAGATGGGAAATATTTGGCTCAACAATACTGCAAGTGAGATGATCTTGGAATTGTTGTAGATCATAAGCAGAATATGAGTCAACAATGTGATGTGGCTGCAAAAAAGGCAAATGGTATTTTAGGTTGCATTAATAGAAATATCACTTCCACATCTAGTGAAATGGGAGTTCCCCTTTACTCAGCACTGGATAGGCCTCATATGGAGTATAGTGCCCAGTTCTAGACACCTTAAGAAAGAGGCAGACAAGCTGGAAAGGGTTGAGAGGAGGGCAACAAGGATGGTCCAGGGCCTGGAAACAAACCCTATGAGGAAAGACTGAAAGAACTGGGCATGTTTAGTTTCAAGAAGTCTTTGGTCCTCAAGACTGAGGAGAGATACGACAGCACTCTACAAGTACTTGAAAGGCTGTCACAAAGGGTGGGACAGGATCTCTTCTCAATCATCCCAGTGTATAGGACACAGAATAATGGAGTCAATTTACAGGAAGTCAGATTCTGGCAAGATATCAGAAAAAAATTCCTGTTAGAGCAGTACAACAATGGAAGCAATTACCAAGAGAGGTTATGAGCTCTCCCACACTAGAGGCATTCATGATGCAACTGGATAGTCATCTGAGAGGGATGGATTAACTTGGTGTCCTGCACTGATCAGGGGGTTGGACCTGATGGCCTTCTGGCCCCTTCTACCTCTACTATTTTGTAATTCTAAGAATAGCAATCAGCTCAGTTCTCACTGGTTCTTTGTAATGGATGTCAGTCTAGGACATATTTCAGACACGGCAAAACCTGTGTCCATCCCAAGTGGTTCTCAGCATTCTCCTTTAGTCAAATTCTTCTGAGCCTATGCAGTATCTACATTTCCCACCTCCACATATTGCCCATCGTAATGGCAGCTGTTTTTGCTAGTATTATAGTAACGTTGCATTAATCAGTTGCTCACAAATAACAGGAAGACTGGTTAGAATATAGAAGCACAATGTTATCATGGAACTTTCCAAGTTTTATTTTTGTCAAATTGTATAAAACTTCAAGAATGAAAATTTCACCATCACAAGGATTCAACCATCTGTTAGCATGACCAATAGAATTTATTAAACATTGTATGTACAACTATTTACATATGTTTCAACTGGGAAATATTAAAATAGACAATGTACAATTTAAGAATTTTTCATTGAGGGACATCTGGAAGGGAGGAGAGGAGACACTGAAAGGCTTGTTTAGAGAGCAATTTGATCATCCTTAAGATTTTGAACAAAATACTCTCAGCATAGTTAAGTCATAGGCATGGCATTATAGCAGCAGAGCAATAGACAAATGGCTCTGGGAAGTCAAGGTGTAATCCATTAAGCACTGCTGCAAACTACACTGAAAGAGGCACTCATGCAAATTTCTCTGAATGAATGGATGCTGTACTGAAGCAGTGCATGGTGGAATGGCACCACAAGTCGCAATAGTTTAGGTACCACACATTAAGGGAAAACTTGAACTGAGCTAGCATGCAATACTGCTCAGTGTCAAATCTGAACAGTCATGGTGATGTACAAGCAGCTAAATGAAACACATGCCTTTTAAAAGAAAATTGTCTATACACCACACATAAGAAACAACAACTTTGGTCCAATAAAACATTAGACAAAACAGTTTTACAATTAAAATATCTATTTTTATACAGGGCTGAACATTAAATACAAGAATATTTACATTTGCACAATATGTATAAAATAAGTTATTTTTAAAAATGAAAACAATATTACATCTTTTCAAAAAAGAAAACTGTACAGTTAACCTATAAATTATATAAGATGAACAGACTCTCACTCCTCATGTTCCTATAAGCTTATAATTTCTTCCACAGGTTTGTTGATTTTTTTTATAGGAGTTTAAGTTTAATAATAAAAATCATTAAAGTGAACTTTAAATAGGAAGAACTTCAGTGGATTTCTTGTAACAGCTGCCAGCGCTGCTAAATCTTCAGTGAAAGATTATTGTACATAAATAGATCTGTTGGAAGATGCTTTTGATCTAAAACCTAAAATAAATACCATTTAGTAATAAATGGTATGTGCATTTACAATATTGAATAAGATCTTGTGAAGCATTTCGGAAGGAATATATGGAATACTGGAAAAGGCAATATTCCACATTAGTGCTATATTTTAAACAATTTCATTTATGTCCCATAACCTTAGCTGTAAAAGACAGCAGAGATTCTAGCTGTCATATAGGTGTCAATTCAAAGTCATCATTAACATCCACAAGAGGAACATAGAATTCCTGAATTTCATAAATGCTGATCGATTTATAAGTTGCTGGATCAAGTTCTTGTAGTTTAAGCTGCCATTCCAGTCTCTGAACAGCGTTTAAAGCTGCTGCTTCGTGTTGCTGCCTCATCAAGAGACATGTCTATTTCAAAATAAACAGATAAATATTCAATTATTCCCAACACACTTCTAATGTGAACACTGCATAGGCAGCTATATAGTGTCAACTTCATAGTTTCCAAGTCTATCAAACCCATTGGTCCGAACCTTGTGATCCTACCTATTCTGTAATGACCTATCCTGCAGAGTCTTGTATAATCTGAATTTGCAATGGAAACATTAGTACAAGTAATGAATGCTATTTTTTTTTAGCTGTACTGATATGTTTAAATTTCATTAAATGTTTCAGAAGCAATTTAATATTCCCAAAAAGAATGCAGTAGCCTTGGACCACTTGGGTGTTAATATCTCCTGTCCTCAGCATGTTCACCATTCCAGTTTTAGCAGGACCTTTAAAGGCAGGTGTTTATTTTGCACCATTTTATAAATCTGTAATTCATTGTATATATACTACAACCTCAAATGCCAATGACAGTATTATGGTGAATGGAAGTTCTTTTGTGTTCATACATATGTCTTCTCTTTATTCCCCCTGCCTGCAGCAACTCTCATTACACTGGAAACAATTTTCAGTGTTTGGCATGCATGACCTAAGGGGTGAGAGGGGCCTACTTTAGGATGTATTTTCAATCACTCAGCTCAGAAGTTCTTTTCAGCTTTTGAGGCTAATTCCATAAATGGACCTCTTTCTCACAAATTTGTCTCTGCTGCATGCATCCAAGGTCTATGTGGCCCTTTGGATCCCATTTCACATCTCTTGAAAGCTAAGAATGTAAGGGCCATTTTAACATCGAGATTGAAGTTACGCATGCTTAAGTCTCACTAAACACAATGGGTTCGTTTCAATGGGTGTGCTTAGAACAGACACATTAATTTCAATAGTCTACCTCAAGAGGGACTAAATCTGAAATCAATTAAATGGTACATTTTTATAGTTTATGAACTTGAACAGATATACCAAGAACAGTCTCATGAAGGCACTATGAAGTACAAAAAGTCCAGTTAACGAGCCCTGCAACAGTATCCAACTGTGTCATTCTGTGCATTCAAACAACGCTAGAGGAACTCTACTGTGTCGTGTTGCTGGGCAAGCATAACATGCACCTGGATCTGCACAAATCTCAGTTTGGCTGGGTTCTTCTCCTGTGAATAGTTTGGAACCTAGTATCTGCTAGTACAACACACTGGAATGACAAACTGGATTTTGCCCTTGATTTCCCCATTTAGTATAATATAAACAGGCAGTTTCACAGACAGGCATAATTAACACAGAGCTATGACAATGCATTAATTCTGAAAACCCATGAATGCAGGAGCCTCATGAGTCTGCTGAAGTTTCATATATGCTAGGAACCTGTTGCCAATGGCTCTTCCTTAACTGTGACCTGGCAACAGTATCTTGATCAGGCTGCAGAATGGAGGGAGAGGAGATGCACAACCACTTTTGTCTCTGCTGAGACACCAACTCCTTCTGCCTCTTCTTTTTTCAACAGTTTCCTTCCCAGCTGGTTTTTATGCAACCTAAAAACCAGTGCCCCGCTTCTTCTTCCCTCTTTCCCCTGTGCCATGTCTTTTGGAGGGAAAGGACCTTCTGTTTTTTTTATTGAATAGCAAGCCTCTCTGAGAGTTTGAATAAATAAATATTTACGTTTGCAGTTGAAATGGTCCAAAGTGTGGGATGGAACCTAACAAGCATTAGATGGTGTATTTTTTTCTAGTGAAAAGGATTTTCTGGCAAGGTCCAATAAGATACATACCTTTAGTTTGTCAAATTTATCATCCACATCCTGCAACCATGACATAAACTGTCTAGCATTAAATCGATCTCTAACTGATGTTTTACTGTCATCAGTCTGTAAATCAGAAATAATAGCCAGTGTTAGTTATTAGATAATGGTAATTCATTTCTGTGCTAAACCAAGTATATTGGATGGGTCTATATATTTCAAATGTTACAGTGATAAAAAAAAAGTAGCTTGTCTCCAAAAGTCTCTTCTGCTCATGGACTCTTATGTAATCTCTTTTTAAACCATTTTTTTAAACAGTCAACTACAATTTATATGCTATAGCCAAAATCAGTAGTGTTTGTATAACCATTCATGGAACATCAGTAACACATTCTCCTTCAGCTCATGGCTATTTGGATTCACATCATTATGGTTAAGTGTATAAAAATATATTAATATCTCAGTTGCCTTTTTTCTTTATTTTGTGTGAAGTAATTTACAAAAGACTTTGTGCTTGCAGGCTTTGTAATGTAACTGCACCACAAAACAGTTTCAGCATTTTTGTAATGGTCACATGCTCCATGCTATTTTAATCCTTGTTTTGGAATATTGATAGTTTTTATGTTTCATTTAAAATTTACAACTATAAATCTTTGGACAACATATGTAAAATATGCAAACATCCTTAAGGCATAAATACATGAACATAGTAACTTAAGAAGAGCTCTGCTGGATTGGACCAACAGGTTCATCTAGTCCACAATATTTCAAGAAAAATCCATGATTTTCATAATAATTCTAGGTTAATTTATTAGATTTAGATAATACTTTTCGTAACTATACTGGGACATTAGACTGTTTTTTAAATTCTACTCTACCCCACCCGACTCTGCAGGTTTTACTAAACTTTGTTTTCTACCTAAGTACACATTAAAGGGTCATTAGAAGGAAAATATCTGCATACCCCTCCCATATCTCATTCTGCTGTCTCCACCTCTGCTTTGCATTCTAAAGAAGACAACTTAAAAGGGCTATGGGAAGTGCAGTAATATTTCCCATTTCCTTCTAATGTCCTGTTATGCTGTCTATGTATATTTTTAGGAAAAGGATCTATGGAGCTTCTGGGAAATCCTCTGCACACAACCATTATGCTTGTGGAGTACTGAAGTGTGCTCTAGAGTCTTTTTTTGTTTGCTCACTGCAGCATTTTAAAAGTGAAAGCTCAACAATTACGTGAACAGGAAGAGATTAGATTTCACACTAATAGGTACTATTCTTAATCTAGCAGTTACCTCATACTGTCACAAATATAAAATAAATTCTAATGATGGATTAAAACAATAACATGAATTAGATATCACAAAACCCTAGAAGCAGTCTGCTTTTACCTGGGTGTCCAGAGGCACATTATATACTTCAGCATCTAACAGTACTGTGCACGCGCTGAAAGGTAACGTCTGATTAGCTAAAGTTCTTGCTGCTCTGTAATGAACACGCAGTACTTCTTGCTCATTGGAAACAATAAGTTTTTCCTAATGGAACAAAAATTAAAATGTAGACTTAATGAACATATCATTTCATCAACCTTTTTTATTTCCTAGTTGAAGCTCTCTGGACAGTGAACAATAGTAATAAATACAGTAGAGAATAAAACAAGAATACAATAAGTACACATCAACACATTTAAAACCACATTTTTATAACTAACAAACCAGTCTATACTGCTATGTCTGTTGAAAAACAGCAGGCGATACCCTCCCCACCAGTGCTATTTGGAGTTGGTAAATGCTTCCTTATTCTGGCACCAAAAATATAGTAAAATCAATGCCAAGGCTTTATTGAGAAGCTTGTTTAATAATTTGGGGGCTATCACACAGAGGGCCTCGTTCCTTCCTGCCCCCAGACAAGCCTTCTTCCGAGGTGGCAATTAGAAGCAGGTCCCAGATCTTGATCATAGTGTATGGGTAAGTTTGTTGCTGGGAGAGGCATTCTGTCAGGGATTGTGGTCCCAAGCTGTACCAAGCTTTTCAGGTTAAAACCAACATCATGAATTGGGATTGGAAACATACAGTCAGCCAATGCACGTGGGCCAGAATCGGTGTTATGTAATTGGACCTTCTGGTCCCTGTTGCTAATCTGGCTGTTGCATTTTGCACAAGCTGAAGCTTCTGAACAGATTTCAGGGGCAGCCCCACATACAGTACATTACAGTAATCTAGCTTAGAGATGACCAGGCTATTCCTGTCCAGATAGCGGCATGGCTGGTCCACCAACCAAAGCTGGTAGAAGGCTCTCCATGCTGCCTAGCCCTCAAGTGATAAAGCTGACTCAAGAAACACCTCCAAGTTATGAATCTGCACCTTCAAGGGAAGTGTGACCCCATCCAGAACAGGTTGCATTCCCTCCATCTGGTCAGAAGAACCACCCACTAACAGCATCTCAGCCATGTTTGGCTGAGTTTCAGTTTGTTAGTTCCCATCTAGACCACTGTCACAGCCCGGCACTGGTTCAGCATATCTTCAGCTGCTGAAGATGAAAAGCAGAAACAGAGCTGTGTGTCATCTGTGTACTGAGGACAATGCACTCCAAAACTCCAGATGACCCAGCAAAAGCAGTTTCATGTAAATATTAAATAGCATGGAGAACAAGACTAACCCCTGAGGTGCCCCATGTCAGAGAGTTCAAGGGGCTGAATAGTAGTCCCCAAGTACCATCTACTGGAATCAACTCACCAAGGAGAAGCAGAACCACTCAAATGTAGCACCCCCTGCTCCCAACTCAAACAGTAACCCCAGAAAGACACTTTGCTTGATGGTATTGAAAGCCACTGAGAGATCCAGGCACAAAATGGGGTTACCCCACCTCCTCTCCATTTCCTCACCGTTCCTTCTTTTTTGTTTTCTGATTTAGCAAAAGCAACCTTTCCACATCTTCATGAACTAAGGCACAACAAGAGAATATGCTGAGATTTTGCTCTGGAACCTTCTCTGTAAGGGATTACACCAAGCATTGAGGGCAGAAATATTCAATTTAACTTTTTAGGTATTTTTAATAATTTTTATTTTTTTCCTTCTCATCCTCTAGCTTTAAAACGGCTGTATCAATGCTAAATAAATGTTAGCAAGAATTGTATGTTAGTCTTACCCTTTCAATACTGTGCTGTAAACGAAGTTTCATCCTTACAACTTCTTGTTGTCTAAAGAGTTCTTTAAGTGGATCTGACAGTGAAGGTGGTGGTGTAATCTGTAAAAACAATTCCATTAAATATCAAGTTCATGAAATAGTATATACGAGTTGGCTTGAACAAAAAATACATTCTACTGAAAGAAAAATATGACTTTAAAAAGCGACATATTTGGCTTATGCTGTTGTAATACTTTGAAATATAAAGTTTGCTTTGTATTTTTTTGCAGCCTTTAAAGTATAGCAGCCTCAGCTGGCTGAAAGCTGAAAGGAGCTGTAATACAGTATGTCTGCAGGGCACCAGGCTGGAGAAGCCAGCCTTAGAGCTTTCAAAGTTTTTTCTGTTTGCTATTTCAGTTCTGGCAATTAAGAACTCGGTGGTGAGTTCAAATGAAGATGCAAGATACTCTTTATTCCCTTCCTTCAGTCAATTTCCCCATTCTAAAAGTTCCCTGTTTTGGAAACTCTTTATGTAAAGTTTTCCCGTTGTTAATCTCCATTGTCTTGCTCACACAGTTTAATAGAAATGGAAGATGTTTATGTTACATCTTCTCAGAAGTCCAAATCTTCAAAAATATTCCAAGAAATCACACTGACAGAGAACTTTATAGCACACTATTTTACCTTCTCTTCTTGTGTTTACTTTTACTAAGGTGTTTTCAAACAGTTGTTGATTGGCAATTTTCATAATAAGTATGAATTTGTCCTTTGCGCAAGAAACAATGTGTGAAGATTCTGCATATTCAGCAGAGGCAAAAGTCAAAGATGGTATTTGCACATAAAGCTAAACCATGGTTTAGTATTCTAAGCAGCACTTTGGGTCCATGCACCTCCCTTCTGGCACAGTCACAAGCTTTCAGTTCTGTTTCAGGCTTATGGCAGAGTGATGGTGATATCTGAAACTGTGTAAGTTGCTTTATCCACTATAGTTTACCAAATCAAGCCATCTTCAAATGATGCTAGACAAAAATGGCTTGTTTTAGTAAATTATAGTAAATAATTGTTAAGATTGGCCACAGTTTAAGATTCAGAGGTAAAACTAAATTGTGGTTATTTTTTTAAAGCTCCCAAAATCTTGCTCACAGCTATAATGGGAGGAAGAAAGGGAAGAGTACACATGTGCATGACTTATACAAGCTCATCCACATAAACTATGGTTTTCATGTTATATATGAATGCAGTCAAGTCCGTGTCAGGTGACAAGGAAGTAATTCCTAACAATTCCTTACACAATTTTCTACCAAGAAAAAGTCTGTTTTTCAAAAGTCTCTGCAATATTTTAGTTATAAACCCTTTTCATTTATGTTATGGCTTCTTGTTATAAAAGTCATTATGTAGGTGATGAAATGAGCATGATGCTGCACTCCAAAATAAAACAAATGACCATTTTTATAATGTTTTTAACAAGTGTTATAAAATGTAACTGTTGATATTTACATGCAGGGCTTTTTTTGTCATAGAATGCACCGGAACGGCGTTCTGGCACCTTTTTTTCCAATGGATTTTATGAAGTGATTTTGAACTGTAGCAGATCAGCAGCAAACATCATTCACATAGTGCCTGCAGGCTGCTTTTGTGTCTGCTATCTGCTATCTGCTAGTGAGATAGGCAGATACACTGCTCGCTCGGCTTGGGATTGGTGTGTGCGGTCGCATGCTTACTCCCTTGAACATGCTCCTCTTCCCACTCATCATCACCACCACCACCATCATTTTATCTATTTGTTGATCTACCTGCTATAAATTCATAGACACAGTAATAGCCCATTTCTCAATTCTCATTCAATAATTCAGCCAAGAGTGAATAGATTTGTCTGAACTCCCTTGAAGCTTACTGCCGGCGACGTGAGTTCCGGTGTCTTTTTTTTTTTTTTTTATACAAAAAAAGCACTGTTTACATGAGAGAATTGCCAACTCTCCACAACACTGTATATACCATGCACTACAGGCCTATGAAGAGAAGCACGGCAAGCCTTGATTTTCAATTCATGCACAGCTGCAAAGGAAGGAAGCAACTTAGCTTCCTCCCATCTCAGACAACTCTAGCTGAGATGTTTTGATGATTGTTGAGAGTATACATTCTCCCTTTAACTCACATATCCATTTACTTACAGTTGGAATGCATATCTTGCTCAAGGGATTGCCATCCAATAGATACGATCCATTGAAGGTCACATATTCATCATAATACTGAGGTGCTTGAGGAATAACACTGCATAGTAATTTACGCTTCTCTTCTATTTTCTTTCTTATGTGCAAGTATTCAAAGTATGGATTTGCTCTCTCTGTATTGTATGGCTGAATCTCTTCTAGTTTTAGAGAGTCTACAATAGCTGCCAAGGACTGATGAGTCTTTTCTTTAGCTTGCATCAAAGATGGATTCACTTGTACAGGCTGAGGAACACGTGACAGTTTTCTTTTACGTGGATGATGCACTTGAGCATCATCTTCCTCAGTCAGCCTTATCCTTCCTTTAATAGAGGCAGATGATTCAGAATCTCTTTCTGATGTCTGGGGACAAACAGTTAGATTCTGCTTGTTCTGATTAGCAAGCAAATTTGCTCTATTCCTTGTAATTCTTTGAGGAACTTCATACTGTTGTGCTTTATGATCTTCTATTGTTTCTTCCAGTTCTGATTTAATAGTTGGGCTGTATTTATGTTCTTCAAGTCCAGTCAACTGTGAATGGCTTTCCAAACAGGGTGAAAGGCACTGCTGCACATTTTCTTCCACTGAACTGTTTTCTATGTTGTCAACATGAAAAAGTTTTCTGTTATACTCATTTGTACTTCCTTTAAGTGTTCTGGCATTTAAATCCTGTAGATCTACGTCATTTTTATTACCACCCATAAGGGATGAACAAAGATCATCAGAATGGGCTTTTTCACCTTGGATCTGAATATCTATCATGCTATTATCTAGTTCATCAGCTTGTGATGTCTTATAAATAAGCTTACTAACTACAGATGAACTTGCATTAGGATGTGGGCGAGGATCATTTGCAGTGAACTCCTTTTCAAAATTTTGTGAAATATCCTTAGTCAAGCTTTCAGGATACACAGTGATAAGCACATCTGACTTTTTATTGCTTGATAAGAATTGTTTTTCCATTTTCTTTTTACTGTTAGCATCTACATCTAAAATTGAACTGGAAGCTTGAATGGCACTTTGTTGGTGCTTAATAATTGAAGACTCTTGGCTGATAATATCTGGTAAAGCTGCATGTTTTGATACACAGACAGTATCTATGACTGGCTGAATCCGAGATGGGCAGGAAGACGGAAGACACAAAAATGCTCCTGATTCTGGTAATGTGGAATTTGCTATGTTTTCAGCATGATGAACAGAAGGTTCCACATTTTTCTGCTCTTTCATGATTTTATTTTCAGAATTATGTATGACTGGAGCTGTTGTTGCTTGTTGCTCACAACCTGCATAATTTGAACAGGTACATTCACTGTTTAATGTGTTAAATCTATCCAAAGGCACATCCCATGGTTTACTTGATGAGGTCATGTTATTCTGGTTACTCTGCTCTAAAGATGTATGACTTTCTCCTGGTGGGCTTGATAGCATAACATTTTTAATGACTGCATCTGATGCATTAGTTTTGTTAGAATTGGGTCTAGTTGGTGATGAGGCAGAACTGGAATATAAGTTTGACATTCCAATTTGGGAATCCTTTTCAAGCAAATTACAGCATGGTGATTCATGCTTAGGAGAACTGTGACTCTGAGAAGAGAGCAAAGTACTGTGATTTTCTTCCAAAACACGGTTCTGCTTTGTATTTTCATAAACAACAGCTGGCATACTGCATCTTCGTACTTCTACAACTGGTCTGCAATCATTTATAACAAATTTAACATCTTCGACAGAGGCTGATCTAACATAAGCTGGTGGAAGTCTGTTTGAAATGGGTGTTTTATTACGTTCTGGCAACTCTGATAAACTGTCAGTCTCGTGGTGGGCAGGTGATTTGGCACTGGGTAAAAATGGTGAATGTGAAAAAGACATTTGAGAATCAGATCCTTCAAGCATAAAGTCTGAATCATATTCAGTTATGGGTCTTGGAGGAGTGACTGTAGTATGGCAAGAATCCTCTGAACTAGCAACTGAAATCATAGACACTGATCTGGATGTTAGCTCTGTCTTTTCACTTTCTGATCTGGGGGACCTACTTAAAGTATTGTCCAGTAGTAGGGATGGTTTTCCACCAGCTGCCAAGTTCTTTATGTCAACAGACTGTGACCGGCTACTTGTAGCATCTTTCGGCTGTTTATCTTTCGCACAAGCATCTGACAACTCAGAACTTTTTGAACGAATCAGCTCTTTGTTTTTTAATTCAGTAAGTGCATGTTTTGTTTTGTCCTTATCTTTTATTTTGTTAAGTTCTGAACAGGAGCGATTCTTTAATCTTTCTTTTTCTTTCTGTTTTATTTTTTCTTTGTGTTTTCTATGCCACTGTTCAATTTCCAAATCTTTAAGACTAAGCATTCTTTCAAAGCTTGTCTGCATCAGATCATCATTTAATAATCTCTTTTCTTTAGGCCGAGTGTCTTTAGGTGCTGGTTTAGACTTAAGCTTTTCAGTTTCAGGTTTTAGTTTAGGTACATTATTTTGCTGCATTTTATCTTTATGTTTGTCACGTTCTTTATATCTGTCTATATCTTTATCTTTCTTGTCCTTCTCTCTTCCATCTGGAGTTTTCAGCAATTCATCTTTTGGCTTTTCTTTCAAAGTCAATGTTTTTTCATTACTGCACCTCTTCTCTTCTGGTACATGCTTTATATTTGCAACTGTTGAACTATCCCGTTCTTTCAACTTCTCTTTTTTGTCAGTTTCCTTTTCTTTTTCTTTGTTTTTTCCTTTCTCCAGTTTTGAATTTTCACCTTCCTTTTCAGAAACCTTGGACTTCCTTTCATTGCCAAGCTTTTCTTTGCATTCAGACAGGTGTTTATCATTTTTTTCTTTGTCGTGCTTCTTGTCAAGTTTTTCTTTGATTTTTTCTTTGTCATCAATCTTTTTAATAATACTAACACTTTTTAATTTGTCATTTTCTTTATGAGTTTTTTCTGATTGCTGTAAATATGACTTTTCTTTTTCTTTCATTTTTTCAACATTTTCATTTTCTGATTTTTCTTTTTCGGACTTATGTTCACATTTTATTTTTTTCTCTTTGTCTACATTTTTTCTTTCTACTTTTTCAGTTGCAGAGTTTCGCTTCTCTAGCTTTTCTCTATGTTCCTTGCTGTTTTTTTCCTGCTTCTCAATGTCTGTTTCTTTCTCTACCACAGACATAGTTGTTATGTCTCTAACGCTTAAGCAAAAGAGTTCTGTTTCTTTCTCAGTAAATATGCTCTCTTTTTCTTCCTTACTATCTTTTGTTTTCTCTTCCTTGTCAATTTCTTTTTTATTTTTATCCCTCTCCTCTCTAAAATTTCTCTCTTTCTGAAAGTTTTTCTCTTTTACATATTTATCTTCTTTCATCAAAACTTTTTCCAACTTAGATTTCCTCTCTGAAGTTTGAGATTCATGGTCTACACTTGAGTTATCTTCTGCCTCATCACTTTTAAAAAAATTTTCTTTCCAAAATTCTCTATCAAATTCAGTATTCCTTTGGAGCTCCTTAGAACCTTCCCTGTGCTTGTGTTTTTCTTTCTCTCCATCCTGCTCCTTTTTGTGTTTATCCTTTTCTCTTTCTTTATGCTTTAATTTATGCTTCTTAATTATTTTTCCCTCCTTATCAACCTTTTTCATCAAACATTCAGGGTTTTCGAAGGATGGGCTATTATCTTCCTCTTTAAGTTTAGGACAGGATTTTTCACCAAATTCTGAAAGAAACTCTTTCTGATGCTTACTTTTTTCTTTGTTCTTGTAGGGTTTCCCACTGGAGCTTTCCAGCAGAAACTCCGGATCTGCATTATGGTCATATCGAGCTAATTCAGATTGTGATGTTATTTCTGACCCTCCTGGGGATAAACAAGTTTTAACGTTCTCTTGTTTCAGGGGTACTGACTGCTTTTCAATTAATCCACAGGGATGCTTGGGGGATCTCCCAGCAGTCATGTGGAGTAAGGGTAAAGAAGAATCATCCTTGGGGTTAAAAGTTTTTCTAAAATTCTCTTCTTCCCTGCTTTTGTCTAAGGAATCTAATACGGAAGCACTGATGTTTGTCATTCTGGAGTTATCTTTTTCTAGCTTTAATTGCTGGTTCTCTTTATTTTTGCTTTGATTTTTTAGTTTTCTTTTGACTTTTCCTTTTTGTTTATATTCATTGAAAACATATTCTTTTTTAACCTTTGTATCAGAATTTGCCATTTCTGTGACAGTACATGAAGGAGAGATTATCTTCTTGTCTTGAAGAATGTCTTCATCTGAACTTTCGGAACTTGAATATAAGACTCTGGAGGGCTTCTGCTTTTTATTTTTAAATGATTTTGGAAATGCTACCTTTTCTTGTTTAAGAAATAAGTTACTCTGTTCTATTTCTGTTTCATCCTCTTTTCTCATATCCTTCCTAGGTATATGTCTGCCATCAATCATTTTCTTGACTTCATCCTCATCATCATCTTTAAATTCATATTCATCAAGAGCAGATGAAAGTGATGTCTTATTAGGAACATGCTTGCTATCATTAACTACAGATTCCTTCTCTGTTTCAGAATCAACATTTCCATCTATACTTGAAGGATTTATAGATGGAGCCTCTTCAAGATCTAGAATAGAAAATGAAAAAAGTTATCAATACATTAACTTCTCAACTATAATGACAATTGTGGAAAATCACATACAGATTGAATACATTTCTAGCCATATGTTTTTATTCTGTTAGCCCAAATTAGGGAACAGCAGCTCCTCCTCTCTACCATGCTGAGAGAACTGCATAGCTTTCAGCAGAGAATTGGGGGATATGACATCAGTGGGCATGGAGGGCCTGCTAGGGTGAAATTCCCTGCAGTCTTGGTGTAGACAAAACTAAGCTAGACAGACCCAAAACTAACCTGGCATAAGGCAGCTTTCTACTTATCAGAGCTACTGGTTCTCCTGAGGAGGCCAGGTTGTTCAGCATCAGACAAGTTTTGCCTCCATCTCAGTTGTTAGTGTGGAATTTTATTTTCCTATACAAACTGATAATCTTAATTTATATGGGAGTAAGTAATGGCCTACATGCAGTTAGGGAGATCATGTTCTCTCATGTCCTTGTTACCCTGTTATTTGGATTGAAGCATGTTCTGTCCCTGTTTGAATCTGTCTTAGATTACTGTTTATTTACTTTATTCCAGGATACTCAGTGGAAATAACAGAACCATATCAGCCCTTATCTGCATGATCAGGATTCTGTGTCCTGGTCCTTTAAGAGTGTAACACTACATTTGGACATGGTATGTACCTTCACAGATGACTAAAGAAATGCAATTAAAGGTTGTTTTCTAACCTGAACAACCTTCTTCATCATCAGAAATGGGAACTTCCCTTTTCAGTAATAGTTCCAATTCTTCTGTTTCCGCTACATCAACAGGTCTTTCTCCATGTTTGTTGGCCTGAAATGGATTCCCACCATGTCGGAGGAGCAACTTCACGATCTGAAATATTAGATTATCCTTTTAGTTACTTGTGATCTTTACACCAATATTTATATAATATCATTTTATACAATTCATGAATGGCACATACTTTTCTATGTCCACTACTTGCAGAATCATGGAGAGGTGTATCATCATCTAGTCCTTGAGTATTCACATCTGCTCCTGCAGCTATCAAGACCTTAGCAACATCATAATAACCAGCATTACAAGCTTCATGGAGTGGTGTCCAGCCTATTATGAAAGAAGAAAATCAGGTTTTCTTAATAGCAGATTTTAGTGTTTCATAAACAAAATTAAATAATTTAAAAATAAAGACAATAGAGCCCTTCAAGTTTTTACTAAAAAAAGCTGCAGTTATAAACCTGAGATCTTTTTTATGCACCACAGACAATGCAGTTTCACTGCTAAGGAAACATACTATTTTAACATATATGTTTTAAATTTAATAGGAAATTATTTTTCAGTCTGTGGGCTTAAAGGCTACTGTTACATACATAAGCAAAAATAAATTAATAGCATTCGTTGCTGTGATTTGCCAGCTTGCTGTTTTAATAAAGGACTTTAGTTCTGACAAGTGGCATGTTCTAACAGAAAAGACTCTCCAAACAGCTGCCTTGCATGGCAAACTTCTAAGGACTATAGGTTAATTAAGAAACTATGCTCTAATCACTGCCTTGACCACTTGGTACAACATTGACTACATGATGACAGATGCTCAAAGTTTACTATAAGTTGAGTGTAGGCTGCTGTTGAACCGTAGGCTGTTGTGTTGCATGAAACCAATCAAGCTAAAAAAAACCCTAAAACAAAACAGGGTTTCTTAATCTGAACAGAACACATACTTGCATGTTGGGTTGTGAATTGTGGGTCTTTGTAATGGTTGCATGGATGGGTTCATATAACCCACAGTTCAATGACAACCCACACTCAACCCATATGTATTCACTTCCTGAATGTGTGTTTGATATAGGGGCTATATTCTCTCTTATGCTAGCTTTTTAGAATTTAACACCCTTCCTTCCATTCACTTGTGTGTCCTGAGAGGAAAGTATCTGCCTTTTGTGAGGAAGAGATGAAAGGCAAGCAATTTGAAAATCCCCTTGGAGTGCACAGTTAATTCTTGCCCATGACAGCAAATTTTAAATTATGCAATGCCATTTATGTGGCATCTTAAAGAAGCTGAAATGCAAATTAGGTGAGCACAGCCTTATGTTACTTTTTCCAATATATTTTTAGAAAGTACTATAAAATACAATATGAACAAATAAAATAAAAATTAACTATTACAATGCTGGGCAAATAAAAAGGTTTTTACCAGGCACCAAAAAGAATAAAGAATAGGTGTTAGGTGCACCTCTTTGGGGAGCTGATTTCATAAATGGGGTGCTACAACTGAAAAGGCCCTTCCTCTAGTAGTAGCCCTTCCCCTACCCTCTTCATTTCCTTAGAGGGGGCTTTCTGAGAAGGATCTCAGATGATGACCCCAGGGTCCAAATAGGTACGTACAAGAAAATATATTCCCTTCATAGAGTCTGGCCCCAAGCCGTTTAGGGCTTTAAATATTATTACTTTGAATTGGGCCTGGACTTCAACTGATAACCAGTGGAGTTGGAAGACGACTGGCATAATATGTTCTTGTCAGCTAGTCCCCTTGCTGTCCTATTTTGAACCAATTGAGGTTTCCAGACTGCTTTCAAAGGCAGCCCCACATAGAGAGTGTTACAGGAATCCAAACAAGAGGTTACCAGAGCACCGTTGCTAGGCTCTGCTTGTCCAGATAGGGTTGTAGTTGGTAAATCAGTCTAAGCTGATAAAAGATGCTTCATGCCACTAAGTCAACCTGTGGCTCCAATGATGATTCAGGAACTAGGAGCACTCCCAATCTATGCACTCTATATCTACATGGGGGAGTACAACCTCATCCAGGACAGGTATAATATATATCCCCCAGCTAGATAGATGACCCCCATCCAATGAAATGTATTTCTCTCTCATCTGGATTGCGTCTCAGTTTATTGGCCCTCATCCAATCCATTACCAAGCCCAGAAACTGATTCAGAAAGGCAACTGCCTCACCCTGGTTAGAATAAAAAGAGATGTAGAGCTGAGTGTCATCAGCATATTGGTGACATCTCAGCCCACATCTCTGGACTACCTCACCAGCAGCTTCATGTCGATGTTAAAGAACATAGTGAATATAATAGAGCCCTGCGGTACCCCATGGCATAACTGCCATGGTGCAGTTATAATTCCTCAGCACCACTTTCTGAAATTGGCCAGTCAAGCAGGAGTGGAACCACTGCAAAGCAGTACTTCTAACTCCCAACATAGCCAGTCTACCCAGAAGGATACCATGGGTGAGGCTATCAAAAGCCCCTGAGAGGTCCAGGAGAACCAACAGGGTCATATTCCCCGTCTTTCTCCTAGCAAAGGTTATCTCACAGGGCAACCTTCTTAAGTTCTGCATCACACTGGCACATTCAAATGACTTTGACAGTACAACAAAATAAACAAATCAATGTTTTGATTCTAGGCACACTGATCTGAAGTACATTCTACTGAAATGCACAGGGCTTTCTTCCATTAAATGTATGTAGGATCCATGTATGTAGGATCCAGGTGCAAATCTGCTGCACAAATCTTTTCACATGTCTGTTGCATAGTAAAAATAAATGTGGAGGACAATCTGACACCTGAAAATGGCTAATAATATGACAGATCTGTAAAAAATCAACTCCTTATCAAACTTACCTGCAAAATCTTTCACATTCACATTTGCACCTAGACTGATTAACTCTTTAACTTGTTTAATATCACCTCTAATGGCTGCTGTATGTAAGGGGGTTTCCCCTCGTTCATTTCTTTTGTTGACTTTGTCTTTTTGTCTTGATGAAGAACTTGGTGTTTTCTTTTGTGCTGGTGCTGTTTGTAAAGGGTGATTTACATTGGGATCTAAAGAATAAATGTCAAAACATAACATAAATATCTGTGCCATAGTGACTGAAGCTTGCTTGACTAAAGGCCTGTGACCAACTCATTAATTTCATCAGATATATAAATATATCTATCTATATATAATATATTATATAATATATGAGAGTGAGGCTGAGTACCATATACCTCAATCAAAGCTAGGTTTGATTTCCTAAAGTTCAATCCCACTCTGGCATACAAGAGAGACAGGTGTCAGACAAGGACAGTGAGACAAAGGAATAGAGAAATACCAAATAGTGCTTAGTAATTAACAATTCCTACTAAACTCTGCCTGTCACTATAACCTGTCCTTATTTAGGAACACATCTGTGCGCATGTGTGCACACACATTTGTATGTATGAAGGCGGAGAATCTATTTTTCCACTGCAGGTGCCAGGAAAAGGGGCAATGGTAGCTGACATATGCTTTCTCACATGGGTACATAAAAATGGATGCACTTCTCTCATACAAATAGCTGCTGTTCACTTCCATGGTCAATTATAAAGCATTTAATTTGGGAATAACATTCTACATGAGCAAAACCTGGCCACCTCCTTGACTGGTTAAGCCCCTGTTTTCCCATAGCTGAAATATGCAGGTTCGGCATATACTCTGTCTAACTCATTTGATGATAGGCATTTCACTTCTATTTTCATAAAATACATTTTTAAAATTTCTGAATTAATCCTGCGAATAAAATAATATTGATACCTGTTCTTTTTCTAAACATTTATAAAAGAGATTTTGATCCTTTCCTGTTTGCTAGCCACAGCAGAACACATACAGTACATGAAAGTAAAAATAATGAATATAATGCAAAAGAAAATAAGTACAGCTTAGTCTAAACTGTTCAATAATAATTATTAGTAGCAAAAAGTATCAAATTAGTTAATAATAGCAAAAAGAACTTTGGGTTATATTCAGTGTTATAGCAGTGAAAAAGAATAAGAGATAGTGTTGTATCATTAGAGGAACAAGTACAACTAGCAGCAGCAGCATCTAACCCAGTGAGGTTGCAATGAGTTGCACAGAAGCTTGTTCAAGCAAAGTATTGGATTTGACAGTAGTATGTTGGGTTTCTGCAAGCATTAGAAGTTTTGCATTAACAAAAGGACACCGGTGGGTGCAACCCATATGGTGTAATATTCATCATTACAAAAAGTTAGTTCATATCCGACATCCATTTTCACAGATGTTAATTTTAAGTACACTTGCTCAAAAGATCACTAAACCTTCAAGACTATCCTTATTTGGAAAAGTTGAATATATGAGGTTAATAACCTTGTGCCATAATATGAAGAAAAATAAAACTGCAAATTAAAAATTACCAAATTAAAAATATCAAGTATGACTAGTAGAAATTGTTAACTCACAGCCCAATCTTATGCATCTTATGCATGTACATGAGGAAGTACCATATTTTTTGCTCTATAAGACACACTTTCCCCCCCTCAAAAGTAAGGGGAAATGTCTGTGCATCTTATAGAGCAAATACGTGAGTGGAGTAAGTCTGTCAGATGTGCAGCCCATGGGGAAGTGACGGGGAATGTGCCTGTGATTATGTGCCCATTTGATTCAGAATATTTTTTTTCTTGTTTTCCTCCTCTAAAAACTAGGTGCGTCTTATGGTCAGGCGCATCTTACAGAGCAAAAAATACAGTAAATCCTATTATGGCTCAAAGGGGCCAAGGCAAAACAACATATTACTGTTCATTCTTTGAATGCAAATAATGTGACGATGACGACGATGACATCATCATCATCTAAATTGTAGTTGAGGAACCGCGCTAAGCCCAACCAGTATGAGGGTGAGTTTGTTGGTTAATTCTTGTTTTCCATGCTGCAGTCCCAAAGAAAATCCAAACCACTTTATGTAGCTATAAAAAGAGTCAGCTCCCTCTTGTTACAGGCCTGCAGTTGCAGGTATGCATACAGAAGGAAGGAGTGTTTGGCATTACCTGGACTGTTATCTCTGGCTGTCATCTGCATAAGAAGGGCCATCTGCTTGCGCTCTGATAGTGGGTAACCAAAAAGAATGCTGACAGGTGCTGCTTTTTTATTTCCAGCTTCCTTTTTCATTTTCTTTTTTTCTGGGACTTCTTTCTCTGGAAATATCAGTAGATTTGTAAGAATGGCAAAGTGCTGCCAATAACAACACATTCCAAATAAAACACAAATCTACAAATGGATAGAATAGCATTTAATACATTTCCTGAAGATACCAAATGGTTTTTAGTATGTTTTAAAGGACATCAAACCTTCTCTCTAAACTGTTTTGCTTACCAGAGCTGAGTGTGCTGTAATGGTTGGAGTATAGTCCTTAGATGTGGAAGAGCCCTGGCTAAATCTCTGATAGGTAAGTTTACTGCGTGGCATTGGACAAAGCATACAATAGTTCATGGGATTATTGAGAGGTTAAAACACCACTCTAAAAACAAACTAGAAGTGATGATGACATGACCTGTGGATCAGCCTCAGGTCAATACTGAACTTCTGAAACATGAGGTACAGGTAGGACACAGGTAAGGCATACATGTTCCTCTCTATTTTGTCTCCTGGTGGACTTCTGTGACTAGCAACACTAGCGCAGTTAGGGCTACACCTTGGGGTCCAGGTCCAGGGGCCCGCAAACCAGGATTCCCTTAAATAACCTCCCACAAGATAATTTTGTCATTGGAGTAGGGACTAACAGGTCTAGTGTTGATCCCTGGGATGTCATGGGTATGTTGCAGCCTAGTGGGACTAACACTGCTTGATGCAACATCTTTTCTTATTCTTTGGAAACTTTTTATAGTTAGGTGGCAGCTGGTTGGGCATCTACATGATTATCAATACTCACTTTACTTCAACATGTATAAATCCTTTCTTACAACAAAACGTTGGTTATTCTCAAGTTAAATAAATGTAGCATCTGGACAGGAGAAGCAACCTCCATTTTTATTACTGCAATCATGATGGAATTACCATTTAAATGAGTATAAAATGCAAAGCGACATATGTTAGAGTATTCCTTCTCAAATAACAAGATTGGGATAGGGCTTGGGGTTCTTTTCATTCTAATAATGGCTTTGCAACTGTTATAAAGCATGAAATGGCTGAGGTGAGGTGGGGAGGAGGAAATGTTAGTTGCATGTCATGCAACTGATGTAATAGGTAAGTTCATCTAAAGGGGGCAGGGGTTAACACCCTGAGACCTAAAATTACCTACTTGCACCACTGACTTGAAGGAACCATTTTTTTCTGATAAGAAGAAAAAAGCAGAAGAGAAAATTTTGTATGGTTGAAACATGGGAAAGGAAGGATGCTCCATCCTTTTCCTCCCGCTATCACTGTTACATGAAGTATGACCCAAGGCTCCTTAGAACAGGGATACTACATGAATCCCTCTGAAAAAATGTGCAAAAACTCTGAGTAATAGATAACCATTAACAAATCTTATGAATGTATGTGTGTGACTTATTCATGTTCTATGTTTCAAGTCAACATATCTTCCAATAGATGAATGGATGGGATCTGGTGGCATTTTAAAGCATACAAGAGAAAAAATGAATTTGCTGAATTTTATGCTCATGTGTTTGAGAATTGTATGATATAATGATATTCATGTATACTCAGAAATAAGTTCCATTAGGTTTAGTGGGGATTATTTTCAGATATGTGTGCACAAGAATTGCAACTTTAGGCTTTATCTATTGCTCTTGCCAAATTTTCACTGGTAGAACCAGTAGCTTTCAATTTGTTCTCTACAGAAATTGGTTCAACCATATAATTCACAAGTGATACAAAGTTACAACTTGCCACCAAAATTATAAGAACCAAGCATAAATGTGCCCTTGTAAAGGACTGTCCAGCTTTTTCTTACATGTATTTTAACCAGTTACATAACTTCTTAGTTTCCTCCTTCCATCTGCCTACGTATTTGTCTCCAGCCTTAGTGGCCACATTTGAAGAGTCCACCTCCTGTACAAGCACTACAAAAACTCAACGTAAAATACACAAATGTGTGTGTAAATTAGCTTTATATTATGTAATCGAGCACAGACTTGTTATGCTATATCTGATTCACGGGCAACAGCATTGCTTTTGTTAAAAGCTTGTGCTAAAGATTCAGTAAATTGTTAACTCTCTTTTAGAATTAGTTTTATGAAATAAATATTGTTTACAGAAGTTAAAGAGATGATCAATAACTGTAAAATATTCTTCAAGCATCTCTTAGTCTTATTATCATCTAAAACATTTCTTGCCTGAATTTCAGTGCTATTAGGATTTTTCTATATCTCTCCTCAACGTTCATTATCAAAAATAACTATCATTTTATTCTCTTTAATTTATTCTTCTCCAGAAAAGGTTATCATGCTTCATACACATATGTGAAGTATAATGATTTGAGATCAACTATTGAGAAAAACTAGATTTGTCCGGCTTGGGCTACTTAATGCCTTTCAAGAAGAGCTTCTACAGTTAAAAAAGAAAAGCATTCAAACACGTTTGGCATGATTTGTTGTCTGTAATATTTATTTTCTAACTTTTACTTTAAATGGCTTGTTAGCAGTTGTGTAATCCATGTAACACTGTTTAAAAACATTCTTAACACTGGAAGACTTGAAGACACTCTTACAATGTTATGACAAAGAAATCCTAACCCACAAATCAGTCAGCTGAACACTAACGGGTGTCCGTATAAGGTGGAGAGGATGCTAGCTTAGGATGGAGGGCATGCACTCCAGCGGCCAGCTTCCACCCATGAGAAGCAACAAGAGTAGGTGTTCCAGAGAATCAAGGAAGGGCACGGATGGGTCAGATCCAGTTTTGGATTTAGTGAATCCAAAGTTGATCCATTCCTTTTCAAGGAGCCTGAAATGGCTAACATACTCGTAACTATGCTTAATCCTCCCATTGCTTCCAATCAGGGAAATTTTAAAATAAAAACACCCATGCTCCCTCCTTCTGTCCTGACCAGCTCAAGCCATCAAGGCCTGGGATGAAGCGGTAGATTTGTAGCTTTGCTCTTCCCTGAACTTACATAGGATTGCATTGTTAGACATCCGGCAGCAAAGAATATACAACTATATGTATCACACTTGCTGTGTAATACTTTTCCATTTGATCTGTAATATTAAAATAAGACATGTCCTAAAGTAGTGGCTATTGCCACTGTGAGTAGATGTGAGTAGATTTCATTGGAAGGGAAATACACTTCTGTACATGGTTAATTTCATTTTAGCTTCTCTGATAAAAGGTGGCGTACTTTACAGTCATATTGTCATGGAAGTTATTTGCAGGCTATTCACTACCACAGAAAAATAAATACTGTAATGATATTAATAGGAAAACAATGCAACTATAGTAAGTACACCTGATAATCCATTTACCTGAAAATGTCCTGTAAGAAGATATTAATCTCTCCCCCCAGTTTTCATTTGTATGTCCTGGATCTGAATCTACAGAATGAAGAAGACATGGGAGAAAAGGGATGGAGGAGAGCAAGAGGAAGGAAGTGTGGCATACAAGATAGAAATGCTGACACACCACTTTTTGGATATTTCATAGCATCTGTATACTAACCTTACAGTGCTTTTAAATAAATGCCTAACAAAACCTAGAACAACAAGCCCTACTATTGTTAAGATGCCTATTAATTAAACAATAACTGAGGCAATTTCACATGAAAATATTGCAGAAGAATGCACTTCACTGTGAAATGTCTTTCTTGCTTAGTGCTCCATTGCAGAGTTGCTTTATATGAAAGCTAATCTCCTTAACAAGTGATAACAGACTTTGGTTTATAAGTATATAAATCTTTTGCAAGATTCTTTGGTCCTTTGCTATCAACTTCAATTTCATTTCAACAGCCTTTTTCCAGATTATTTCAGGGATATTTTACTAATTTGGGTGAGAGTGGGGGATGCTGAAGAAGAAGGAGAGGTTGTTTCTGAACTTGCACAACTCCAAATATACCACAACCCTGGCAGGACAGCTTGATTTCCTAGATCATAGATCATCCAAATTCTAACTATGCACTGAAGTGCACTATTTTACTTACTCATATTTAGTATTACTTTTTAAAATAAGAAAAATGAACTCACAAGCAGAACACGGACAATTAGGACAAACACTATGATGAAACAACTAAATCAGGTGAGATTGCAATATGCTGAATTATGATCCTTCATAACAAGATTTAAAAACACCCAGAAAACATGCTTTTCTGTATGTTTCATTAAAAAAATTGTGTCAGAATATATCTACAAGGTTAATTTTGCTGTTTTCTGGAGCAGAAGAATATAGTACAGTGAATCACAATGGCTTTTTAACTATTCGAGTAGCATTAAACATTACCTTACATATATAAAAAATTCAAAATGCTTCCTAATTTTACTATACCTTGGGCAGTATCCAAGGGGTACATATGCCTGCACCAATTTTGTTGCACTTGACAGTTTCTGTTGCAGAAGAGGTGAATCTACCAATTCTCCTGTGCCAGTGGAACCTACCTCTTGTGCAGCAGAGACCTAACACTTCCCAGAGGAAGCCCCAAAAGGAACTGAAATGCTTGTTTCTGGATGAGGGCAGGTCAACAGGGCTCCTTTACACAAGGTCTGCTGACCTGCCTTGTTTCAGAAAAGAACATTTCTCTGCTCATTTGGAATGGCAGGGTGCTGCAGCAGGGGTGTAAGCACCCTATTGGAGATTGCCCATAGAATGCAATTCAGGACTCCATCCCACAAGTTTAAGCAGAATGGTTCATGCTGCAAACTGTTGTGGAAGTCATAACTGAAGAAGCTGCACAACTAAATCTCTGTGGTGCTGCCTAAGCATATGGGAAGAAAGCATGCAATCCTGTATCATGGGGTTCATGCAGCTCTGGGTCTGCATAGTTTCTGGACCAGAAGCAATCTGGGAATCCTACATCATGCTGCCTTCAATTCTATGAAGGAAGTAAATGGAAGATAAACATGATAAAATCAAGTAAGTGCATGCAGCGGGCCTGTAACCATTCTCTAACAGAAAGGAAGAATGCCTCATAAACATGAGCTCCCAACTGCATGTTCAAAATATGTATTTTTTCCATTTAACTAGTTCTCTCTCATACTCATTTGATCTTCAGGTGCTTGACATAGGATATCAACCCCTCTATTATAGAGATAAACCAGAATAACAAATATTGGCTATATTTTAAGTGTCACAAACCAACTCCTTTTTCAGAACCTATTTCATGTTGTAACTGGTAAGGCAGAACACGTAATTTTGCTTTGCACTGGTTCTTATAAGCTCTGCTGGCATTCTGATGCAGTAACAGGGACAACTTGCAATGTGTTTCAAAACCATAGTATGTACCTAATCAAAGAACAAATCATGCCAAACTAACCTAACTACTACTTTTAAAAACATAAAGGACAAATGAAATAAACTGACATCTACAGTCCAATAAGCTAATTGGTGCTATGTATTAAAGTTAAAATCGATTTGTGAAATATAGCTATGAGTAGTCCCAATATTCTGCAGATTTTATTCCAAGAGCAAGCTGGTATTACAATTTAGGATTTGTTTGTCGAATTATCTTTCCCATTCCCCAGAACCAGGTCCACCAACAATACACTATTTCTGGGAAAAGGAGCTTTACTATTTGTTACTTATCCCTATTCTGGTCACTTCTCAGTTATTCTAGATGCCTTGTCAGCAACCCTTCAGCCCGAAGGCATTGTTGCTGAACGTCACATTTTGGAGCAAAATCACCCTGGTTTTGCTGTTTTATCATTTTATGGAGTTTTTTGCAAAAAAATTCTATCATGTAAACCTCCTTAGCAGAGTTTCTGCCCTTAAAAGCAGCCAATCACTATTTTAAAGAAATAAATCTAAGACTTGACCCTAGAAGAAGAATATCCTAACCTGCCATCTATCACTAAGGCCTATGTAGGTAGACCGACTCTCCTACCTGTGAACATTAGGCTCTATAGTGCAGAAGCAAAACATTGATGATTAGGAAGGTGATCACTGTGTTCTAATTCTATTTCCCTCACCAGCTGATCCTGTCCAGTAGTCTTCCAGTGTTTGGCATCAAAACATGCTTGGAATCCTATTAGTGTATCACACCCCCCCCCCCCACACACACACACAGTTTCTCTGCCTCTGCTAATGGCTGTGGACTCAAAGTTAGAGTTTGAGACTCTAGCTAATGGGTCTGGAGACTACAGCATTCATGCAGCTCCCAAGTTCAGGCCAGTCTCAGCTGCTCCAACACAGTTGGCTGATCAGGAACTTGGCCAGAAATTTTATTCTAGACAGGAAGATAAATATGTGGCTGGGTATTTCAGTTATACCCTTTGTGATGGGCAGATTACTATCTAATAAGTTTCAGGCTTACAACAGTCCTGGAATATGCTTGTTTGGGAACTTATTGAGATAGCCAGTTCTCAGAAGCTGATTGATGTAGTTGGTTTACTGGCAGCTGCAGGAATTTTCTTGCTGATTGAACTTCTGGTTCTGCTGTTGGTTGGTCTCTGGAATTAAACCCAAGATATTTTCTCCTTTTGGGCAGGACCACTTTGGGCCCTGTTTTACTGATGAGTTGGATGCTCTGAAACTACTGGGACAACAATGGCCAGAGATAGTGGAGGAAAACTCAAGAGGAAACTGAGTAAGCTAAGCATAGGCTAAAATTAATTTTAAAACCTACTCTGTGATTGTGATTTGGGAGAAGAAATCCAAGGATTCATAGATTGGAGAAGAAATATTTTTGAAAGATGGGGGAAGAAATCCAAAGAGAAGAACTCCAGTACCACTGCATTCACACACTGTTTTCTGATAGAACTGTTCCAAGGGGTGACAGACCTACTACATTCTAACTGGGGAAACTGTGCAGCTCTGGCAATCCACTGTGGTTGCATACTATGCAGCACATCTTGGCCAGTACAATAAGGAATGCAATAAGTTACAGCAAAATCTTAGAAGACTAAAAACAGATATAAGAAGGCAGCATAATTAGCCAAATATCTACTAAAATAATCTGAAAAAGCACACTGAAACAAAACCAGCTTCATTACTCATTTCAAGAGCAGGTAGCAAAGCAGTCACATTTATGTCTTATAGATTGTGAATGCTACAACTAAAAAGTTGGGCTCCCTGCAAGAGGAAAAGTGGTATGATATAAATGCAATGTGATGATGATGTCTTCTAGAGTGAAATCTAGTGGCAGAGCTATCTTAAGAAGGGCTCCGAAAGAAGCAGATGTCTCAGCTACCTGCATCCATATGAACATGTTTCAGGTATTTTTGTTTCTGGTTCTTTAGAGCTTTAAAAGGTTAAAACCTGCATTCTGAACTGAGTCCAGAAGCAAATTAATAATCAGTGATGCTGACTTAAGCATTGATGTAATGGGTACACACCTCCCAGCTCTAGTTAGAGAGATAGAAGGTTAATCCTGAAGCAACTGAAGCTTTTGGATTATTTCCAGAGGCAGCCTCACAAAGGACACATTATGGTAAGCTAACCTTCAGGTGACAAGACATGCATTATCTAGAAGTCAAGCCTTGTTTTCCAGGAAAAAGTTCAACTGAAATACAGTGCACTACCTGATCAAAAGGTTTCTAGGCCAGTGCTACCAACTAGGTATGCAGGACCTGGGCTGAATCCATAACTACTTTGATTGTAAACCTGCTACACCAGGGGAATATATCCTCCACAAAAACAGTATACTTATAGCATCTCACATTTGTCTGAATGAAACTTCTAATCAGAAACTAATAATCTAATCAGAGACCGCTGCAAGACAACAGTTCAGGGATTTTCACTAACCAGCCAAGATCAAGAGAAGAAATGAGATGAAGAGTAAGGTGTCATTTCTATATTGGTGATACCCTTACCGAAATCTCTGAATGATTTCCCTTGCATGTAGATGTCGAACAGCATGAAAGACGGAATGAAACATTGTGGCACCATATATGGCAAAGGCTATGCTACAATAGCAGTTCCCCAGCAATGATTTTGGCACATACCTGAAAGGATGAGTGCCATGTCTCCTAATTCGCAACCCAGCTAGGCTGCAGATAAGTATATCATCTTCAGTAGAAAGTGTACCTTTCAGCTTGCTTGCAGAGCAGGGAAAGGATACTCAGACAGTTAAATCGACCATTTGTGCTTTTGATCCTTGTTCTTTCTGGCTAATTAAGACTGCCAGTACTGACATCTAGGTGGCTAAATTATGAGTACTACCTTGAAGGAAAGGGTAGTCCTGCAGCCTTTAGATTCTAAAGTTTAGAGAAAGCTGTTTGAAACCTTTCCGTTTCCCAGTCTTGGGTAAAGTAATAAATGCATAATAATGTCTCAGTTCCAGGTTTTCCTGAAAGGTAAATATTATTTGGACCTTCATCAAACTGGCTTTTGGCATGATTTGAGGCTGAAGCCACACTGGTTTTCTTTATGGACAATCTGGCCAGGTAACAGATAGCAACGGTATACTTGTAGATCATCTACTTTACAGCCAATTTGGAGTACAAGAGCTAATAGGGGTGAAGATAGATCAGGAAGACACTCTCTTTCACACTGAGTTATAATTTCAGTGGAATGTGCTGTGTGATCCACAGCATTGCATAATATCTTTTTTTTTTTTTTGACAGACTTGTTCATCAACAAGGAATCAAGTGCCATTCTGGTGTTTTATAAAGATGTTACTTTTATTGAATTTTCTTATTGTATTGGCAATAAATACTAATATTTTCTCGAGGCACTAACCTAGCACCAAATCAAAGTCGTAATAACATTTCAGGCAATAATCTATTCTTTTCAGAAATCTATTCCTTTCAGAGCTAATGATGGATCATTACTATTTTACACAGGAAAAAAGTTCCCAAATCTCAAATTTAAATGATTGTCAACAAATATTTCGTTGTAATGTTTTATGACTTGCAATATTTTATGCAGCTGATTACAAATTCTTGAACTATTACATTAATATCTCAATACTTTTAAATCTCATTATTACAACAGGGTGATTTAATAATGTGCTCTAAATCTTATTTAAGTCAATGAGTTTGTTTATACTGTTTCAGTGACTATGCATGGGCAGATTGAAATGCTGAAATTAAGAGCAACAATTACCTACACAAAGGACATGTTACCAAGTATTACAGGTCATGATGCTAACTATCAAAGAGACAAATCATAAGGCAGATGTACAGTAGAAAGAGTAGCTAAAAACTGTACAGCCTAAAATGTTTTGGCTGGCCCTTGACAGTTTAAGAAAATCAGCTCTCTGAACTAATGACTAACAAATGAATACATGTAAGCACTTCACAATTACTTTGCATCCTTTGTGAGAGATAATTAAAACAAACTGGGCACAAGCAGGATGAGGTAAAAGAAAATTAAAATAAAAGCAGGTGTACCTGTGTCTGAATTTCGATCTTCATTTCTGGATGGACTAACATTAAACTGAAGTTTACGTTTCATGGAAGACTTTTCTTTCATCTCCTTCCCCATATCATTCCTATCCACTTTTGCAGTTTTGCTGTAGGAGGCAATCTTGTCCTTGCTCTGATACAAACAAAAAGCATGCTAAGTTATAAGTACAATGTTTATATAAAACTATTAACAGTGATTTAACACATCCCTGAAAATAAACACATGCTAGCAAAAGCCTTTGGTTAACCAATTAACAGTGTTTTGTCTTTAATCTGTTCTTCAGATTACAGCAATCTAGAATTAGTAGGCTTCCTAGAAAATGTTCTTTGAAAATACATATCTTCCTTGTAAATACTGTAGTATCAGAGTTTTACAGAAGCTAGCATCTCAAACCTTTCTATAAACTCCCCCCTGCCCCTCCCCCTCCCCACACACAGGGCAGAGTATAGTTCTTATTGTGCAAAACTGTGCTGGAATAAATATATTAAAACCTATATAAAATCAACATCTTAGAGAAAAAGACTAGGCACAAACATACCAGTAATGAATACATATGCAAATATCTTAATAATCTGAGAAGTGAAGTGCAGTAGGAAGTGGTGGTTTCATTCCAACCACCACCAATAAATCTTACAGGCATACTAGTCTGAAAGAAACAGAAGTGGTCGCTCGCTTGTGCTCGTGCTCTCTGTTACACACACACACACACACAGAGTGCATCTGAGTAACAGACGGAGTATACAACCAAAGTTTACTTTCTTCAGAATATTATAAAAAGCACATGAAGACAAAAACATTTTTCTACATATACACTGAGAAGTACAATACTGTGTTGGACAAATACTTAGCTTTCATTCCATTCTCAAAAAACCAAACCTTCTATTTCAAACTAGCAAATGGCTAACTGGAAACCATTCTCAGCACAATCACTATTTTAGGAATTGTCAAAATGCACTTGTGCCTAGCTGGCTTTTCTGTCTGTTTCCCTGACACTCCCTTTATTTGACTCTGGAAGCAACCAGCCTGACAAGATGGCACACTGTATGGTGAGTAACAGGGCTACATTAATCACTTCTGACCATTAAGCTTTCTTGGATATGAGACACCCCAAAGACCTTTGCTTTATCACAGTTCTTTGTGACATCCAAGTCTTCTCACTTTTTGCAAGCTGATAATTGAGAAGTGGCATGCGAAGTTCTGTTTAACAGCATGCATGGGTTTCAGTCCAGTAGGCAGGCTGCTGTACCAAATTTTGGGGCATCTCCTATATTTCACATGGTGCACCTGCCAGATCCAGAAGTGCTTTGAATTTAGCAGTTTCCCCTGAAGTAACAGAATGAAAGCTTCTTCAAGCTTGGAATGCAGCAATAGCATGGATGGATGGAAGCCCCATTCTAAGTGGTTTGACAGGGAAGGATCTAGCCTTTCCAAGTTAAAGAGACTGACCAACCCTGATATATTTATATATTTACCAGAATGAACATGGAGAAAATAGTAGGTACAAATCAAAGCAGATTTGAAATAACACTGTCTGCATATGATATTTTAAAATTTAGTTACTTATCTAATGGAAATAGTGCTTTGAAGCAGATAATATTAATGTGTGGAAGCAGAATCCTTTAAAATATTAAATACAGTAAGCATAGTTGTAAAATTCCTAAATAGGATCCGAAAACCAGAGTTTAAGTAAAGAACAAATGATTTTCTGCAAAATATTTTCCTGCATTCTCAGGGTAAGTATATTGAAGCTACACCTCTGTACTCCAAAATATGGACCCTCTCATGTTGTTATTTCAATACATTTTAAAGACACAGCTGCTTGCTGCACTATTGGCACTGAACAAATACAGGTAAGCAGAAGCCACTCACTGCTTCACTAGATGTAGCCATGATTATGTCTATTAGACAAGCAGTTTCACCATAAAAATATGTCATAAATTGTCACGTTTGCAGAGAACACCTTGTTAAAGTCTCACAGAACACAAATACCCAAACAGCATAAAAGACAACCTTTTACCTGACATAATTTTGCCATCTTTGATTTTACCAGGTTATATGGAAAATGAGAACAATCCTTATTCATAAAACTTCATTAAAAAAAAACCTTGAATGCCAACATTTAGAAGGCTATTCTTTTCTTTAGCTGAAGGCACAGTATTTCTGATAGATATTCATGTATCTTAAGTGTTTTACATATGACTATCTCACTAAAACTCACTGTAGACATTAGGTAGATAGACTTCTGTTGGGCATATTTTGTTGAAGTTGCTATCTTTTAAAATATTACTGAAGTCAAGCTGAAGTACACCGTTCTGGGAGTTCTTTTGCTAATTGAATGGTATATTAAAACTTTAAATAAAACAAAACAAATAAACTCAACTAGAGGCTTAAAAGCAAGGACTTAGCACATAGTGCATCTATGAAATAGCATAGGCCAGGATCTATGTATCATCATTGTTGTTGCATTGCATTTATATCTTGCTTTTTTCCTTATGCGGAACCTAAGGCTGCTTACATAGCTCCATTTTATCCTCACAACTACAACCCTGGGAGTAGGCTGGGCTGAGAGACTGTGACTTGTGTGAAGTCACCCAGTTGAACTTCGTGCCTAGAACCCACATCTTTCAGGTCCCCAGTGCAACTTTCTAACCCTCACACCACACTGGTTCTGTAGAGCATCTGCAGGCAGGAATTCTCTACCCACAAAAGGCCTCTCAACTGGAATATATAAGCTTCAGATCCCTGCACTAAGAGCTGTGCTCCATTGACCAGTGAGCCTTCCTTACCTATCTAATGTATTTTACAGGCTGTGAGATAGATACCATGTAACATTATAAACCTCACCTCACCTCACCTCTTCTCATTTATTGCTAGAAGGAACAGCAAGCAACCAGATAAAAGGAGAGCCTATATTGTGTCTTTGCTGAATTTTTTTTAGTATGACAGAATAGATAGTTTCCTAAATCTAGGATTTAAAGCTTATAACCTCTGCTTAAGTAGCTCTGATTTGTTTAATTGGTAGATTACTCAATGGACATTTCAGCTGAGTAACTGGTTAGAGTCAATTATAATTAGATTATAAATTCCTCATGGCAAATACTTTTCTTGCTTCCTACTTTTCTTATGGTGATATTCTTATTACTAAGCATCATGCATGCTTAGGATAATCACATATTAATTGCTGAGTACAATTTCTCAAGGAACACTATTTTTGTATCTGCTAGTGCAACCAGAAATTTAAAAAAAGTCCTCTGAAGTGGTGACTTTAGACCAGGGGTCTCAAACTTGCGGCCCGTGGGCCAATTGCTGGGACGGGCGGGGCACGGGGGAGGGGCCCTGTGGCCTTCAAAGCGCCGGCACGCCTGGGCCGGCCATGGGATGAGCGGCCCACCCCCACCGCGGTGGTGGCATACTTGATGCGGCCCAGCCTCACCCAGACTCTACTTCCAGCGGCCCCCAGGTAAGTTGAGTTTGAGACCCCTGCTTTAGACCCTGCTGCTAGTTGCTTCTAAGTACCACTGACATCCATGGGATTCAGTTGCAATCCACACTTGAACCTTTCAATGCTGCCACAGCATTGCTCTTTTGCGTTTACTTGAGAGAAGGACAAAAATTATTCCACTAGCCACTTTATATAGAGCTGTTACCTTCCCCATGGCAATATCCATCTATACTTAGAGAGTAAACCTGAATGAAGTCTCCAAAAGTTTCCTCTTGACTCAGACTGTGATCCTATATCCAGTTACCTGGAAGTAAGTTCCACTGAACTCAGTGGGACTTACTTCTGAGTAGTCATGAATTCAGTTATATTGTAAGCTTATTTTATTACTTCCAGTTCAGTGTACCAGGTAATAAACAAAGTTTTAAGCAGCTGCAATTTGAATATTTTCTTCATAGGGAATAAAAAATACTTTCCTTCTATTATTTTTATCTTAAAATAAGCTTAAATCACCATCAACTTTAGCTGAGCCTTGGTTTATTAAGTTCTAAGTTAGCACACTTTATTCGGTATGTAAAACACATGTCCAGATTAATAATTCGATAATATACAAATTTAAATGTAAAGCCAGTCAACCAACTGGTTTAAAGACAATGATTAAATCAACACAAAATATTGGATAGCAGCTTTTCCTAAAATCCTATTGAAAGAATTAAGTACCTCTAGGATGCTGTCAGGCAACAGTCTTTTCACAATATGCTTAATAAGAGACAAGGAATTCTACTGAAAAGATTCACAACATAAAATCTCACTAAGGCTGCAATGCTATGGTTCTTGAACCGACACCCCAAGACACACTGAAAGGCATAGAGAGAGGTCTATCACCTTGTTTTAGCTTTGGAAGTGTTTACCAACATCACTGTTCCATTGCTAGGGAAAAACAGAACTTGTTGGGAGTGGAGGGAGAAAGGGACCCTCTACCAAAATCTCTCTTGTTCTTTTGACAAGGGTAAAACATATAGCAGTTATATAATTATAAGTATGGTTATAATTATACTTATTTTTAGAACTGGCATATTTATTTTTCCTGCAATTGGTGTCAGTGGCAGGGAATATTTAACAAGACACAATGGAGGAAAAAATATGGGAAAATCTGCCTCCGCTCCACCTTCCACTTGAGCTAGTGGTTTGCCCCATAGATCCTCTCCCCACTGCCCCATAGAATTGCTTTGCAAATACATAATGAAAGAAAACGATTTGGTAGAAATCAGCTATATCTTCAAGAAAGTAATTTGATAAACTACTAGAAATTATGCAGGGAAATGTTGGAAGGCATAATACTGCCATCAGTGAATAGAGGAAAAAATACAGTAGGTAGCAGTTGATTACAGCATGGGAATAGTTATTTTAACAACTGCCTCCTACAATTCTACCTAGTACTGCATAATATTATCTCTTCATACCCTGTATAATCTTTCCTGGCTTGTATATATTCTATACTACCACAAACTAATAAAATTTCTTTTTATACCTTTCTTCCAGTTGGTTTTTCCACCATGGTGCTATCACTGTCAGAATTTTGAATCTGAACTGCCTTTGCTGACCCAAATCTGGGCATTTTATAGTTGTTCACTAACTTTATCTTGCATCAGTGTGATCATTATGCATCTGCCAAGAAAAAGACACAAAAATAATTATCTGCATACATGAAATTCCCAAATTATACAAGTAACATTAAGTGGTTACTGAATTTATTTAAATTCAAGTAAAGGTGGGAGCAGGGAGGAAGACCAGAATTTCTACCAACTCTTCCTTCTAAACAGTTTCAATTTGTACAAATCTTCCATTTTGTGAATTTCACAAAGTTCAGAATAAGACTTTTGGATACTGGCCTGATTTGAACCTAACACTAAAATGTGGTTTAGTGTTACATAAACAAGCTGGGGGGTAGTGAGCTCTCCTTCCCCTCTGGCATGGCTGTAAGGAGATGAGAAGCCTTTCTCAGCTTCACAGGGGATAAAATCTAGTTTATAATCTACCTTCTTTCCCTAAACCATGTTTTGAAGTAGATTGCCCATTATCCCTAATCATTAGCCATGCGGGCATGGGCTGATTAAAGCTGTAGTTTCCCCAAAACATCCGGAGGGTACCAGGTTGCCTAATCCTGCCCTAAATCATATTTAAGTTGTTAATTTGTCTGGGTTCAGAAATAACAACAAACGATGCATAGTTTATTGAAAATAGAAATGAAGTTTCTGCTAACCTTCTTGCCATTATGCCCAATGACTGTGAAGTGCATGAGGCCCAGTCATGTAGCAATAAACTGAACCAGTTCACTGATAATAAAATAAAATCTTTGATAATACTTTCACATATATAGGGTTTACTAGTCTATAAATATAATAAATAAATAAGGATGAGTAATGTTTTCTCTTTACAAAACATGGAATATGTGCTGTGCATGGAAATGAATTAACACTGGAATTCTCATTAGTATTATAAAGCATAACCGATTATCTCTCTTTTCCCCTCCTGGCCACACCATAGTTATAGCCCTAGTTATTTTTTTAAAATAAATCTTGAATTTTATCTCTACACATTTTTGCATAATATTGCTAGGTCTTCATGCTACATTAAATACAGTAAACTATGGAATCTTATACATGTTGACTCAAGAAAGCCTTACCGAGTGCAGTGAGACTTCGAGGGAAATTGAAGCGAAAGTTGTCTCTCTGTCTACTAGTGTTGGTCATTACTATTTTCAGTTCCTTCCCTCTATTTTCCCAATTGGCAAACTTAAACTAATTTACTCAGAAGAAAATTCTAGTGGGAATTTGCTCCCCATCACGAATTGTGCCCTGGGTACCTTAAGGTGCAGCTGCTTACACCTCCCTCTCTTAAATTGGGTATTTTTAATTGCATCAAATTAAAATAATACTGGGCAGTTTACAATGTTAAAGCAGTATAGTAATAACGACATTAGGCTGCTATAAACGAACCCGACAACATCACTAGCATTCATTAGGCAAAGTGGAAGAGGGGAACACTGATTTGCTGCGGAAATTCAGCAATGTGCTTTGATGCCAAACTGCCACTTTTTCCCTCTGCCTAACAAGCACTAATGACACTGCGCTAGCATTGGTTTATGCTAATACAGTGATACTGGATATGTCTCCTAAACTTTATATATATACCAAATGATATATTTTATATGACAAATACATAGCATGTTTCATAGTCTTAAAATATGTTTAGGTTTGATGAGTATTCCACATATTTAATTCTTGTTTTTTCTTCCAGAAAATACACACACATTCTTTTTCTATGACTGTAACATTTCCAGAAATGTAACATATAGTCTTCATATAGGTGGACAGACATTTATATGATGGAAAGCCATACAAGAGACAGTTACTAATGATGGGCTAAACCTGCCCATCTTCTCAGAGAGTTCCAGTTTCTTGGGAGAGAACAGAATTCTTCATGTTCCTCAATGGTTTGTGCAAGTTTCAAATATACAGGCATTTCAATTTTTAAACAAAAGGGAACATATAATGATGAGAGAAACTGAGAGAGATAGAAAAGGACTTATTACCTAAAATAAAATCACAGTTGTTAGATCCAAGCTGCCAGCTCTATCCAAACTTGAAGTCAGCTTATTTTTAACTGTTATGGATTATCCAAAGCAACCTAAAAAGAAATTATTACAAATATTAAAGCAACTGAGATAATTAAAAACATTATAGAAACTTATTTTTAGGAAGCAGCAATTCAATAAACAATTGTTCTAATAAATTTTGAGCCTTTTTTCTTACCTACATCTATTATTATTAAGCAACTGAAAATAAATCATTGTTCAATGTGTGCTGTCAGCAATTGCTCTCAGGAAAAACAGTGCTAATGTTAGCGCTGTATTATTTTTGACTTAACATTTTCAGTTAAGACTTGATATTTACATCTGGATGTGAAAATTGTTGCACTAAAATCATTTGGGCAAGCAGATGACTACAATGGAAGTTCTATTTGCAATCTTTGATCACTGATACTTCCTACATTCAGTTGCCACAGATGCTTGCTGAAACATGTATGTTTTAACCTGCTCTTATTCAATACACAATATGCCAAGGTGAGTATTTGTGTATGCAAATCAGGAAGCCAGTTTCACTATACCATGGGCCCTTAGGTCACACTAGTACTACCATCAGCTTAATAATACTGTCATCCTGTGCATTTCCTACAACAAAGGAGAAAGCAAAACAATACCACTAAAAAGAAGAGAGAAAACAACAGCCAATGTCATAAATTTATAGTAACTCCACCAACAGTCACCGATGCATCGTGCAAATGGATATAACTTATGTATTGCTCATGCACAGAAGGTATCAATCAACACACAGAAATGATGGAACAAACCTACATTATCCTCCCAAAGCCTACGTACACCCAACAAATCTAGACCGTTACCAGAATGACCTTTCCAGTGCAGACTATCAGAGTACTGTGAACAACACGGCGGCAGGCACAATGATTTATCATCCTAGTGCGGAGAGGATAAATACATATTTTAATTGTTTTAAAATTTCCACTACATGGTTTTTAAATAAATAAAATGGTTAATGCATGCAAGCATATTTCAAAATGAAATTTATGGATCCTTCATCAAAATGCTTGCCTTTGGAAGGAAAATGTCATAATTACATAGCACGATAGTTAATGTTCATATATTATGGCTCCATACTGGGAGTACAGGACAGGCTAATCACCATAATTGTTAAACTAATCTGTTTGAGTAACATTATACCTCTTCCATGATCTCTGTAACTCTAATATCTTTCTATGAATATGGAAACAAATTAGTAAATGATTTTATTTAGAAAGGATAAAAACAATAAATGACATTTCACTTTACAGCTATACTTTTAAAAAATCCTTATTTGGGGATTTAAATCATAATTTTAAAATTCTTGGTGGTTGCACCCATCTATGGAATATGCTTCCCAGAGAAATACGCCTGGCACCCTCATTGCTATCTTTTCTAGTGCCAGGCAAAGACATTTTTATTCTTCATATATTTTAAGAACTGCTAATTTGACATTTAACATGTTAATATTTTATATTTTTAAAAATTGGTAATGATTGTTTTATAGCTGTTGTACCTGAGGAAATTTTTTTTGACTGTTGCAATAATCTGTTAGAGTGTATTATTGTTGCATTTTATGAATTTTATTATATAAATTTTATGGTTGTTCTTTGTATAATTATATATTTGTTCACCACCCAGAGAGTCCTGGAGAGCTTTGGAGTGATACAAAATTGTAATAGATAAATAAGCTAAATCATCCTGACCCAATGCTTGAATCACTAGCCGATCTTACCACCAGGAGTGCTATTTAATTCTGCAGAATTTCAATATTAACAAAAGATAATTAATCATTTTTAAACAAGATTGGATATATTTGCAGATTTCTTCAAAATCTGGCACCTTAATTAAGGATAAGAAGTTCCTTTCCCCCTTCCTGCAATGCATTAACTTATACTTGGTATGAAGAAAAGATTTCCCTTGACTTGGATTCTAGGTTGTTCCTTCCATTCTTCTTTTTAATGCAGACAACATTTTCTTTAATATTCATTAATGAATATTGCAGTTATTTCTCAAATTCCCTCTGTCCTCAATAAGCAATCTATAATCAAACAAAATATTGCAAGCGTGTTATGAATCTTGGCACATCTGGCCATCCCTACCTCACTTTATTTTATGTATTTTAGAAATGAGATGTATAATCTAATTTTTCTAGGACATTGTCAAGATCTGTGTATCATAAAGTCCCCACATTTCAGCCTCCTACCCTATAGAGGCTTTTTTCTATAAACCAATACATGCCTGGGTTAACAAAACGTTCCAAAATTTCCATAAGAATTGTTTGGAGGGGTACTTTGGTGATCCCGAACAAAAGACCAAAACAAGGGTAAGTAAAGATTATTTTAGTCTCTTTTAACAGTCAAGAGTCTGAGCTGCAGCCTCTAGGAAACATAATTAAAATCTACTGAGGAAGCTTTTTAATACTCTGCTAAAGTTTAGAAGACCAAACTATTGTTATGCAGATCAAAAGTCAATAGGATAAGCCATGTTTTGCAGATTTGATTGTAATGCATAATCTCAGGTAGGAATAATTAATAAATTATCTGTACTTACTGAAAGCCATTATTTGTTGACTGAAATTTCCCCAGGGAAACATTCAGCAAGAACAAAGTCCTTTCATATGCACCATTTTCCTTGCTTGAGGTTCTTTTGTCTGGGGTAACAAAACTCCCCAGATGTGAATAATGCTGGGTTTCATTTTAACACAGGATGAAGATTAAATGCAAGGAGGGTCCTAGCTAAAACATTATACTAGATAAACTATAGGTCAGTTCAACCCTTGTCACTTTAGGAAGACTAAATATATTACATTGTTATATAGTATAGTAAAGGATAACTTTAAATGTTTGTCTTTGTTGAACAAGTATAATAAGAAACCAAAACAGAATTTTGATACATGCAAATTGTTTAAAAATCAAGGTGTCAGCTGAGGTCCCACTGAAAACTCTCCTTTTAGAACAGGGATGGGGAACTTCTGGACCTCCAAATGTTTTGGCCTACAACTTCTATCAGTCCTAGCGTGTGTGTGTAATATATTGATAGGCTGGCCATAACATTTTCATGTCTTCAAGCATCTCTCTATCGAGCCCCAATAAGAATAACAGAATCATAGAATAGTAGAGTTGGAAGGGGCCATGAAGGTCATCGGGACCAACTCCCTGCTGTTGCTTGCACTTCTATTCCATTCATTCTTTCCTGTAACATACATACATGCTCCTTCATGGATCACTGCCTTGCCGTGGCGAAGGGGCTTGCTTAGCTCAATGAAGCTATGAGCTATGCCATGCAGAGTCACCCAAGACGGACAGGTCATAGCAGAGAGCTCTGACAAAACGTGATCAACTGGAGAAGGAAATGGCAACCCACTCCAGTATCTTTCCCACGAAAACCCCATGGACAGGACCAAAAGGCAAAAAGATATGACGCTGGAAGATGAGCCCCTCAGGTCGGAAGGTGTCCAATATGCTACTTGGGAAGAGCAGAGAGCTAGTACTAGTAGCACCAGAAAGAGCAACTGGGTCAAAGCCAAAAGGACACTCAGTTGCAGATGTATTTGGTGGTGAAAGGAAAGTCCAATGCTGTAAAGATCTATACTCCATAGGAACCTGGAATGTAAGATCCATGAATCAAGGCAAGCTGGATGTGGTCAAATAAGAGATGACAAGACTGAACATCGACATCTTAGGAATCAGTGAACTAAAATGGACAGAAATGGGTGAATTTAATTCAGATGACCATCAGGTATGCTACTGTGGGCAAGAATCCTTCAGAAGAAATGGAGTAGCCTTCATAGTCAATAAAAGAGTAGGAAAAGCAGTACTGGGATACAATCCCCAAAATGACAGAATGATCTCAGTTCGAATCCAAGGCAAACCATTCAACATCACAGTAGTCCTAGTCTATGCCCCAACCACTGGTGCTGAAGAGGCAAGTTGAATGGTTTTTATTTTATTTATTTATTAAAACTTTTCTATGCCGCCCCTTGCCGAAGCCTCGGGGCGGCTCACAGCACAAAATAAAATACAATAAAATACAAAAATAACAATATAAAATTAACAATATAAAATAAATAACAATATAAAAGAAGTCGCCCTGGCCAGATAAGGTTCTATGAAGGCCTACAACACCTTCTAGAATTAACACCAAAAAATGATGTCCTTATCATCATGGGGGATTGGAATGCTAAAGTAGGAAGCCAAAAGATAACCGGAATAATAGGCAAGTGTGCCTTGGAGTACAAAATGAAGCAAGGCACAGGCTGGTAGAATTTTGCCACGAGAATGTGATGGTTATAGCAAACACTCTTTTCCAATGACCCAAGAGACAACTCTACACATGGACATCACCAGACGGTCAACACAGAAATCAGATTGACTATGTGCTCTGCAGCCAAAGATGGAGAAGCTCTACACAGTCAGTAAAAACTAGACCAGGAGCTGACTGTAGATCAGATCATGAGCTTCTTGTTGCAAAATTTAGGCTTAAATTGAAGAAAGTAGGGAAAAGCACTAGGCCACTCAGGTATGACCTAAATCATATCCCTGAGGAATATACAGTAGAGGTGACTAATAGATTTAAGGAATTAGATCTGATAGACAGAGTGCCTGAAGAACTATGGACGGAGGTTTGCAACATTGTACAAGAGGTAGCAACTAATACTATCCCAAAGAAAAAGAAATGCAAGAATGCAAAACGGCTGTCTGAGGAAGCTTTACAAATAGCTGAGGAAAGAAGGAAAGCGAAAGGCAAGGGAGAAAAGGAAAGATACACCCAACTGAATGCAGAATTCCAGAGAATAGCTAGAAGAGATAAGAATGCCTTCTTAAATGACCAGTGCAAAGAAATAGAAGAAAACAATAGAATAGGGAGGACCAGAGATCTCTTCAAGAAATTGGAGATATGAAGGGAACGTTTCATGCAAAGATGGGCATGATAAAAGACCAAAATGGCAGGGACCTAACAGAGGCAGAAGAGATTAAGAAGAGGTCAGTTTACATTCCAATTCCAAAGAAGGGCAATGCCGAAGAATGTTCAACTCCCGCACCATTGCACTCATTTCACATGCTAGCAAAGTTATGCTCAAAATCCTACAAGCTAGGTTCCAGCAGTATGAGGACCAAGAACTACCAGAAGTACAGGCAGGATTTCGAAGAGGCAGAGGAACTAGAGATCAAATTACAAACATACACTGGATCATGGAGAAAGCTAGGGAGTTCCAGAAAAACATCTACTTCTGCTTCATTGACTATGCTAAAGCCTTTGTTTGTGTGGATCACAACAAATTGTGGCAAGTTCTTAAAGAGATGGGAGTACCAGACCATCTTATTTGTCTCTTGAGAAACCTATATGCAAGTCAAGAAGCAACAGTGAGAACTGGACACGGAACCACTGATTGGTTCAAAATTGAGAAAGAACTTTGTCAAGGCTGTATACTGTTGTCCTGCCTATTTAACTTATATGCAGAGCACATCATGAGAAAGGCGGGGCTGGATGAATCACTAGTTGGAATTAAGATTGCCAGTAGAAATATCAACAGCCTCATATATGCAGATGATACCACCCTCATGGCAGAAAGTGAAGAGGAACTAAAGAGCCTTTTGATGCAGGTGAAGGAGGAGAGTGCAAAAGTTGGCTTGAAACTCAACATTAAGAAAACTAAGATCATGGCATCCGGTTCTCTCACTTCCTGGCAAATAGATGGGGAAGAAATGGAGGTAGTGACAGATTTTATTTTCCTGGGCTCCAAGGTCACCACAGATGGGGACTGCAGCCAAGAAATTAAAAGACGCTTGCTCCTGGGGAGGAAAGCTATGGCAAATCTAGACAGCATACTAAAAAGCAGAGACATCACCCTGCCAACAATAGTGCATTTAGTCAAGGCTATGGTTTTCCCAGTTGCAATGTATGGTTGTGAAAGTTGGACCATAAGGAAGGCTGAGCGCCGAAGAATTGAGGCCTTTGATTGTGGTGCTGGAGGAGAATGAGGTGGCTAGATGAAGTCACTGAAGCAGTTGGTGTGAGCTTGAGTGGACTTTGGGGGATTGTGGAGAACAGGAAGGCCTGGAGGAATGTTGTCCATGGGGTCGTGATGGGTCGGACATGACTCTGCAACTAAGAACAACAACAACAACAACACAAAGCATCTGAGGACTGTGCTTTCTGTCCTAGTAGGCCCGCTCTGCTGAAAACTAAATGGAATTTTCTCCATTTTATGTCCATTGCCCTACCTGCATTGTTTTTTAACATGAGATTTTTTCATACAGGATGACCAGTCGAACTGACAGATGTACACCTGGATGGTTCATACCCTTCTCTCTCAACAGTCCCTCTTTCCATTCCAAGGATAAAAGGGAGTCTTTTTTTCTTATTATTTTGTCATCCATCAACTTTTTTAGTTAAGTGGGATCATTTGTGGGACTACCTGTAAATTACATGTAAGTTATGTCTTTGAAAAAAAAGATTGACCAGAAACATTTTAGAATTTTGAGCTTATGAAAATGACTCTTATGATCATTGATTTAAATTTTGGATTGCACTCTTTGGCTTTGCCTCCTTATCAAGTACAGTTTTTTTTTAAAATAAGCATCACAATCTGCTTTGTTCACATAGGCTTGTGGACACAACGTTAAAGATTTAGGACATCTTTGAAGGATCAATCCCTACTTCCTTGACTGCGGCAGAATCCCTACAATTTCAAAAAGATCTTAGTTGTACAGAAAGAAATGGAACCCAGCTCATCAATACTGAAAAAAGTGTTGAGAAGAGAAAAATGATATGCAGGCTTTACTAGATGGAGATGGCAAGAGAGGTCATAATATGGATGGATAAGTGGGGTGTCTGCCCAGACTGTGAGAAAATCAGAGCTGAGAAACTGGTGAACTGAAAGGGTCAAAATGTCAGTAACTGTTAGCTGCTACCATCCAAAGGAGCTAATATCTTGCTGCCACCTACAGGTGGAATGCAAGATAACCACAGATTATCTGCCATGGTTTTCTATAGGAGAGACAGTGTTAATATATTACCCTGCCTGAAAAGATTACCTTTTCATCTAGAGTATCCTGCCAAAGCAGCTGAGATCATTCTTCCTGATCTGCTTTTTGGGTCAAATTAACTGATCAGGTTCAAACAGTGCTTGGTTCCTCTATAGGCTTCAGCTATTGTGCAGAGATGACCAAATTCTGAATTCTTGAGGACAGTTATTTCCACATCACTGCTCTGGGACCTTGAACAAGCGAAGGTCAGAATTACTGATGACCGATGCACTGATCACATGATCTTATTGGAAGGGCAGAATATTAACTAAACAATGAACACAATGCTGAAATACCCCCAAAAGCACATTGGTGGTGACTCTTTTCTTCTCTAGAATGAATATAACAAAGCAACGCCATAACTGAATATACACGGAAGAGTATCATCCCACATTCACAAACAGCATTACTAGAATTCCACTGAACCTTTCCATTGGGAAAGTGCTTGTACATTAAGTCCATGAAACTGCACACTTAGACATAATTAGGAAACTAGTTTCTACTGGCATAACGTTGGATGCTGTGATTGCTTCTTTTCATATCAGTAACATAGGCAACAATTTAAGCCCTTTCTTATTTATTACATTTAGTTGGATGTTGGTATGTGCTTTCAAGTCATCTCAGACTTAGGATGACCCTATGAAAGAAAGCCCTTCAAAATGTCCTATCTGTGACAGCCCTGCCCAGCTCTTCTAAATTCTAGGCTGCTGGTACATTTCTGGATGCAATCCATCTCATACATGGTCTTTCTTTTCTTCTTCTGCCTTTGATATTCCCTAGCATGATCTTCCTCTCCAGTCTTAGCTTCTCATGATGTGTCCAGAGTATGGCAGCCTCAGTTTTGTTGTTCTTGTTTATCACCTTTTATTCTACCGTTTTACCAAAACTGATGTTCTAAATAGCTAAAAATAATAAAATACAGATTAAAACAAAAGCATTACAGTATCCAAAACACAAATCAAGTCTTTTTAATGCACACCAAATGAAGGCAAACAGGTGTGGTTTAGATAAAAAAGACTTGCTCAAAAAAGATGATAAGGAATAGGTTGGGTCTAAGGTTCAAATGCTGAATCACATATGCCAGTGGGTTTCAATCTTTCCATAGCTGGACATCGTCGAAAACAGGAAAACCACATCAGGGACCGCTGAGGCAGAAACAAAAAGCACCATACAGTATTCTGTGTATTAGTTTTCAAACACAATACCAACAAAAGAAAGAAAGAAAGAAAGAAAGAAAGAAAGAAAGAAAGAAAGAAAGAAAGAAAGAAAGAAAATTCTCCAAAACAACCAGAAACCGAGCAAGAAAAAATGCCAACAAAAGAACAAAATATTGAAATTGGTGCAGTATGGCTCAGATAGCCATGACAAACACACACACGCACACACACAAACACCCACCAAGTGCATGAATACATTCCCCCAGAAGAAAAACACTTCCCTTGCTCTCACCACTCCTTCTAGGATTTTCTCATCCACCACAACCTTTTCACATTTTTTTCCTGCTCAGTGGGGGGCTACAGACACCCTCTACTGACTATCATATTGTAGCCAAGATAAACATATATTCTACTAGCAAGTGGCTAACAGCGGATTTAACATCACTTGGCACAATTTTCCTTACACTAATAGCAGGAGTTTTTAAAATACTGGTGAAATATCCCTTTGTATATTTAGCTAAAAATATATTTAGGTTAAAATGGTCTATTTGGTACTCAAGAGTTTAGTTAAAGACTGCTTGTGGCACAACCATACACAGAAATTTGGAAAAAAGGAACAATTTCTTAAAAATCCACGCCACATTGACATGTTGTCCTGTATTTATTTCAAATTGTTTTAATGCCACCATTAAGGGTAAATCCCTATCATGTGCATGTGAACACCATGCCACTCCTCCAGCTTAAGAGCTGATACAGCAACATCCATGAGCACAGGGTTCCAGTTCAGTTGACACAAATGGTTAGAAAAATCTGCCCACTATATTTTATAAATAACTTTCTTTGTCTTCGGGGTTTTGAAACAAGAGATGTTAAGGCTCTGAGTGCTGCAGTGAAAGGGAGGTCATTAAGGTAGGAGGAAAGATCCTCTACTTCAAAACAGAATTGTAATTTGGGAAGGGGACTGAAAACGTATTTTAAAAAAATGCTTACAGAACTAGATAATTTTTGCCAAACACTGTTTCAAATAATACTGTTACAACCAGTTATGCTTCTGCAAGGGTGCAAAATATGTGCAGCCACACACACACATCACTGCCCATTTGTGAGGGTTGTAGCAGGCTGGAGCAAGGCAGGGTCTACTCGAGGAAAGACAGGAAGAGCAGAAAAGGGTGCCGGCGGGAGTGAGGCAGAAACAAACTGGAACAAGGCAGGTATGAACTGGAGCAAGGCCTGACCAAAGCATAGCAATGCAGGCAGGGAGAAACTGGAACAAGGCGTAGCAATGCAGGGGCCACACTTGTTCCTGCTTTGTTCAAGCCCTGCTCCAGATTATTCAGAATCCAAGCTCTGATGGCCTGTGACCTCAGAGTTGGGACTCCAAAAGTTAAGCACCCCTCTGGTCCCTCATAGCTGGAATGAAAAGACCTGGCCAGCAGCCCTTGCTCAAGTTTGCAACAAGGGCTCGGGGGCAGGAGAAGGGTGTGCATGCCAGGGTTTTCATGTTGTTTTATGAATTAATTTTTACTAAGACTGTGGTTTTAATTTTTTAAACTTATCACTAGATTACTTTTATTTGTTTGGAAGATTTATATTCCAACTTCCAATAAAATAATCTCAGCACAGCCACCTCCAAGGTCATGGCTGCTGGAGGGAGCATTCCATGATTCCAAAGCTGCAGCTGGGCCTCAGGAAGGCAGTGTGCAGGCAGAGAAGAAAGGAAAGGTAGAGCACCTAATCACAGGGTGGCTGCAGGTGCCTTGACAGTTGCTAGACAGACCTAGAGAATGTAGGCTGGGGCTGCACCCACAGCTACTCTTGCTGCAAAACTTGCTGGTAGAAACATGGAAACCATGTGTTAGTAGTATTGTCACCTACCTGTTGTTTTATTGGGTATTGTCTTGTTAGAAAAGAAAGACCAAATATGAAATAGATTGAGTCCATAAAGGAAGTCACAGTCTTGAATTTAGGACAGCTAAGCAGGGATGCCATTTTGGAGGGCTTTCATTCATCGGTTCACCATAAGTCAAAGATGACTTGATGGGACAATGATTCATGCTATTTTATACTGTAAAACACTTTGAGATTTTTTAAAATGAAAATTGTTACAGAAATTTTTTGAAAAGTATTTAAGAAACTTTTCTGGCTTAGCTTACGAGGCAACTTATGCACAAATTTACAATATAAATGATAAAGCAATTAACAAATAATTAAAATAATATCACATTTAAAATTAATTTGGGCTTCTAATATTTCGGAAAAGGCAATTAATGGACTGCTGATCTTTCAATTTACCCTCACTACAGTAGCACTAGGACTGCAAGTTTAGGGGAAGGTCCACTGTCACAGACAAACTTGTAGTGGCAGCAAAAACCTCCACTATCATCCTTCCCTTGCCTTTGGTGCTGTGTTCATGTGGAGGAAAAAATGAATATGTCACAGGAACTCCAGAGAGGCCATGGGTTTTGCTGGATTTCAGTCCAGCAAAATCCAGTTGGTTAAGGAACTATAGGTCACAGGACCTACCTAGTACTTCTGGTATTGATTGGCAGTTGGTCTCCATGTTTTCAGGCAAATAATTTTTTTCAGTCCAACCTAGGGAGTTTGGAGACCCTTCTGCATACAAAGCGTGTGCATTGCTACCACGGCCAATCCCCATGAATTGCATCCAGAAACAAGAAACAGGAAAGTAAGCTTCCTAAAATATAAATAAAAATGTTCACCATGTCAAATCCTGATTAATAATCTGGCCACTATGTTCTGTACTGTACTTACCTAACCTGGATATTACCAAGGCAAGGTTCTAGTTACCTGGGAGAGGCTGCATCTAGTATATCCTTACTTGTTAATAACATGAAATCCTTACTAGAGTTGCCACTTGAACATCCATGAGGAAAGCTAGATCTCTAAGAGCATCTCCAGAACTGAAATCTTGTCCTTAACGGGGAATGAAACCTGAACTCCTAAAGAAAAGGCTGAACTGCAGTGATGTCAATTGTACCACCTACTAACAGCACCTTAGTTTAATCTGGACACAATATACCATGTTAAGAACATGAAAAATATTACCTTGAGGTTTCATAAATAAGTATTTTATTTTAATCATAAATAATAAAACAATTTTAATTCATAATAAATATTTGGAGTACCATCAGAGGGGCAACATCAAGGAGGGGTGCTCCTTTTGTGGGAGCCACTTTGGGGTGCCACAAGGGCAAGGGCCTTCCCCCAGCTTGATATCAGAGGGAGGTCTAGCTGCTGAAATATGGCCTGCTGGGATACCTGATGTATGTGCATGGGCTTTTAAGATCTTCTGGGGAGGCCCCTCTATTTGCTCCACCACTCTCACAGTCACACTTGGTGGGAACGTGGGAGAGGGGGCTTCTTGGTAGTTGTCCCAAGGCTCTGAAATACCCTTCCCAGAGAGGGTAGGTTGGTGCCTTTCCTGTTATGGTTCTGCAACCAGGCTAAAACCATTTTATCTCAGCAGGCATTTGGGAATGGCCTGTGAATTTGTGCTGGGTTAATCTTACTGTTTATATTTTTGTTGTATTTTAAGCTATGTAGTGATTTAATTTTAATATGTAGTTAATTTAATTGTATATCTAAGCTTTTGTATACTTTTGAATATTTTAAATGAGTGTATTTTAATGTTGTGAACTTCCTAAAGCTTCCAATCTATGGGAATTACAAGGGAAATAACAACAACAACAACAACAACAACAACAATAATATCAACAACTGTGGGTTACTATATTCTCTGAATCCGGCTAAGATAATAAACCATGGTGAACGATCCATAAATCACAACCCATAGTTCATAACCCAAGAACAAACCATGGATTCTCTTTATGTGTTGTATATAAGATATGACTTGTTGGTGTAGTTGGATTCAGGCAACATGATATCTTATGTTTCAACAACAGTACACTTTCAAATCATACTAAGCCCTTGAGTGTGGATTGTTATGTTATCTGAACCCAGTCAATATCTCATTGCTACCTTTGACAAGTGATTCTTCCACAAAGTAGTATACGGGTGACATGCATCTAAATAACTATTTATATAATAATTCATCTACTACCCTTTAACCCCAAAAAGGGCAAAGGGCACTGCTGCTGTTCTTATCAATCAGCAGCCACTTGCTTGAATAAGAGACAACAGAATCCACAAGATGTTAGCTTGGCTCTTTATCTTGAACAATTCTGATAATATTTGCATACTAATCAGCAATGCCTGAGCACATGCGTTGCATTAACTATGCAACAAATGGAAACTATTCTGTTTATATACAACCATGTTTCAATTCCATTTTAACCCAAAAACATCACTGGACATTATTCCCTCTTGGCTTGAAATTAAAACAATGCTTTAAATTTTGACATGTTTCATTTTAACCACATGTTAAGTTATTTAGGGAGCACTCCAGTAAGGATGGCTATAACCCTGTAAACTCAGAGGGTTATATCCAATGTAGGACAGGAGGAGTGCAGAAGTATAGAACACCTCCACATTTTTCCAACCTGTACATCAGCCAGTCAATTCAGTCAATTGATTTTGGCTGTGCAACTGTGGTGTTTTGGAGTGGGAGGGAAGGTGGCTGAGGTCACTGTATCCTGGTGACAGTGACTCCCACTCCACACCCCTTCCAATGCCCCTTTGGTATTCTCTGGCTTGCTCAAGTGACCTAAGTGAGATGGTGCTTTTTGTGCCAGCTGTGGGGGCACCGGGGGGGGGGGGTGGCGGTTTGCAGAATGGCTCTCCAGCTCCACAGACAAGTTGTTTTTCAGCATTGGAGCTAGGGATCTAAATAATCTTATGGCTCTCTTGACGCTGTAAGGAAGCCACAGGATTACTCTGTTAGAATATAAATGCTTGTTTTTTGATTGTATTTTAGTTGTTTCATTCAGTGTTTTGTCAATGTAGGAATTTAATCTAATAATATTTTTGGCAGCGACATCCCTAAACCAGCACACTGGAAAATGCCAGAACATTTTGCAACAGATTGCTCATCCAACCAATATGGATGGTGACATAAGTGTTGTATCTTTCACTATTAAATAAGGGAAAACAGTTTAGTTTAAAATTACCTGATTTTGCAGGCTGTGTAATAAACATGTTCAGAAGCTTGTAAGGTTAGCAACATATATTCTAAAATCAGGACAAGTGTTTTGTACAGTATCCTGTAACCTGTCAGCTAAAGCTAATTTCAGCTAATGTATCTCCCAGCATATTTAATTATGTACCATTTCTTTCCCAATTACAAAAAAAAAAGTTTTGTTTTTTTTTTTAAGATCAACTTTTTCAGGATGGAGAGAGCCAAGGTTTCATGGCATTTCCATAAAACTCCATATGAGATCCTTATTCAAACAGAAACATGCACCAGCAATGTCAGTATAGCACCACAATCTCCACAGCAAACACTAAGCACACAAGAAGCAAATTTATTTGCCCTTTTCAAAATTTAATTTCATGGGAATTTGGTTGAGATTGGACCCAATGGCCTACTTGGCCTCTTCCAAATCTACTGTTCTATGATTCTATTAAAATCTTTCCTTGAACTATATACAAATCTCATTTCCACTAAAGAAAGTGAATTCAGTAGGTCTATTAGCATCACTGAGAGAACTATGGTTAATTCATGTCATACAAAAAATGCACAATTTAGCTCACCAAGTTCAAGTGCCCTGAAAATGTAGGGTGCTTAACAGTGCACTGATTTCCCACTTTACCAGTTCTTTGGGAACTGCAGAAAATTCAGGGAGATCTTTTACGTCTGATGTGCTGCCACCTACTACCAAGCAAAGTGCTACAAAGAGAATCACATTCCCATGCTGGAAGGAGGGAAGGTGAGGGAAGGAGTACACAGCAGTTTTGGAGCTGCTTTTGCTCCTAAACCCAGCTCAATAGATACTTTCTCACTTCGGTTATGTCCTCCTGCATGTACAGGGGAGTCAGGTGGGACGGAGCTCTGAAGGCTGGCATGACAGGAGTTGTAGGACTTTTTTCTGTCTGAACATGCATAGAATTATGCTATAAATGTCCCTAATGTTTTTAATCATTTGTCATATTCAACCTTCATATTATGTTGTATTTTAACATGAACCCCCTAGGTATTTTAATATATGAAGCAATACAGAAGACTCATTCATGAATAAATGAAATGAAAATAGAACCATTGGGGTAAGGCCATGTTTTTTGAGGTTAAACATTCTAAAATGATGCAGTGACCTGGTTGCCATCTAATACCAGTTCACTGATGTTTAACCCATGGCTTTTCTATGGTGGAGCAAGAGTGCATGCTGCTTCCTGAGCACTTGTTACATCTGCTTTGCATCAGCTTTCAGCAATAGCCTAGGAACAACAGTTCCTGGGTTGCCTGATCTGAAGTACACACCTGGCTTTCAGGGTTGCTGAAGACCAGCCAGCCAACCCAGAGGTTTAAAGCAACAACAAGGGGTTCAAACTCTTTGTTGCTTGTCCCTCGACAATCTAGAGTGCCAAACTTGGCCATGTAAAAATTAGGGTTAGGAATGAGGCACTTCTGGTTGTTGCTGAAAGTAGATGCAAAGCTGAAGTGGTGAGCAGGTGGGGGGCAACTTGCTCATTCTCACATGGCCCCCAAAATTTATGTGATGTGATTATTTGCAAAATAGGCCAATGGTACATTTCCAGTATATGAAGCTATACCAGCATTTAAGATTTTATGCTCCCCTCTTCCATCTCAATGTGTGCAAAGAGACTGAAAATTTTTATTTTGAATAAAATTTCATTTCCCCTTATAGAAACTGCAATTTATACAAAAGTAGCCCCTTTCAATCATTATGTCTGAACTCCAGTTGATTTAAAATGTATTTAGTTAAAGAAAACCAGGAGTTTGAGAATTGTAGCTTAATCACAACTGGATTAGGTCGGTTTTCCAAATTTTATGGGAATCTTGGGTGTTTTCCCAGATAGAAATTATGTGCAGATCATCAGTTTCCACCAAAGATAGCCTTGTCTTTGGTGAGAAATTATTCTTCAAGCGCCTGTGGAACCTAACCCTAAGCCTAACCCTTTTCACATACTCCATGAAGGGCCAGCAGTCATAATTATTTTGATTTGGCTCATAAACACTTAAGCATCATAAGCAAAGGTGCACACTTTTGTGAGAGCTCCTACTCAATTGCTTACCACAGACCTGGGTACTTTGTTTATGGTTATCTTCAGAGAACATCTGAGTGCCTCTTCTATCTAAGGCAATGCCAACTGGAAAAACCACTCTTGGTGGTAGTATACATTTATGGAATGCTCTCCCCAAGAAAGGTTACTTGAAGCCGAGCACTGTTTTTCTGCTGGCAGGAACTTTCTAATTCCAAGGCTTTTACATGTTTAACCTGTGAGTGAAGCATTTTTATAGCTGTATTTATCCTGCTATTTACTGCTGTAGTTTTCATATTTTGTATTCCAGCTGATTTATGAAAATGACCCTAGAAATATATCTATTCTAGTATTAGATGAGGCCCAGAAAAATATATCCTTATCCACTTATAATTATCCATCATGCATAATTATATACCTTTATTATGTTTCCCCCTCACTCATTTTGTTCTACACTAAATAGCCTGAAAACTTGTATTTCTATCTGTCCTGAAATTGAATTGTTTAGGGCACAATCTTGTGGTGATGCCTGTAAACCTCTGAACTCAGGTGTTCTGACATCCAATACAGAGAGGCAATCTTCACCTCCTTGCTCAGCATGTTCATTAGATGGTCATTTTCAGCTATCAGTTGTGTTGAATTGGGCACTGTCATATTGGAGCGGAAAGAAAGAAGACTGGAGCACCATCAGGATACCTTGTATTCTGGCTGCTCTCTCTCTTCCTTCTGTGCTCCCCTTGACCCATCTCTGAGGTTGCTTTTCCAGCCTCAGAGAGATGCCAGCGTGGTTCTCTCTGCACTACTTCCAAGAGAACAGGTGTTTGCGTGCATTCGTGCGTGTGTGTTAGAGCTCCAGAGCTCCTATTTTCAGCTTCAGTGTTAGAGTGCTGTCCCCAAACTTGCAGGTGGATATCCAAACTAACTGAGTCATTCCCCACCCCAAACAATGTCTACGGGGCAATCTAGAATTGTTCCTTCCATATTTTTATTTGTGTACAGAGAGCTGCACAAACCTGCTTCTTATTTATGCAGATAATTTTTCATTGTCTAAAAGTTGCAAAAGCAGAGATTCTGGATTCTGGTGCTATATGAGTACTTGTAGATAGCAATTATTACTACTGCTCAGTGCTGGAGTACATGCTTTGCATGTAGAATATTCTAAATTCAATATTTACTATTTCCATACAGGTCTAGAAAAATACATGAAAACCTGGAGAGTTTCTGCCAATTGGTGTGGACAAAACTGGGCTAGACAGAGTAACCACCTAGAAGGCTTCAGGTGTGGGGTGATATATGTTTGAAGGCAGGCCGGCTGGCCGGCAAGTCCGCCTGCCTTACTTAGAAAAAGGTAGCTTCTTATGCACCTATGAGTTCCTGGACCGAGCAAGATAAATGAAGATGCTCCTTGTGCCTGCTTCTCTAGACAATACAGGCATAGACAAAGGAACTTTCTAGCTCAGTATAGTAAAGTGCAACTACCACCACCATTGCACTAACTAAAGTGCAATCACCACCACCATTGCCACAGGCAACTGATGGAAGCTTTAAAAAACTATCTCATCAGGAAAAAGTGCTGATCCCTTAAACTCTGAAGTGATTATAGGATGTCCCCCACTGCAATCAGTAAGGATGAAAAATGGAAGAGTATAATGAGGCTATTTTTCAATCTGGGAGGCAGACTGTTTGAAAGGTTTCATGGTGGGGTTTTACACTGACATTACCAATGGAAGTAGTGTATATTTTATTTTTTAATAGAAGTAACAACAATTAATGGGTTCCTCTTGGTAATCTCTGGACGGCAGGCATTATTCCCCCCCACCACTGCACCCAGCCCTAAAATGCCCCAGGCATTGTGCTATAACAAAACATTGTAGGAGTTAAAAAAGGCAGATCAAAGAACAATGCTACTTCCAAGGATGAGGGCCAGCACAAAGACAATGACACCTACCACCAAAGAGAAGCTTCTTAACTATGGTAGCTGCCAGGGTGGTTTTTAGAAAATTAAGAAGAAAAAGAAATATATACAATACACCTCACTGCTGCCACCAATTATAAGATTTTTTTTTAAATAAAGCTTTTAGAAATGTCTCCCTGCTGCAATTTCAGGGGGCCTTCTCTCTCTCTCTCTCTCTCTCTCTCTCTCTCTCTCACACACACACACACACACTTAAATTGAAAGTTCTTCCCATTTAACTTTCAACTCAGTACTGACTTGCATATAATCTGGCAAATCAAAAAACCCCCACAAAATTTTAACATATCTTTATTATATACATCACAATAAAACAATACCAGGTAATTATATTTCTATCTTCTTTGGAGCCACCATTACTACAATGTGTTTTTGAAAATGCCACTGTATTATCTGTATTATCTGTGTGTCGCAAACCACTCACTTGAAATTGGTCCCAGTTGCAAATAGGGCTTAATTTCCTTCAAAATCCAAACACAATATTTGATTGCATGAAGAAATGAGAGACAGCGTCCAATTCAACGCTAATGTAAATTCCATGCCCTGAAAAACTTGCCATGCCAGCAAATGCTACTTGCACTATGCTACAGGTCGCTTATGCTAGCGCAATGTAATTTCCACTAAAAGTAATTCAGAACTGGACAGTAATACTACCTAAAGATCCCACCCAATTTCACCTTGTGACAGAACTCTATTAACTAGTCACACAGCCCAATCTGTATGAGGCATGATGTAAGCTTTTTTTCTTCCTCTTCAATCATGTATAGGATTGCATCCTTAAGAGTATATCTTAAGGGTTTTGCCCTTAAGAGAGACTCTCAAAGCAATCCTATAAGTATCTATTTGGAGGTAAGTCCCACTGATTTCAGGCAAGTAGTTCTACAACATTTTATAACCACTATGGTATAATCTGATATGAACACAGGCTTGCTTCTAATCTAAAAGAGGCCCCAGTTCTTAATATTCTCCTAAATATTCACTTAATCTCTCTCAATTACCAATTAAATTGCTATTTATTTGGCACAGTTTTCTAGCAAACCAATTCTGTATTTTTGGTATTATATAACAAACTACTGTTCCAATATTTGCATTTAATTCTAAACTTGGGACCTCAAGACTTGACAATACCTGCCTCTCCCTACCTGAATTTATCTGGACACTTTGATCCACCTCTGAAGCATTCCTCCAAGTGCCACCCCCAAGGAAAGCTGAGGGAGTGTAATACTTCTCTCAGTGGTGACTCCCCATTTATAGAATGATTTCCCCACTGAGGCCCTTCTGGCAACAACTTCTGGCACCAGGTAAACTGTCCAAGGCATTCAGTGACATTTAATGCTATGTGGGAAGCGATTATATGGATCTCTATGTGTTTATACATTGTTTTAGTTGTTCAAATTGTTTTAAATTCTGTTTAAAATTATGTGTATGGGAATTGTTTTGCTTTTTATAGTTGCTATATTTAAGAACTATTGGGCAATATAGAAATAACATAAATAATAACTGTATTATTATTGGCAATCTTACCTCTTAAGCCTTCCAATTGCTTATTTAATTTAAGAGCCTGCTCCTCTATTGTTTCTTTATAACTTTCAATTATTTGGGGAACCAGGGAGGCCACATAACCATAATAAAAGGTGATTCAGATGTGGTTTAGAAGTGGATCATCCTGAACTATGGATTGTCCTTGGGCTCATGAATTCTTTCCTTAACATCCATGCCAACCTTCTACCTAGTTTGAATAGTACTTTGCAATGCTATCTGACCCAACCAATACAATAACATACCCCCATGCTAGAATTAGAAACTAGGATTCAAACTGGATTTCCAGTTCTGCTATGGAGGTAAGTTATAGTTTGCACCAACTGTAGATTGCTCAACTCAGTCCTCAAACTAAGGTCTGAGGAAAGAAAGAAAATATGAGAAGAGGAAGAAGGAACAAGTATGTGAAAAGCTCAGTCATAACAAATAAATCCAGTTTTGGTGGTATGTTTGAAGACTACAAGAAGCTCTCAGTACTGTTATAGCCTATGGATCCACACAGTCGTGATGATAACAAAAAAATTAAAACAAGGGCTTTCCCCCTTCATTATTCCAACGCATATTTATGATAAATTGTGGATGGTCCAATAATAACCATGACCATCAGAATGGGAATACAGCTTTTTAATTACTCTGGTAAATATTTGGATTTTAAACGTTGCTAAAGCAACTAAAGCAAGCTGCTAAACAATATGTGGCCAGTGAGCTTCATGTTGTGGCCCCTTTTACCTTCCAAAATATTATTAAAATTGGGAAAATTGCCTCTGTAATGGCTGTAGAGCACCATAACATGAAATTTATGTTATGGCTTATATCGAGGCTTCGGCGAATGGGGCGGCATAAAAATGTTTTAATAAATAAATAAATAAATAAATAAATAAATTTAGCTTCTTTGCCAGCTAGATTTGTCCCTTTCAGCACTTAGTAGCCACTATGAAGTATCAAAATGGTTATATTTAGTTTGAAGATGTGGCAAGTTTAACCAGTGTAGCACAATGTAGCAGTTTGCTGCCAATTTTTGGCAGGAAACCAGTAATGTCAGGTGTCCCACAGACTGCTGTCCTGACCATATTGCAGTAGCTCACTCCAGTGTTTAAAGCCTCCTTGGTCTAATTTCTGAAGCTTTTTAGCACAGCAGGTTGAAACATGCATGCAACGCAACTAGGAACCAGAATCTAAAACCCTGGAAAAATGTCCCAGTTAGGTAACAAGGTAACAGTGGGTCAGCTGCAACTCAAACCTACATTAGTCTAACAATACTGTCATATGAGGTGGTGATTTCTGCTTAAAGCTAGCAAGATTACCTTGACAGTTATACACATATTTTCTTCTTGCAGACCAACATCATACAATAGCATCACATCATTCTATGGTATGGGTAGAGCTACTGGTGGCTAACACAATATGGATGTAACAATTATATTACATACATTTCTCCTCAACAGCTGACCAAAGCCTTCTTATAAATAACACAATTCAAAGTGCAAGGCATACATGTCAAGCAAAGAAATGATGCACAAGTTTCAGAACGTTTCTGAGAATAAGCAGGAGAATCTGGCATGTAGGACAAGAGACCAAAATTATGGATATATAAATGGCACTTCTTCAGACTGAAGGGAAATGTATTTTCCCCTTCCTCTCATGATAGAAGAGATTCAAACAACATCATTTTAAAATGCTTTAATGGAATTACCCTGCATGAATAAAAAAATTATCTCAAGGGCAGTTTAATGGGTAAAGACTTTTTTTTAAAGAAAGATAGGTTGCTTATTAACATGTTACAGACAGCATCTGTGATGATTACCATACCACTCTGCATGCACACACACTAAAGTTCCACTTTTCATGGGATATTCTCAACAGGCCTCTTTGTTTATTAAGAATTTAAAATGCATACAAGGATCAGCAGAATAAAATGGCACCAGATGAGATAGCAAAATAGTCCATCAGTAAGCAAAGCAGAACTGATTACTAAAAGCAGGTGTGGGGATTTTTTTAGGACAGTTTAGTATTACAATGTAATATGCTAGGGAGACATCCTTTCAAACTGTGTTCAGTGCTGGGCACTCATGTTCAACAGAAACAAATTTAAATTTTATAAAGGATGAAAAATGTGCAACAGGATAACACCAGAAGAGTAATCATTTGTTAAGGTTAAGAGAAGTACACCTGATAGAAAAAAGAAGACATCTGAGTAAACTCAATAATTAGATTTAGAAGTGGTAATAGAACATGAGGGGAAATGTAGGTCAATAATCATAAATGCAGCTATTGATTATAATCTCTAATGATAAACTCAGTATGATGAGCGGAATAGTGATCACTATTCTGAATCTGTGAGGCCTGGTTCACTGAATAGTAAACAGAAGCTGGCAGTAACAACAAATAGTCTTTATATTATTAAACAGTCTTTGAGCTAAGATGTGTTGGAGCCCTGAAGGATCCCTCACACCTTACTTCAGATCTGGGAGGCTAAGCCTTTTTTACAGTGATCAGAAATTGCAAGAGTTTGCTATAGGTGAACTGGATCTACACTGAAAGAATCCCTCAAAATCATTTTTTTGAAAATGTTCAGTGATTGTGTTTGGTTCACACTCAGGAATCAACTGCTCACTACATTTTAAATCAGAAAGAATTAAATATTTCCCCAATTTGGATAAGCTAGCAATCATGAGCAGCTGGTGAATAGCAGCTCTCCACAGGTAGTACGTGATCTGGTTCACTTGCATTAGTCTTGTGCATTATTTTACCAAACTGGTAAATTTACTAAATTGTGGGGCAGTGGAATTCAATAATAACCATCTATCTTATTTAGAGAAGCATACGGAAGGAAGGAAGCTGGACTAGACCATCTTCATTTCTACATCCTTTCCAGATCAGGTGCATAGGTCTTTAATTCAATTAAAATGTCAACAGGGCTTACAAGGAAAGGGGTTTGTCCAAACCCAAGCATCAATACACTGTACCCAGACCAATGGCTCTCAGCGTGCTTCTTTTTGTTTTAATTCTAAGAAACACCATGACTATTTTTAGTTACAGGGTGTGCTTACTACTTCACCTACTTTTGACTTTTATGCTGTTTCATGTTCAAAAGCGAAACAGGAATATCAGCACCCACACGAGTGAAACGGAAGGCACTGCACTCATCGAGTACAGCAGAAAACGAACGATATAACCTAAAGCATCACATTTAATTCACCAACAACAGGACCCTGGCGATGTCTGCGTTGCAGCACGCTAGACTACCCGGCTTGGCTAAACTAATGCGAGTACTGTATTATTATTTTTCGGTTTCTGACCCCTGCTTTACGATTTTTTAAACCCTAGTGACCAGAACGAAATCAGCCATGGTTCTTCGCCTAAGCTCCAGAACCACTCTTTAGAACTTAAAGCACATTCTCTTTGACTGCTTTCTCTTTCTCTCCCTGGAAGCCTTCGCAGAGACATACGCAAACGCTCGCAGGAGGGAGCGCGCAACACACACACACAGACACACACGCGCGCGCGCGCTAACCACCGCCTCTTCCTTTTAAAAAAGGCTGACAATGCTGCAGACCAGAGCACTCAGTTCTATCAGCATTATCATTATTACCGAACACGATTGCCCTGCGCTCGCCCACAAAAATAGAAGCCTCGACATGGGGCGGAGAAAACGAGAGAAAACATACCAGGGACACAGCCCCACAAGGAAAGAGTAGCAGTTGACAGCAGCGGCAGCCATGGCTCCAGCTGCAGCAAGCACCGTGACAGGCTGCGAGCAAGCGGCTGCCGAGAGAGAGAGCCTTTCTTCTGACTGACAATCCCCTTCCAACGCACCCGAAGCTTGGGGACTACCGAGGGAAGGTGTGTCAGGAGACGGAAGAAAGGGTTCGTGGCGTGTTGCATGAAACCGAGGGAGCTGCGGCACCTCCATTACGAGGAACGGCAGCGCGAGCAAAGGGGTGGGAAGAAAGGGGGAGAACGCGCTCTCGCTCCCTTCACAAGCGCGCAGCCAAAGCCCGGTGGCAACAGACCGGAGCCGAAGGAGTCGGATTCACTGATCGGCGAGCCAGACCTGCCCCCACTCCGTCCCCCATTGAGGGAGCCACAGGGAAGGTTCTTACTAGGATGGGCTTCGGCGCGTGGGGACAGCGACACACACCCATGGCAAGGCACGGAAAGGGGCGGATCTACACTCACCTCCACATCAGAAAAGGCTAGGAATGGAGCCACACTTGGCAGGAAAGAGGCAGACAAACACGTACGCGTGATACAAGGAAAGGAAGGGGGAAATCTCAGACCAGCATAAAGCCATCGCAACAGCTGCTGCTTCTCCCTCAGTTTCGCCTTTTCGCCCTCATCCCGATCCTAAAAAGGGGTGTCATCCACGCAATTGCCGCCGCCTCCTCTACCCCCCCTCCCAGTCTGCAGTGGAAATAATGGATGTTTCCTCTCCTTACCTTCCCTCAGCGGAAGGAAGTAGTCTCCTCACAAGACGTGCCGTCCTTTAGACGAGAGCCGAATTCCTCAGTCACCCCCTACCAGTTAGCGGCGCCCAGAGTCTCACGCCGGTTGCGAAGAGTCGGGTTCTGACGACACCCCTTCCCCTCGGCTCAGTCGCTCCCCTCTCCCTTGAGTCGCTCAGTCTCCCCCCCCCCGTCCGTCAGAATGTCGGTTTGTGACTAGCCATTCGGATTGGCTGAAGCGCCTCTCACGTGACCGTAGACGGGCCAGAAGAACGGGTAGGCATGCATTGCTGTCGTGAGAGTTGACGAGGAGGAGGGGTAAGAAGACTCAACAGTAGGGACGGGCGTCATAATTGACATTTCTAAGAAGTTCTAGGCATTCCAGAGAGAAATGTAACTTTCTTCTTAGCTTACACACACGGAGATAAGGAAATAACGGGCTTTGACACGATTAGAGGGCGGAGACCGAAAGGGTTCTAGTGCGCAGGCGCAGCCATCGGTCCTTTTTCTTCTTGGGTGGTGCGGCTGGAACTTTCTGGAAACAGCGGCGGTGGCCAGGGGTGGTCTTCCAAAGGCAGGCGGAAGAGTGTAGCGCGCGGACTTGGCCGCCTCCCGTGCACCGAATGGCAACCGAGACGTGCTCGTCCCGGGGCCACTCATTCAGGTTACTCCCTTCCCGAGGGAAGGGTTTTCCGGCGACCGTGGCGCAGTGAGTTTTAATAAACATCGAGCACGCATGCGTGGCTGGTCTGATGGCTGATCTACTGCATCCTAATAAAATCGCGTGTGGTGGCGGGGAGAGTTGACGGCGGAGGGACTTGGGGCTTTGGTGTATTGAATTGTTCTCCTTGGGGTCCGGCGTGTGAAAACGTAAGGAGAGCACTTTGCACGAACAACTGCGCCCTTCTTTTAGTAACCGTAGGGCTTCTTATGGTCTGCCTCCTGCATAGCAATATTGCCAGGTAACGGATTTGTTTGGAACGCAGATAGGAGTGGTTTTTTCTTCCTTATTTGATGGTGGGTTATGGTATACGATAAGCCTGTTTGGTGCTCCATTCGTCTGTTTAACAGATTGCACTCAAAAATGGTCCGGAATTTTAATTAAAACAAAACTTAATTATTTGAAGCACAGCCCCCAGAAAACCTCAAATCAAAACACAGTTTTAAAGCTGTGAATTATTGTCATGCAATTTAAGCTTTAACTTATGTTAAAGATGGCATCTGAAGGTCTAAAATCTCAATGGTGGCAACAGACCGGAGCCAAAGGAGTCACATTCACTGTCTAATCAAATGTAAAGATATCTATAAAATTGTTTTTTTCTAAAATGAATCTTCACTAATAAAAGCTTTTTTGAAAGCCTGATTTTCTCAGGATGGCTGTAGAATAGGGCTATTGCCAAAAAGTTGAGTAAATCAATTCTTCCTTCAGTAGTCTGTTCTTGTAAGACAGTTAAGGCACAGTCTAGTTAGGATTTTTCTGAACTCTGAACCATCAGAACTTAGGAGATTGCAGGCATGCTCCAGAAGGTGGAGGCTCAGAAGTGAAGGCTGTCTCTGAATACTGCTCACCCTATAAAGCACTTTAACTGTCATTTTTGGCTAAGTGCACTGCTTTGGGCATGGGAAGGAAGGAGGCAGGATACCTTGTATCTTGATGCTGCCTTGTCTTCCCTGCTCCCCACAAACACTCCCAAAAGCCCTTCTTCATGACCACTCTTCCAGCCTTAGAGAAGCAGTGGACATGCTTCTTTCCTTGCAGGCTTCGAGGGGATGGGGAGCAGAATCTGAGTATATATCCTTAGTTAAGTGGATGGAGCAGTTTTCCATCCTTGTAGCTGGGGATCTGAAAATTCCTCTGGCTGTTTACATGAAGTCTAGTGGCCATAGGATTGTTCTGACCTTGGCTCAACTCTTTTTATATTATAAACAAACTTTCAACATCTGGTAACTACAACACAACACTGAAAACCAGCCTTCTGCAATATAGTTCCACATTGTAGGTTCTGGCCTACAACTCATATCAGCTTCATTGAGGTGACTTATGGCTAGGAATGCTGCAGGTTGTAATCCAGAACATCTCTAGGGAACCAGTTTGAGGGAAGATGATGCAGGAGATAACCAATTCTGTCACCTTAGGCACTATTGGTAGCTTGAATTCATGGCAAGTATTTGCTGTTGTGAGTACACAAGTTGGTTTAAATGTTTTTGGAACATTAATAGTGATCAAAGTAATTTAACAGTCTTATCTATAGTATTATATATTTTTCTCAAAATCCAGGAGAAAATGCTATAATTTCTATAGTGTTATTTGCTTGCCAGCATGCTAAGATAGAGTGAACACGAGCAACTGGAGGTAGTGGTGACTTTGGAAACTTAATTTTCAGTCAAGAAAAATGTTTGTCATTAACATATAGAACTTGATACAAAGAATCAATTTCAATTCATTAAAGCGAAGTTGACAGTTTTGTCAGCATCTTAACTTTTTTCTCTACACTGCTTTACATATATAAACAACTCTTCCGAGGTGCTTCTATTATGTAATGCCTTACAGTGGGTGCATTCATGTGTCACACACTATAGCTCTGTCACTAAACCATGGTAGGTTGGTTGTCATGTGAGCAACCCACACTTAATCAGCTTCCCTGCCTTCTTCCTTGATTCTCCCAAGGTTTTCTAGGGAACCTCACAAGAGGATGAGTTGCCTACTTGGTTCCCAATATCATGACAAATTATTTTCACCTCATCATGGCTTTTTTCTTTTCAGAGACTGCAAATGCCAGATTAACTTTCACAATCCTTGGTTACTCCATGTACAGCCCTTCAAAAAGCTCAAGCAGCAACCTGGAGGGACTGCCTGTAACTGCCAGAACCTTAAAAAATGCACAAACAAAACTGCATAAAGAGTAGTTTTGTATTTATTATTACTCCTGTATGCTGCTCAACAGCCAAAAACTGTCTATGTGGTTAACAGATTGTTTTAGTCATACTTTCACAACTGCAAAACTTCACAGCTGAGCCACTGCCAAGTAAGTGTCTGCTGCCAGGGTGCAACAGGTATTATCAAAGGCATTGCCCAGAAAAAGCTCCAGATTGTGTCCCCACCCCCTCTATCATCTTTGGTTTTTGTTGACAGTTGTCAAAAGACACTCATTTTTGTAGCAAGGTCTGCATCTTCTCTCACCCAACTGGTCAATATGGTGGTGCTGGTTTTGCACTTTTGCATGCCTTTAGGTACTCGGGAAAATGCAAAAATGCATCTTCCCCTTTTTCTAGGGAAAAAAGTTTTGACAACTGTTAAAACATTGGGTCCCTTTATGATAGGGTTGTGACTGGGAAATAGAGCAAATATGGCAAGAGGAGGAGGAAGTGCTTGGGCAATTTGGTGGCTGCTGGCACTTGTGTATGTATAGGAGCCACTTGGCAGCCCAGGCTGTTTCTGCTTTTGCCAAGGAACTCTGTAGCCGACTAGTGGTTCATTCAGTCCAACCCTCTGTTCATACAGTGGCAGATGCCCATAGGATCCCTTCAAGGATGGGTACAATAGTTTCATCTGGCCAAGCCCCTCAGCAACTGGCATATGTAGGTATACTGCTTCTGATAACTAAGGTAGCACAAAGCCAACAGGGTTAATACCCACTAATATACTTCTCCATGAATTTGTCCAATCACTCTAAACCTATCCAATTTGGTGGTCGCTACTACTTCCTGTGGCAATGAATTCCACAGTGTAGGAATGTGCTGTGTGAAGTAGTATTTCCTTTTATCTGTCCCAAGTTTCCCACTTACAAGCTTCATGGGGTGACTCTGAATTCTAGAAATATGGGTTTATTTATTATATTTATATCCCACCTTTTTCCCTTTCAAGGAACTCAAAGTGGTTTGCATAATACTCTTCTCAGTCTTAACCCCACAACAACAACCCTGTGGACAGAGACTCTGACTGGTCTAAACTCACCCAGTTAGTTCCATAGCTGAGTGGGGACTAACTCAGATCTCCTGAGTACCAGTCCTGCACTCTTCTGTTTTTCTTGCAGGGAAAACATTCCAGTCAGCAGCTGATCAGAGGTAGTTTATCTTGCTGCACAGTTACAAGATATCCATCTTTCCCACTGTTCAGCAGGGAAAACTTATATCTGATCAGTGGCTTTCCCTGCCTAGGAAAGGGGACAAGACCTAGGAAAGAAGATGGCAGGTCAGTTGACATACTCCTGTGAGCTGTATATGGCCCATGGGCCACAGGTACCTCTTTCCTATTGTATATAGTACATAATTAGTGATTATTTCCATTCTCAAAAACTTGTTTTATTTTCTTTTTTAAATGTTGAGAATGGGATTTAGGAATCTCTGGGCTTTCTTTTAACAAATTTAATTAGTCTGTTTTCAACAAGACTAAGAAATATAAGTAAAAGTTTAACTTATAAAAATTGTATATTGTATATTGGGTAGCTTAGAGATGTGAAGGCCTGGAAGAAACAGAAAAATACAGGGAAAAAAATCACTTTTTTCCAAGGACCATATATTTAGTTTTTCTGGGTTGTTTGCTTGTTTAATTCAAATTTAAATGAATTTTGGATTATGAAATTATTCACAATTATAAATAAAATGTTTCAGACAAGATGTTTATAAATTGCCATCTGGCCTTTATACCTTCCAAACTGTTTCTTAAAAAACAGAGTAGGAAGGCTTAAGTACAGCTGTAAACTTTTTGGAAATTACTGAAGCCATGGGGGAAAATGTATTTAATCATATTTAGTGTGTTAATTTTAAAGGCATAGTTTATTAGGAAATAAATTACAAATTTACTGAGTTTACTGTTAAATGGTTTTAAAATTTTAATGATAATTTAATAAGCAAAGCAAGTTGCAATGTTTTTTACCTAAAATAAATTTGACTTTAGATCTGTAAAGAAGCATTAAAAATAAAAGCATTGCATAGTTTTCTGGAAAAAGTTATGGCTTCAGGATTGTTCTTAAGTTTATATCTGCCTCCCAGAGACCTTTATATGGCAATATGGAAATGTTGTCATAGGTTTTCTAAATCTATTTGAGTGTGTGTAAACACAGTATGAAAAAAAGACAGCTGATAATAAGCATAAGACATTCAGAATAATAATGTAGGATCAGCATTTTGTGAGAGATTTTAACAATGGATGCAATTTATAATTTTATTTGACTGGTGAAAATTAGAAATCTAGGCACATTAAAATTTTAACTTATCTTTTATTAAAGTTGATATTTAAATTTTGTGTTTTTACTGACAAATGTAATTAGCTTTTTCCATACTTACAGGGCTGTTCTTTAAATCCTTTTTTTCCAGCAACATCAAGTTAGCGACTGAACCATTCCAAAAACATGATTAAATAGGGGTTGCTTTAAAGAATATGAACATCTGTCTAATCTCACAAGAACAGATGTTTTAAAAATAACTTTTCAGAGGATTCTGCAGAAGCAATCATGAAACTAAAGATAATCTCCCAAATTCTAGATGTAGATTACAATTTTAATTCAAGTGAACACTGCATATTGAGTATTATACTTTTTAAAGTATGTGCCAATGTGTATGTGTAGTACTTACAAGTACTACTCGTAGTACTTAAAATAAGCAAAAAATAACTCACAGACTTCTGGTTTACCTTCTCTTCTTAATTGGTGTGGAAGACCTAGTAACTTAAACATAATGTTTGCAATGTTTGCAATGCACTAGTGAAAACATTTTACTTTGCATGTCCAATAATATTGTTCTGTTTAGGATTTTTCAGTATACCCTATGATTTGTCTGTTTTGTCTGTTTCTTAACCTTATATACCTATTGTTGACAGCATGATGACTCTAAGAGTCATTTCACCAGTCTGAAGTCAAAAGTATACTCTTACAAAAAAAAATAATTCATATAATCATATGACTGTTTTCCTGTTGTGAGGTAGCTTTGTCTATACATCAGATTAAGCCATCTCATTAGTACCAGCAGAAGAGAGGAGTAAAAGTGCCCAAAGTAAAAGTGCCCAAAAGTGCCCAAAGAGTCTAAACTGATTCAAGCACTTAACACAACCAAAACAGCCAAGGTTTATCAAATAGTTTACCTATTATGATTAGAAGCATTCCCTAAGATAATGCTGAACTTGTATAAGAAATGTTACTTTATGTGTAGGCTTAGACCTGGTGCAGTAATTTCCCCTTTCTCCATAGTTTATGAATGCCTATGTTTCACTTCAAGAGGGCCATCAAATGTTATCTTCTGTTGCATTCCCTACACTTAACTGGTGATTATAGTTTGGCCTCAGGCAAATTTTTCTTATTTCTAGTTATATAGTTGATGTAAAGTGCGGTTATTTGGAGGTCAAAATGGATGTAGGGGAATTTAGGGATGACTTTCTTTTTACTTCTAACAAAAGTGGTAAGTTTTAATTTCAAGGGATATGTCTCCATTACGTGAATTGTCCTAAAGAAACATCATACTTGTTTTTGTCTCTCCACAGTTCAGATTTTATTTTTTTCAAGCCATTTCTTACAGCTTGAACAATAGTCTTAAAGGTCTGGCCGAACTCCGAAGCCAGGTCCTTTTGGTGGCTCTGTCAGAGAAGTGAGACCACCAGATGGCTCACAGGAGAAACGTTCACTCCTGAAAAGGAAGAGAGCAATTAACGGTTGAGTACTATTCAATATTGCACCAGTGGTCTGCAAGAGTGAATAACAGTCTGACTCATCTGACACTTTTTTCCCCCCAAGAGTTTGGTCAGTGGTAAATAGGATCTATGAAAATATGACCCCAAGTCGAGATTTAAATCCATGAAGCTGCCAAATGCAAAGTATGATTGCTGTTCTAAGCCCATTTACTTGGATAATGTCCCATTGAAGTCAGTGGTGCTTGCTTCTGAGCTCTGCATAAATTTGCATATGATCAGCCTATCTAGATTAAAGTTTTTATTAATACAAGATGGCTATTAAAATACATAGAAAAATAATTGTACATTGCAATTTTATTCTGTCCTCCCCGCAAGTATCATCACGTGATCCGTGCAGTAACTCTCTGAAGTAGCTTAAAGCTGAAGAGTTAGTGACTGCTCCAAAATCACTCAGTGAATGTCATGACCAAATGGGAATCTAAACCTGGATTTTCCTGGTCTTAGTGTCTAATACTCAGTCACACTGGCATTTTGTTCTCCAGAGCAAACCTAGCCTCTTAACATCAAGGTGTAACATAAAAGTGAACTCTACAATTTTTCAAATTGGAGCACTGATTCCTGGGACCATGATTTGAAGCCCCTCCTGAAGCAGCTGCATACTGATTGCTCTTCTCCAGGCAATCAGTTTCTGTTTCACCTCTAGCAGCTATGCTGCAGCTAGCCAGATGTATTGCTCTTGGCCTCCTACCCCATCACAGCTAATTGACTGATTGTGTCTGCATTCTCCTCCTTACACTCAGATAAGCAGTAGGTCGTCTGACTTCCTACCCCCAAAACCACCTATATTAGCCCCAGTCACAGCAGTCAGCCCATTTCTAAAGCAAACAGGGCAAAACTAAAGGCCTTGCCAAAGGTCAGCAACTGTAGCAGAGAGAAAGCATCACACAGGAGGCAGCTGGGTCACCACTGACTCTCAGGCATTGTGATGAAGTGATCAAAGCAGATACTATTTCTAAATAAAAGTCTCAAGAACCAGTAGGGCCACAGTTCAGGTGTACTTAATGGAATGATCATTACAAAGAAGTCAATCTGACTGTGTATGCAATACAGCTACTAAAGACATTGTTGCTGCACAAGTCCAACTGATGTACTAGCCATGCTCCTTCCTCAGTAACGTGGATGTGGCCACAGTGATTCATCACTGTCAGGATCTAGGCTGCTCTGGTGGCCAGAACTGATAACTGCAGGATTGGGCCCAGGCCTTTCTGGAGCTTCCACTCTACTGATGAGTGCCAGCTGGGACTTCTGGAGGAAGAACTATATAAGAGCAAGTGCCTCCCTCAGCAATGCAGGTCTTCCTCTTTGCTGTAATGCCTGCTTTGGCTCCCTGCTGTGTTTCCTGCCATACCATGCTGCCTCAGCAGTACAGGTCCTCCTGCTTGCTGCTGTGCCTGCATCCTGCCTGAACTTCCCTGCTCCTGCCTGCTATTTATGTCCTTGCACCTTGCTGTATCTCTTGCCTTGCCATGTTGCTTCAAGGAGCAGGTTTTGATTTATAAAGCTCTGAATAGCTGAAGACTGCTTCCTCTCATATGAGCCTGCCAATAATTTGTGATCTCTATCAGAAGCATGTAGCACCACCAAGAGTAGTTTGTTTGGGTTCACAAGACCAGACCAGTTTCAGCTTATACACCAGCTGGAAATGGCAAGGTCACAGCAACTATTAGACCCTTCAAGTGTAATGTTGGCTCCAATATCTCCTGCAAGTTGCAAACTTGAACCTTCAAAGGGAGTGCAACCTCATCTAGAACAGGTTGTATCCCAGATTGGCTTATTTAATAACCAATTAAGTCTGCATCGGGCAGTCTTTGCATGTAACAGAAGAACCCAAGCATCATGGGAATGAAAGTTTATATTCAGTGTTTCAAGAGTTATATCAATAAGCTTGGAACTTATGAGAAGGTACTACCTATTGGTTTACATAGAGACTGTGTTTCTATTTTTTTCCACAGTATGGTTCCCTACAATATTTCATACAGATAAAATACCTTGGTCCAGGTTGTGGAACTTTTCCAGCTTTCAGTTCATCGATTATGTTGTCAATATCTTTTGTGGTCAGATCTTCCTGTAACGTGAAATATGGAAAAATGAACATTCTCAAATGAAAACAAAAGAGGCTTTAGCACCTGAAAGACTAATAATAAAGTATTATGACAGAAATTTTCATAGACTAGAGTGCATGAAAGCTTTTGCCATAATAAATAGATTACGAGTAAGTCTTTGAGATTCTACTGGACTCTTGCTTTTACAGCAACAGACCAAAACTCAATTACTCCTCTAAAATTTAATCCCTAACCAACAGTTACAGTTGAAAATACTCTTCATAGAATCAAAAAGCCTAGCAGTACAGTAAGATTAAATGCCTGTCTACCATACTTGTTATATGCTTGTTAAGCACCAAGCTGAAAATGGTGTACTGTGAAGAATTTTATGGACATCTGAAAATATGAGGCATAAATTATAGCTCTGAAGCAGGGGCAAGTTTCTTCATTGTCCAACAGAAGTCTGGTACATTGCTTATAGTTTGTCATTATGGTGGACACCATGTATTTAAAAGAACTGAACACACACAGTATGAGAAATACTGATGCGCTTGCTATTTTCCCATAAGAAACAGTTCATATCCAACCCATTTCAACAATTACTCTATGAATATAACGGTTAAGCTAGACAGAATAAACAAAGTATGGAATGACAGTCATCATTTGAAATAAGACCAAAAGTAGAGCAGAGAATCCTGTTTTTAATAACATTTGCTTTTTCAGCCTCCAACAGACTCGGGTATACATATATACACACCAAAGGCAATATACCACTCATTTTAGCATTTTCTTGTGAAATCCATTTGTACTTACATAATAGTTATCATTTATTTGTACCATTGGTGCATTTACACAAGCCCCCAAACATTCCACTTCAGTCAGAGTGAAGAGTTTATCTGGTGTTGTTTCCCCAACTTTTATACCTAAGGGAAGAGTAACTTAATTTGTAATAAAGCAACAACTAGTGATAAAACCAAAACAGTTTTTCATAGTGATTTGCCTCAACACAGATGATAGCACAATGGATATGGTATCAGGTTATGTACCTAACCCTATCCCTAACTGAATAGAGTATCATGAGCAAATTAGAGTGCTGCATGAAGCCCCAGACTGATCTTAGCTTGCATTTGTACTTGTAGGACCACACATGTAGGAACTTTGCTGCTGCTGCACACTGTGGAATCTAGCTTTGCAGCTGAATCAAAACTAGTACATACATTTTAGCCCAGTTTTCAACCTTTTTAAAATCCTTACTTTATCTCTGAAGACAGCAATTAAATGCCATAGAGAGCATGGAAGCACTACTTTAAATAAAACTGCCATTATAGAACTGTGCTGTTATACTAGCACCTCAGTAGCAAAGACATTCTACACATACTAGCCTTGTGATATGTTTAAGAAAAAACTATGAAGATCGAATGTGCTCATCTCTCTCCCATGAATCAAAGAGCTAGGGAGGTTGCACACATAGCCATGTCTTACAATGTAAAAAGTTTGTTGTTGTTAGTCATGAAGTCGTGTCCGACCCATAGCGACCCCATGGACAACATTCCTCCAGGCCTTCCTGTCCTCCACCATCCCCTAGAGTCCACCCAAGCTCACACCAACTGCTTCAGTGACTCCATCCAGCCACCTCATCCTCTGCTGTCCCCTCCTTCTTTTGCCATCTGTTGTTCCCAGCATTAGGCTCTTCTCCAGGGAGTCCTTCCTTCTCATTAGGTGGCCAAAGTATCTGAGTTTCATCTTCACTATCTGGCCTTCTAAAGAGTAGTCAGGGTTGCTCTCCTCTAGCACTGACCGGTCTGATCGCCTTGCGGTCCAAGGGACTCGCAGGAGTCTCCTCCAGCACCACAATTCAAAGGCCTCAATCCTTCGGTCCTCTGCCTTCCTTATGGTCCAGCTTTCACAGCCATACATTGCAACTGGGAAAACCGTAGCCTTGACTAGACACACTTTTGTTGGCAGGGTGATGTCTCTGCTTTTTGGTGTTTAAAAGCAAGCGTGATGAGGGAGGAAAGATAATAGACAATCTTTCAAAACCAAGTCCTGCATTATACTTTCAGGGAAAGTGGATCTAGGCAAAGTGGATCTTGCCTTTATTACTTTTCATTTAAACTTGTAAAGCCAAAACCAACTAGAGGATCAGAACTTGCTAGTTCTGCCCTAGAGAAATCTTAATCAGCATGTTTGTTTGTATTTGGTAAACAAAACTAAAAACAATACCCCATGTTAATTTTTTGTTCCAGTACACTACAAGAATTTGACCTAAAATATTTGCAAGAGAAAAAATAGAGGTATACTTTATGATTTATATGTTACATTAAACATAAATTCTTAAAAGAATACTTGTAAAACTGTAAAGGCAATAGCATGTATTTCTGTTGTATTGTTTAATTTTTAAAGGAAAAACAAAGGTATTGAAAATTGTTGCCACACTAATTCCAGCAGTCCAAAGAAATATGCATTTCAACAATTTGACTTTCCATGAAGGTTGTTGAAGGGCCATTGGTTTCAACTCTCCCTATTTGTGAGTTCTGCTTAACAAACTCAAAATTTCACTAACATAATGTATTCATTCACATATTTGCTAAAGTACAGTACACATTCCCCATTAAAATTTGCTTCATGTTTCCAACCAAATATTTGGTGGGTTACTTCAAACTGATTTGCAATTAAGTCACTTTATAACATCGGGATACACACAATTCTCCAGTTTTTATTATTTCTGAATATACCCTTGCCCAAATTGCAGCTCTTATTTTTAAACTGCCTCCTGTACTCTACTGAACTCTCAGACCACTGGCTCTTCCTTTTTCAAGATACACATAGGACAAAAGAAAGCCTGCCTTCCTTCTGTTCAATACCTACTCTGAGTCTATAAATAGGCCAGTCAAATAGGCCATTTCTGTCCATCCCATTTCTGTAAGGCACTAGGGCAAAATGGTCAGTTGCTGTCACAGGTTTCACCACCATCACTATATCCATTAAAGGTCTACAATGTAAACTAGATTAAGAAAGCAAGCATAAAACAAGCTTCTGCACATTGTAGGGGAAATATGCTTTGAATCATACCGAGTTTCTGCTGAATGGCTTCTAATATGCTATCTGAGTCTTGCAGCATGCAAGGTGTGGTGGTGCAGATCTGAATATGGTATTTTCCAACAGGTTTGCGATTGAACATAGTATAAAATGTTGCTACTTCATAAACTCTCATGGGAGGCATCTGCAGAACCTCAGCAACCTATAACAATGAGAAAAGTTAACTATTCTTTAAAAAATGAGCAGTTTCAACTAATACCTACAGTTTTGAAAACAATTTTAATTCCAACTATAGATTGAAGCCTTGTATTTCTGAAGTCACCGGATTTTCCAGGGAATGTAATAATTATTCAAGTCTGGCTAAACTGCAGTAACTTGCTAATACAATTCCTTTCCAGACTTTGTGTTTCCCCAACAGTGTGTGATGATTTCCAAGGTTTCATTCCATGAACTGGTAGCATTTTAAAGGATATCTTGGCAAGGGTAGATTTAGAAAATGTTTAAATTATTTCAGATGAAGGGAGCAATGCTATGGACCCTTGACAACATTGGAAGGGCCACAAGATGTACTGGATCCCCAATCTGATGTTGGAGACTGCACACTGACCTTGGAGAGTGGCATTAGAGCTCTGTCCCCTGCCCCTCTCATGGGAGAAAAGCTGTTACTGGCTGCTCTCCAAGATCAGAAACCTGACCTTGCAGAAAAGACAGCTTTAGTGGGAGGGGAGGGGAAAGGCAAGGATGTGAGTTGTGGCTGATCCAGCTTTGTTTCCCCCTCCAGCGTGCCCCGCCTAGAACATCAAGTGAAGAAGGCACAATGGGAGGACAGGGAAGTAAAGGCTGCCTCCACCATTCCTCCCATCCTGCATAGTTTGTCAAGTAAGCCTCTGAATTCAGAGGTCTACCTATGATAATCGAAAGTAGAATCCATACGATCATGCCCTACGAAACCCACCACATTTTTAAAAATGCAATTTAAATGTCTTTTCCCCCCTATTCCTTAGGGTAGTGCTGAGTGTACTACCACAGGCTTGTATTAGGATATTGGCAAAACAGTAGGGAGCACTCAGTGTACTTTTATTTAGACTCAGAACCCTGAATTAAAGATTACACAACTTACTGAAATATTCAGAATATAGAAACTTTATGGTCATTAAAATAGTAAGGTTAAAAAACTTAGTCACACTATTGCCTGTCTCACATTATACCAAATTTAAATTCTGCCAAAACTTGAAGGTGAATATTTTAATACCAGTAAAATAACTTCAATAAGAAAAATATTCCAAGAAAAATCGTGAAATACCTTATTCATAGCTGATATAGGTAGCCACCCATTCTGTCTCTGGGCTAGATCCAGGACTGGAATCACTGCTGCAGATCGGTGTCCCTCTGGGTAGTTGTTTATTATTGCCTCTATCCTCTGTCAAAAGGGAAAAAAGTATTATAACAGTCAACAATTTAAATTTATAGGACTACAGCTTGTCATCCATTATGTCATACCTTATAGTTTTCCGGTGTAAAATCAAATGGGGTACTTGGGTTGTTTTCAGGAGTATCTCTGTGCTGTATGAAAAAAATAAATAAAATGAATCTGTTACATATTTTTCAACTTGTACCTATGATGTAGGAACAACAGTCCTAGTATTCAGAACAGGTTATCTAAATCAGTATTCAGATTTCATACATGCAAGTATATCTTCTCATTCATGTATGAAACCTGCACTTGCAAAGTTACTTTTCTCAACTGTTACAGTAAACCAAGTACCTGTTATTTTCCTGTGATCAAATATTCCATAAAACGAAGGATGCCACTAAATTTCATTATGCTGACATTTATCAGCAAGACTGTTTGCCCCCTAGTCTAGCAGGATAGTAAAAGTTTTTGCTACTGAGCACCTGCATTTATTTATCTCTCAACTGCAAACATACCTAAACAAACAAACCAAAAAACCCACAGTAATTGAACAATTTATTGCCATTTCAATGTCACCTTTAGTAGGCTGACCCAAATGTTCCAGGATAAAAGCCAACAATTCTTCATCAAAGTGTTTACTTTTATAGAAACTTTGTCTAACATTGCTAAGCTCGCTCGCTCGCGCGCTCTGTCTCTCTCTCTCTCTCTCTCTATATATATAATACATGCATGCATGCATGCTGAGTTATTTATAAAGCAACTGCAACACTTTTATCTTCCTGCTGCCTTAACATACAACATAAACAGCTCCTGTCCCAGTCATTTCTCACTTGGACTAAAGCAAAATTCACCTTTCTAATTCTATCTTGTCTCAGCTTTGTCCTCTCAGCTCCCTCCAGCACTTTGCTTGCAAAACAATTCTCTGATTGTCAGACATCACATGACGTCTCCTCCCTTCCTAGATCCAGCAGAAGTTTCTTGGCCTTACCTTCAAAGCCCCCATAGCATTGCCCTCCTGTACTCTCCATTGTATGTACTTCCTTTGATTCTTGGGTTTGTTCCACTATTCTCTGTCAGAAAATATTCTGTGTCCTTGAGGCACATGTTACCCCTTTTATTTATTTATTTATTTTAAATCACACCCTTTACAGTGTCTCAGGGCCGCAATAACATAAATAAGACACAGCATTTGCTTGGTACTGCCTTCCAAACCAGCCATGTGATGTCCACTTCCCTTCAAATCCATCTCAAAACATGCCTTTTCTATGAAAAAGTATTGAAGTAACAAAATAAGGATTACATTGTATATTTTTCAATCCCCCCCAATTTTCTTTTTTCTAGAAAGAACATAGTGCCCCCCCTTGGCCAGGGCTTCACCATTTCCAGAAATATTAACAACTCTACCTTCTTCTAATTATGTATTTCATCTTCTGTCACTGGTTGGTCGGTATCTCAAGATGATGGGATGATGCCTTATGTCAGACCACTGGTTCATCTAGCTTAGTATTCTCCTTCATGGAGGAGAAGGCTATCAAGGGCTTCTAGTCCTGATGGTTATATATTACTTCCTGAACAGAGGCATTATACCTGTGTATAGCAGTTGTTGAGGAACTTGGGCAGAATGGTGCTGTTAACACTCATGTCCTACTTGTGGATTCCCATGGGCAGCTAATTAGTCCATGAGGCAATGAGGATTATCTGTATATGCCTGAGGAATTCTAGGAAGCGAGACAAGGTCACCGCAAGCAGCAGTGAAGTCAGACATCAATTGAGCAGCTCAAGACTGCACCCTAGCAGTATGCAAGGATCCATAAATCTACATTTTTCTCCTTATTCTATAGCTTGCAGTGTACGGAAAGGATTCTCCAGTGGACTCATCAGGCTGAGCTATCTACCTACAGCTTTATTAAACATGTGACTGAAAAACTGCCAAAGCTCAGAAAGCCTACAGGTACCTATCCCTTTTTTCTAATCCACATAGGAACAAATCATACCACCTAATGGCACTACAAAGAAAGCACATCAGATTTTGAAGCTTTGGGAAGGAAATGCAAGAATTTAGGGCACTAGTTAGCTTTCTTGGAAGAGGAATAGAAAGTGAAAGTAAAACTGCAGGTGAATGACTGGCTATGAATATGGTGCCAACATGAAAGATTTAGATTCTGGAACCACAGACTATGCTACTTGGAAGACGGACTGCTTTCAAGCAATGGATTTCTGCTCACAAAAGAGCTGAAAAGAAATGTATTTGGTCACAGCATGAACAATTTCATCGGGAAGGCTTTAAACTGAATCCTACTGAACTACTGAATCCTACTGAACTTGAAGGCAACAGTAGATGAAGGCTTATGAACCATGACAGTGAGAAGAACTCTAGTAGTACCCCAAATAGTCTTTTCAATACTATAGGAAAGATGCCAGACCATAAAACACATGAGCTTCAGTATATTAGCTACACTAATACCCAGAGTATGGAAAGCCAACATTTTAAATGTGAACTCTTAACACATGAAGGCAAATGTGACCTGATACATTTTATTGAAACTTGGTGCAATAGCTCCCATGACTGGAATATTGCAATTAAAGGGTATAATTTGTTCAAAAAGAGCAAAAGAAACAGGAAAGCCGATGGACTTGTATTTATGTATGTGTCTTATTTTGGCCCCAAGGCAGAAAATCCTACAAGCATCTCTTCTCTCTGTAGGCAGTGAAAATATCATACTAATAAACAATGAATAATTTGCTGCTTTTTCATGTCATCTCAAATCAATTGTCTCTAGCTCTAACATACACATATGCACATGTTTTTAAACAGCACTGTCTCCTAAGGACACTCTTATTTTTAAAAGGATTATGGACAGGAAAGAGGGCACTTGATTTGGTGGTGGGTGGGGAGCTTAGGCAGAAAGATTCAAGGAGGGGCAACAGGAGAGGAAATACATGTGGGAAAAAGCCAGCTAGTCCAATGAATTGGAGATCATTTGGGCTGCTGTACCTTTATTTCAGCAAATTCCATTTTTCTGTAGTTACACAAAAAGCCACATTTTTGCAAAGTGACTTTCTGTACAGTTGACTTCTGTCCATGAAATCCTTTTATGCCACAGTAAATGAGTTTTCAAAGGGCCACAATACACTTTTGAGCACAAAGAAGAAAGAAGCACCGATCCTCTTTCCAAATCTATTCACCTTTTTCTAATGCAAATTCCTGATGCCAAGGAGGACCACGCACCCATCAGTGTTTGGTATGGTACTCTCCAGAAAGCTGAGTCAAGAAGTTCCAAAAACACTCAGGCCAGCCAACATGCTATACATATATTGCCTTGCTATACATATATTCCTGCTCCAAATTCAGAAACTTGCTGATTATTCACACCTTTTTTTAACATGCAAACCTACTTGTGGTTTCTTCAAAGGTAAGGGGCCTGTGCCCCACTGAAGCAGCAGATGAGGGAAGCTTCTGAGACACTATTTGATATATAAACAGCCAATGCATTTGCCTTTCCTCTTGACAGGGCTTTGCTCCCCACAATGGCCCAAGATACATGTGGAGTAGCCCAGTAGCAGTTGGCTGAGCAGGTCTCTGCAGAGTCAAGCAGACTCCAACAGTGACAGTGTGCTGTTAGGCAATTGTGGGCTCTGGACTTAATGGAAATAATGAAACTGTCAAAGGACAGATGGTGATCTCCCCTCTAGTTCAAAAAACTGATGCCAGTATGTTATGCTCCGTTTTAATTTGCTACAGGAGTGAATTCTAAGGTCTCAGCAAGGTTGCTGAGTTCAGTGGAAAGAAACAGGTTTATATTAAGTTAGATGATGGCAACTGGAACAGCTCCGAAGATCTAGGGAACAGCACAAAAGCTCTGGGGCCTGTCCCTAGGTGAGGCTTCTTTCTAATACCACCCATACTTTCAGATCATGGCAAGCTGAACAGATCTGTCTTGTACAATCCATAAAGCAACAACGGAGACCATCCAAGTTACCATATGGCAGGGATGACCAAACAGGCTTGTGAACCATTTGCTGCTCTTTGAGTTTATTTTGCAGCTCACAAAGGGCTCAGAGCCCCCCAACCCTTCTACACTCCCAGTCCAGATTCCAGCAATGGCACAGTTGGGCTGGCGACCTCACCAAAGCTCGCCCCAGCTCCTGCTGACAAGTACAAAGGTGCTTTAATGATTCTACCTCCACTGCTGATCCAAGCAGCAAATCCAGTGGTGCTATTGGAGGCGCAGGCAGCAGTGGCTATTCTGGCAAAGCCAAGGATGCAACAGATCCAGGCCAAACATGAGCTCTTCCTTCAGACCTTTAAAAGTGGGCATGGGGTAATTGGGTGGAAGGGAAGAGGGACTGAAAGTAACAACCTCCTGTGCACCATCTGCTCCTTCACTGGGGGAAGGGCTGCAGCTGAGGAGGCTGCTGCTGAAGATGCCAAGGGAATGCTACTGCCTCCAACAGAACCAGTGGATTTGCCACCTTGAGCAATGGCAGAGGTAGAACCACCAAAGCGCCTTTGTGCTTGTTAGCAGAAGCAGTGCAGGGCATGCTGGGGCAAGCTTTCATGAGGCAGTTGGCTCTATTCACACTCTTCCTGAGGCAGATGGTGCTCAGGAAGAGAGTGGGTTGGGCTAGCAGCCTCATGAGAGATCACCCTAGCATGCTTCTCCCATTCCTGCTCACTTTAACAGCCAACTTTGAAAGAAGTATCTTCCTGAATATGGAGAGTGGGGGGACCCGTCGCAGCTCCAAAGATAATTTGTGTTGTTTATGTGACAGCCCCTGAAGATGGCTATCCTACTGCAGCTTGTCCCTTCTGCAGCTCCTTCAAAGGTCCCTGACAGAATTCTAACTTGAAGGCCATGTCCTAACAAAGAATTCTCAGCACTTCTCACTAAACTGTAATTGCCAGGATTCTGTCTGTGACAACAGTTGAAAAAACAAAAACAAAAAACCAACCCTGCTATTTTTGATTACTATGACAAAAAACAATTTGTAATATTACTGTGTGAAAGACAGGGTGTCTAACCAAGGAATCATTAGTAAAATAAATTTCTCAACTTTTAGCTACACTTGCTTTATTCAAACAGATTACTTACCACAAACAAAGCTCCCCCACCACCATTTTGTGCAACTGTTGCATGAAGGCAGCGGATCTGTGCCACCTACAAATCACATTTTATAGAAGATTAACATTTTGTTTTTCAAGTTACATCTACCGAGTTAGATCTAAACTTAAGTCATTCTGAGAGCAGCCCCATTCAAATCAACAGGATTTAAATTAATCCTGATTTGAACAGGTCAGCTTCAAGGATGATGACACCTGGGGCCCAACATTATGTAACATAATAAAGCCAAATGCAAAGTAAATCTGCTCAGGGGCATGAATTAACAGCATGACATAATTTCATTTCTCACAGTAGCTAATCAGATGCCTCTAAGATTACACAGAGAGCATGAAGATAACACACTTGCTTGTACTCAGCACTCCCTGATCAAAGACTAAAATATCTTTAGACTTGGGAGGTTCTGTGCAGTTTTTGTGGCCAATTACAGTAGTCACAGTAGACTCATCTTCTGTGAATCTATCTCAAACTATCTGAACAGCCTTCTCAGGGCCAAGACTAGACATGACACCAGCAGATGCACACGTTTAAATCTGATCTGCCATTCAGTCCATTGAAGCAGGGGCCCAGAATGAAGCCACAATAGTGTTGCAATCCAGGCTTTCGACAATTCATGGTTTTTTTCCCCCCAGCCCAGGGGGCGGGGGGGGGGGAGAAGCAGTTCAGATGAGCATCCAGGCTGCACTTCTAATTCTCTTCCCACTGCATTATATATACTTTGTAGGATCCGAGCTTAGTCTGCTGCCTAGATATGTAAGTTAAACCTCAAGGTCTATAAACGTAAATATATACAGTATCATCCTGACAGTCCTAATGTACGGAAAAAAGATTTCAAGATGGGGAATTTTCAGATGATGTGGGGGAATTAACTCTTTCGCACCCACTTCTGGCCCTCCTCGACCAAGCCACCACTCCATCGTACATTTGCTTTAAACATCCAAGAAAGCCGGTGAGCCTCCGACATATAAGCCTTTCCAAAGTGTATAGCAGAAAAGCCAGTTCTCGGCATTCACACTATCCACTTGTTTATCCCACCCTGCCGCCACCTCTATTTCTCCTCCACCGAGGGTTGACAAACACACCGACGGAAGTTCGCAAGCACCGCCCCTTCCCCTCTGGCAAGGAAACAGAAGCGGGCGGCGGTGTCATCCCCGCCGCGCCCTTGGTCTGTATTGCCGTCCACAGATACCGCCAGGGACGCCCGCGGCATTTCCCCGGCTCCCTCCTTACCGAACGTGCAAAGACGGCCCGAAAAGGAGCGGACAGCAACATGGCAGCGCCCGGCCCGGCCCACTACTGCCGCCGCCTCATAAACTCCTCGCTCTGTCCCTTTCCAAGAGGCAGCAACAAGCCTGCGCGCTCAGTGACGAGTGCGCAGCCGCAGTAAGAAGGTCACGAAGAAGATAGTGTGCGCATGCGCGCGCGCGCGCGCGCTCTTCAGACCGGACGAGGGGCGCGCGTCCCTGAGAGGCGGTGTCTCCGATTTTTTTTTTTTTTTTTTTGGTGTATGGGTTAAGGTGTCCTGTTATTTGTGTACAGGGAAAGGCTGTGCTGTTGAGGGTAAAATGATGAGCCGTGACCTTCGAAAACCTACAGTTTGTGCTCTTGTCCAGTATAGTGGGAAGTCTTGATGCACAATAGATGGCTTTCTGTTATTTCTTTCTGTTGGAACAAAATAGTAGCGCACCAGCAACACACAAACATGCACGCAAGAAGCAATCCTATGCATGTTCAGACAGGGAAAAAGTCCTACAAAACTTTCAGGGTAAACAGATTGTGACTGTTGGAACAATTTGGATAAATCCTGTCTGAAAGGCATTACTCCTGTGTGCCTTTGCATTGTGGGATCAAATCCTGTCTTCCTTCTCAAAACCAAGCTGTCACTGTTTAAAATGCCATTCCTTTTCATGCTATGCACCTTCCACCTATGCCTACGAGCATGTTTAGTGGAAAGGGCCTTCCCACCCCGCTTCACTGACCCATTCAATAAATAGCAGGCAGCCTCACAGCTGTTCTCCTGAGCTTTCTGGCTATTCTGCTCCATTGGAGGACAACGCAGTACATGCAAGACAGCCAGTCTTGGACCTTCTAAATTAGCATGCTGCCTCAGATGTTATGGAAGATGTTATTCCATCATCTATGCCAGTTCAGGCAGCTTCTGTATGTGAACTGGGGAGGGTCATACAGCTGTTTTCCTTGGGCAAAATTATGACGTGTCCCACCTAGGCACACAACATCTGGCACCCTGTACTGGTGCTGTAGCAAAGATCCATCTTACTGCACAAAGTAAGATACTAGAGATGGGTTGTCACAATGCCATGTATAAGGATTTATTTGGGATGATGGCGCATGAAGTAGTGTGTGCCAGTATAACCAGCTGTTAACAATAGAAGCTGTTTCCCAGTGTTTATGTTCAATTTCCTTCCTGCAATTGAAACCCATTGCTTCTTCCAACAACTCAATATAGATATATAGACATAGCCTTATGATTTGGCTCTTTAGCCTACATCAGCAGAATGTCGCTGGAAAGCTCTTGGTGTGGCATATACTTTTGCTTTTTAGTTTAGTAATGGTTGCCCCCACAGAGCTCACAGTGTAGACTGAATGGTTTCCTTCTTGCCCTAAAGCAAAGATGTCTGAGCTAACGATCTATTACATCAGAGGTAGTTTACACTGGGGTCAAAGAGCCAAACATGATAATAGGATATGACACAGGACCAGTAGGTTCACGTGTAATCCCACTGTGCCTAAAGAAAACCATTTTAGCCATTTATGGCACAATCCTGTGGATCTTTGGTTAGAAGTCCTACATCTACCTGGAGAATGCTGTAGAACTTCTTTCTGTCTACATGCAAAGCACTGTTACTTTAAACACCATTTCTGTTTGTCCTGTGACCAAAACGGAGTTTCTAAAATTATGTTTTCCCATACTCATCTCTCCACCAGAACAGATAGCAAGAAAAACAAAAACGTGGCGTCAAGTGTACTTCAACAAAAGATTGAAATCATGGATAGCTTTTGAATTAGGAGGAGCAGTTTCTTATAGGCAAATGGCTTGCATACTATTGTCATGTACTGCCACCTTCTGGATATATGTGTGAAAGACAATGCATAATTTTTGAACATGTCCAGCGATCGATGTGTACCAATGACCATTCCTCAGGAGGCTGGCAAGAAAACCAGATGGTGTGTATGCCGTATCCATTTGCAAAAGAAACTGCATCAAGGCTCCAGTCTTACACCCACAAGAGGATGGCCCATTGTATTCAACGGGCCTTACCTGTGAGGTAGGTTAGTTGAGATTCAGTGAATAGCTCAAAATCATCCAGTGTGCTTCATGGCCAAGTGGGATGGAGAACCCAGATCTTGTGTTCTACAAGCTAATTGCTTTTCTTTATATCTCAGTTCCTCATATGTTATTAAGTGTAGTATACATTTTTGCAGCAAAACCTCTATATATTCTCCAGTGCATTTAAAGAAAGAAGATGAGCAAGATGCTAATCACTAGTATATCTTTCAGATATGACCCACCAGCCATAATCATGAGCTTCGCACTGCCCTAGTGGGCAAGCTAAAACATGCATTTTATATTGATCACCTGAATTCCAAAAGCTTATTCTTAGAACATTAACCTTGATTGACCTTTGCTGTTTGCTCGGCACGTTTACTTTTATTTCCATTATCTGGAGGGTTCTGGCTAAGTACCATATTCTATATTGAAATCTATGGCTATTAGACCAAAAAATAGTCTTTAAAATATTCAACAAGCTCCCTCCACCCCTTCCACTCTGGGTCTATACTTTTATTGCTAAGATCAGTCACGCTCCAGTAGCTCACGGCACAGTCCTGTGTATATGTCTTCAGAAGTAAGTCCTGTTGAATTCTGTATGTTGCATTCCTAGGTAAATGTATAAGAATTAGGTGGGCAGATGTGAAAGAGGACAGGCCTACGTAACACACCTTTAATAATGGTGTGGAAGAGTTTCCCTCTTCTACTTAACTATTATAGGTGCAGCAGCTCTGCCGTCTTTTGCATCTGGCTATGCTATAGGGAAGCCTGCGCACACCTCTGTGTAGTTTGGACCACAACTCCCATCAGCGACAAACGGTCATGCTTGCTGGGGCTGATGGGAGTTGAGGTCCAAAACTGCTAGAGGAGGTGGCAACCTAAAGTAGAATACTGAAGGTATGTGATTTCTGGAAGGTCCTAGAATTCCTGCAAATTCCAAACGCTATAAGGTGGGAGTAGGAGCCCTCTTTCAGCCCAAGAGCCAAACTTGGTTTTAGAGGAGATGTGGACACACTCCAGTGGTGGACAGAGCCAATAGCAAAAGGGGTGGGCTCAAAATATCCAGATGCCAGCTTTTTTTTTCTGCCCACAATCAATATTTTGGTATATTGACCTTTAAAAATATCAATTGATTTGCTTTATTTGGATGCTGCTTTTCTAACAGTAAAGTTTTTAGCTGTTTTTAGCTTATTTTAATCTATGTATTATTTAATGGTGTAATGTATTTGATAGCGTATTTGAAGGGCACATCATACATATATTTAGATTATGAAGCTGTTTTGAAACTGTATATTGGAAAAGCTTCCTGCATTGGTCCAAATGCTTGCTAGTTGCCACCAACTTGAGAGTGAACCAATCAGATTTGTATAAGCTATCATGCAAATGGGACATCATTCTGGGATTTTCTGGTAATTAATCTGAAAGTCAGTTCTCACCATGACTGCCAATCCACAGCTTTTGCCCTGCACCCTACCTATATGTCAGGAATGTTTGCCCCCCCACCCCAGCCTGGAGTGGGGAGCTGCTTTTGAGTTGTACTATTGCAACCTGGCACTCTCCAGATGTTTGAACTTCAAATCCCATAAGCATCATAACTGATGCTCATGCAATGTGGCCATTGTTGTCCAAAATATCTGAAGGTCTCTGAGTGGAGAAGGCTGCAATACACAACTCACATGATATGTATAACCTAAGATATGCATATTAAAAGGACTTATTAAGGCCATGCAGCCTAAAGCATTTCATTATATTTCACCATCTAAGCAAAACATGAATATGTATGTGGTAGTGCACAGCTTATCATGTTAATAGTCTATTAATATGGAGGAGCGGGAGAGGGCTATCAGTGGCCACTAGCCTTGCTGGCTATGTGCTGCCTTCATTACCAGAGGTGCCATGCCTGCATACAGCAGTTGCTGGGGAGCTTGGGCAGGAGGAGGTCTTGCACCCATCCTGCTTGAGGGATCCTGTGGGCAGCTGGTTTACTACCGTGTGCACAGAGTGCCTGACTAGATGGACCTTTGGCCTGATGCAGGATGGCCTTTCTTATGTTCTTAATATTTACCCCTTTGGAGAAAGGCTTGGAGTTGTTCTGACTGACGGTCTCTGGTTCATTAACTTTAGAAACACTGCACAAAAAGAGGCAGAGCTTGTTGGGAACTGCAATTGCCAGCTTTGTGCAGCCCTGGCTCAGGATCCCTCTTCCAGCCCTTTCCTCCCCCTAAACATTCAAATTAGGACCACTCCTAATTAGGCTGCTCATTCACCTTTACAGCAGTGTCTTGTTTTGCTGGTTAGGGAAAAGATATCTTGGTCCTTGCCCAATGTCTTTAAACCCTGAATGCGTGGTACTAATGATGTGTATTAAACTGTCATGGAGGGCATTAGAGCATCAATTTAAAAGGATGAGCCTTTATTCATGACAATCCAAATCTAAATTGGTGACTTACAAAGAGCCTTCCTTTCATTTTGATGCTCCCTTTTTTGTTAGCAAATGATATGGCACTAGAGAGAGAAACAATAGAAGCTACAATGATTAGCAGTGCCAAGGGAATACAGACCAATTCTACACACATTTTGAGTGGAAGCACTGGTCCACTAGTAAAATTAATTAAATCAGGAGTTAACCATTCAACTGAGACACATTCATGCTCAATTTGATTGTTCAGTTCACTTGTACAGAACACTGGGAAATCCATTAGGCAAAGCACCATGTACGGAGCTAAGTGTGTGCCTCAGATTTTGTTTTATGGATACCATACACACGTTTTTTTCTGAAAAACCCAAAGGATTTTGTTTCTCGTGTTTAAATGGTCAAGGAATCCTTCCCCTTGTCCCTGCCCCACTGTATTTTGCTGAGATTTTATGTGCCTGGCTTCTGAATTATAGGAGAGGGACCAAAGCACAGTGGTGAAATATGTGTGTTTTGTGTGCAAACGGTTGGTGGTCCAAACCCCTTGTATCTCCATTGAAAAGATACTTTGGTAAAGATTTCTGCCAGAGCCCCTGGTGTATAGATGGTGGAACAACAAGCACAAGTAGCTGCACAATGCAACCAGCTCCGTCTGAGCAAGAGTTGGATCTGATATTCTTTCCCATGTGGCAGATGATGTTAGTTACAACCAGTGCTTTTTTTTGTAAGGAAAAAGGTGCCGGAACTCATGAAATTATTTACTTTCGCACGTAGTCAATCACTGTACACACACCCACACATGTCAGTTGTGTAACGAACTATAACGGTCGCTGCCCGCAGTAAGCACTCAGCGCACAACTACACGACCAAGCACAAGCTGAGCAGCGCCATCGCAACCAGCGTGGACGAAGTGCGCATGCATCGGACTCGACACACAAAATGGCCTGCACCGTTTTAATGATTTTGCCGCCGACCTGCTACGCTCGACAGGGCAATTCAAATCCACGTGGACCAAACATCAAATTTTCAAAAGTTGCTTTTATGACTTGGAAAATCTGTTGAAAAAGGGTGCCGGAACTCTGTTCTGGTGCATTCTATGACAAAAAAAAAGCACTGGTTACAATGTACTGAACTTCTGTTTCTATTTAAATGAATGACTCTGGAAACCATTTTAGTAGGAATGGGCCCCTGCACCCAGGTTGGTCTGCTGGGCTCGCACAATTAAATGTGCCCTTCTAAAACAAACAAACAAAGCAGACAAACAAAACAAAAACAATAGAATGGGATTACATAAGAATGCTTTTTCCATTGCTGCTATGAATTAGAGTGTCTGATATTGGAGGACAGACCACTACCTGAATGCCAAATTCTGAAAATATCTGACTATGCCTGCTAGGTCACACAAGGATGCCGTGAGGGAAAGAATGCTGACGCAGCAGACTATCAGTAAATTAAAACAAGCACAGCATATTGATGTACTTTCATTAGAACATAAGCTTTGCCTTGCTAGGCTACTGTGAAGCCTAACTCCCAACCACCTGTTTCCAGTAATAGGCATCTGGCTGCCTCTGGAAGCTCCTAAATGGGTCAGCAGTGGTTTCTCCCAGCACCTGAGACTTGCTCACACATATACTGCTTCTGAATAAGCACAGTAGTATTCTAAGCAGAAGCAATATTTTCCTTCAAAAACCTCTGCTGAGGTCCCCTTTCTCACTCTTACAGTACAATGAGACTTTCTCCCAGTCAACCATAATCAACCCAATCCCTTCAGCTCAAGTTAAGAAGGCCTTGAAGCAAATTATCCGCATTTGACCATGCTTCAGTTTGTGTTTCATTGTATTTAGTGAAGTAGAGACTATTATTACTTTTAAATGTGTTGGGCTTAGTATGGGTGCATGAATGAACATGAAATGAAAATTTGCATGAAAATGTGCAAATTCACTGTTAATAAAACCCCAGATCATAAAGATGCATGTGTGTGTGTTTGTGTGCACATTCCTGTAAAATAGCCAAAAGTGATTGAAATAGTATACACAAAAATTAAGGCTGAATCTCAGCTACAGATTCAAAGATCTGCAAAGAAGGATCTTCATATCTCAGAAATTGGGGACAGGGTAGAAGTTCAGAGACCTGTTTCAGTATTCCTGCAGACTCCAAGATGTATGCTATGCCAGAGCTTGGACTGAATCACAGTGCAGGTCACACAATTCATTCACAATGAACATCCAATGAGCAAATTAAGGTAACTATGTATGCACACCTGAAAAAGAGGATCAAAGAAGGCTCCTGTTTGCATAAAATCTGCACTTGCTAATTTGGGTGTGTAGATGCGTTACATATAGGAACAATTGCATGTAGCAGTTTAAATATAAATACAAAACACATTTCACAACAGCCGGGAAGAGTGCAGCCAGGTTTGTGCCTGCTCAGTGTGCTATTGGGGTGCTCTATGTTGATTGGCAACTTCAAGGCCCCTGCTTCTGTCCCTTCTTAGGGTTCTTTCTCTTTAAAACCAGACAGGGACTGTGTGGTGTAGTGGGTAACTGTGTTGGATTGGACTTGGGAGATCTGGGTTCTAGTCCCCGCCAATCCATGAACCTGTCTGGGTGTTTTGGGCCAGTTGCTGACTCTTAGCCTAAGTTACCTTACCTCACAGTGTTCTTGTGAAGAGGCTTCGGCAAGGGGTGGCATAGAAATGTTTTAATAAATAAATAAAAATAAATAAAAGATAAAATTCAAAGGAGGAAGACCTTGTAAGCCACCTTGGGTTCCTTGCAAGAAGAAAGGTAAAATATAAAGGCAATTTAATAATAAAAATAGACTAGGCAGCTCTTCAAATAAAGAGTACATTTAAATAGAGGACTCTCCTGTGTAAAGTAGGACACATGGCCACCCTCTGCAACACTGAACTGTGGTACTGTCCCCACACAAGGCAGATATTCATGTTAATACTGTCCACAGGTGTGGGCAGAGCATAAATGGTTTCCCAATTCTATTCCCACTGAAAATAAATAGTGGCACATACACGGCAGCTTGCAGAATAAAAACTGGATAAACAAAATGAAAATTATAATTGATATCATATCACTTCTAATGTCACATTGGTAGCTGAAGGGACTATTCAAAGAGAATCCTGGCTGTTCTCAAATTTCTGAAATACTCAGACTCTCTTCTTAATAGCAACAATGCAGTTGTATCATTCAACAATAGGTCGTCGTCCTTCCTTCCTTCCTTCTCTTTTTACTGCAGTGGTATTTCAAATCCAAGCAATCCAAGTCATGTTGCTATGGCAGCATTAGAAAGCCATAGTCAAATTCCACATATTCTTTATTTTTTCCTGTTCTGTTATGAAATAAAAGCTATTTGTCTGGGCTTCTATACGACCTAGGAACCTCTTGCAAGTTTATTTTAAACATCTATATAAAAAACAAAGCATGAAGTCAAAAAATACTTTTCTGCTGAAAAGCCCTGGGATTGATGACACCCGCATTAGGACTGGTTTTAACCACTTTGCTGCCCTGGATAAAGTCTCAACTCCACATTCCTTTCTCATTATCCTCCTTTCCTTGTTTTCTTTTTGTGATTGAAGCTCAGGGTGGCGAAATAGCTACTCCAGCCTCACATCCCCATTCATTAAACAAAATGAAGCGGCTGCTTCAAGCAGCAGATGGTGATGGATGGAGAACGGTGAAGAGGTCTCTGTGCCACTCAGTCCACCTTGTGCCTGAATTGGTCTGCCATCTCCAGGGGCAGTAAAAGACACTGTCCTGTTGCCAGAATTCAATTGCCAGGGCAATCCTGTCAGCTTCAGTACATGAACGGGATGGGGGAGGGCAAGATGCCTTGGGCTGGAGCTGCTATCCCACGTTTTATTCTCACAAGATCCCTGGACTAGACTAAGAAGACATGATCAGCCCATGATTATCCAGGGAGCATCATGGCAGAGTAGAGATTTGAATCTGAAATTTCCTGGTTCAATATTCTAACCAAAGCCAGTTCTAACCAAAAATGCTGCCCTGAGGACTTGCCCAGTCATAAAATGGCCTCCATGGGGACATAGGCATGTATCAGAAGGTAAACTAGTAGGACTGAAGAAAAAGTAATTTGCTCAAGAACCTGAAAGCAAGGCGGAGAGAAATTCCATGTCCAAAACACAAAACCCCACTTTCCCTAAAACACCCTTCTGTGGCCTGGCTTGGCCCTTTTTTGCCAAGTGGGGGAATAGCAATGAGGGTCCAGGCCTAAGATCAACCACATGACACAAACACTACCTCCTGATTGGGCCAGATTGCCAAAGAAGAATGTGACAGACACATGATCATGTGTTCTCTTAGTGTGTCGAGGCAAGACAGAATCCAGGGCACAAAAGAAAGTCCAAGTTGTAGTCACAGAGAAGTCTGAGATCAAGAACAAGGAATGTGTGTTAGGGTCAAGGCATGTCCATAGTTGTGGCAAGCCAAGGGTCAAGGAAAGGAAGAGAAACAAGCGCAAGCACCTTGAGGCAGGAGCCATGGCAGCACAGGATACATGGTGAGGGTCAGGCAAGGTGCAGGAGCTGAACCACAGCACAGCCAGCAAGAAGACCCATGTTGCGAAGGTAGAGGGGCTGGCTACAGGTCAGGCACTACAGCACACAGGAAGATCTGTGTTGCTGAGGCAACATGGCAGGGCCGGATACACAGCAGGAACCAGGTGCTACAGCAAACAAAAGGACTGTGTTGCTAAGACCTATTCTAGAGGGAAGAGTTTTCGCTTCCCCCAGGGCTCCCAGCTGGCACTCCTCAGGGGCCTGGGAGCTCTAGCAGAGCCTGGGACTGATCCTGTGACTACTGTGGTGGCTGTTTTGGAGCAACCCCGTTACTGACAAGTGGAAACAGGCTGAACATGATCCACATGATTTAAAGGCTACCCCCTCATTGGGCCAGCGGGCCAAAGAGGATCTGACATATAAGTGGAGCTATGGGCTGCAAATACGTTGAGATTGTAGTTGTGTGTGTGTATTATGCTTCCAATAAAAGCCCATACAGGCAGCATATCCCCTTTTTGCAGACCTGCCATGGGTCTTTTATGCATCACAAAGTCCGAGTAGTGGTACATGCTTTTAGTGTGTTGAGCCTGGAGTTTTGTGAATGTGTTGAGTTTCCAGTAAAGGCCAGTGTCAGCAGTACGTACTTTTTTGGGTGGCCAGATGGCCAGACCTTTTATGCATCACATCGTCCAAATGGGAGGAGTATCAGTGAGGGGGTATGCCTGAAATCAATCACATGACCCAAAGGCTACATCCTCACTGGACGAGTTGGCCAATCAAGATGTGATATACAAGTGTTGGTGTATCCTTTTAGTGAATCAGGCTGTTGGTTATGGGGCCGTTGAATGGTAGAACAACAATAATTTAGATGTTGACTTTTTGCCAGCAAAATAGGATGAAACATAATGCCACTTAACGATTCAAGTGATACTTATGCTCCACCGGCTGGCTTTCAAGATCAAAGAGAATCCACTCGAGGAGGGCATATCCTCCTTTCACCTCTATGGCCTTCTTAGTGTGATGAGCAATTTCAATCCATAGTCATGCTTTAATCTTTTTTTCCCTGGGAATGTAAAAAAAAATCAATGTAAAAATATGTTATCATTCACACAAGATAACAAGAGCAAATTCAGTTGCTTTAATCCATGCCTCTGAGCCATATTCTGTCCCCATTTACATCTGCTGCATTAAGGGAGAAGAGCATGCCAGTAATTCGAGGCAGACTTTTAATTATTTAAGAACAGCCCTTTGCATGATTTGCTAGAAACCCTTCTATAATGAGTTATACAGCTCTTTAAAATCATATCAGAAAAACATTCTAGGAAAGATAAGCTGAACAACAAAACAGTATCATTGGATTTGAAACGCAATTCAAATTCACAGAAGGAATTCCTTCACTGAAGAAGGTAGCTTGCACAATACATGGGTTGCTTCTCATGTCTTCTTAGTCCAGTGCAAGTTTTTGCTAAAATTGTTTATGAAATTCGGTTTTATCCTTTTTATTGCATAAGTACCACCAACATTTCTCCCATCTGTCTGGCTGTTATGCTACCCTCTTAGCTTTTGTGTGGGTGTGTAAAAGAGGGAGGTGCCCACTGATTGTTCATAATGACTGGATCATCCTTACATTTTCTTTTCTTTTCTAATTTTTATTGTCATAACATATACAAATACATAAAGATGTACAATGGAAAAAGTATAAACAGAGCAAACTAAAGTGAACAAAATAGACAAAATTGCCAAGGGAATTTTAAACAGATACACCCTATACTACAACCCCCCAAACTGACTTTCATGCTCTATGAGAGTTTACAGAAAAGAAATCATCATTCTATGCATCCACAGATACTGCTTTCCCTTTCATCCTTAAGTTTTCTGAATGGAAGAAAGGCATACCTTCCTGGCTCCCAGCTAAGGATTTAGTGCCGCAGCGAGGCACCAGAGATCTGGTGTGTGACAGTGGATTTTAGTGTTCAAGCTGTGTTCCCCCCTCTGCTTTCTCTACCTGTGCATCAATATTTCATCATGCCATATGCTTCCAGTGACTGTGATTCAGAGAAACCAAATTCAGATAAGCTCTGCATTCCTGAAGAGTCTTTGTATTTGGAAAATGGAATGAAAGTAAAAAATAATAATATTTTGAATGTTCATGCAAATGTGCATTTATATTGTTTAATGCATGCAGACACGAAGCGTGCCACCTGCAGTTTAATGCAGGGATAAGAAAAAAACCTTTGCTGAGTAGCCAGTTAAATCATGTGCTGTCTTAATATGCTGCAGTGAAGAGTTTATGGCACTGCAGCTTGAACCACCCCCTTCTTGCATCAGAGAACACAAGTTACTACTGAGAATGACGGGGCTGATGATGACAAAGCTCAGGTGCCTTTTCTTTTCTCTTTATAAAGCATCAGCGCAACCAACTCATCAGCTCTAAAATAATTCAGATAGGAAATATGCCTAAAATACAGATACAAGCAAAAGAAAAACTGCCCAGTCAGCATCCTACCCAAGCATTTTAAACACAGCTATGAGCATTTCTTTCCACCCATGCACATATTCATACTATGTCCGTTCTTTAAGGAATTTTAAAGCTATGCACGGTAGTGGCATACAATGTGCTGCTATTTGGCTTCAACCAGAGCCTGTAAAGTCTGTCTGTCTGTCTGTCTGTATGAAACCGGTAAAGCCTGAGAGTTTGTTCAAAAATAAAACCACTTGCCTGGGTAAGGAAAAGAAAAGATTGGGTAGTATAGAACAAGAGTGATTCATGGGACACCAAAGCGTAAACATGTGAAGATGTAATGCCAGGTGTAATGCCAGTGGTTACTGGTACCAGTCTTGGACTTCTGGAGGTTTCAGGTTCAAATATGGGTTGGAGGTTAGAGTGCTGCCAGATGAGAAAGAGGGATAGAAAAGGCATTTGTTATATAATGAAAGACAATAGACTCAAGGATTTTGTCGCCATGAAACAATTCCTACTGTCATATTTTACTATGCCACAGTACCAATACTTGGATGAAATGCTCAAGGTAAGGTGCATGGGATTGGTAACAAAGAACCCACTTTCAGTGGGATTGAAATTATGGAAATGCTCATCTAGTTATATCTTCCTGAAGAGAAAGCATGATGGGATGGAGTGAGACACAGAACCATGTTGTGCAACACATGTTTCATTCACAGTTTGTTGCCCTGCAACAAGTAGAGGCCGTAGAACCCAGGAAGTAGCCTCATCTTGAGTAACATCTTTGGTCCATCGAGACCAGTGGTGGCGAACCTATGGCATGCGTGCCACAGCGGGGACGCAGAGCCCTCTGTCTCAGCACACGCGCCAAGTTGCCCCAGCATCGCCCCAGCAGCTGAACATTGGATAACAGCTCACATAGGGGCCATGCGCATGCTCAGAAAGGAGTAGAGGCAACAGGCAATGACATCACAAGCTGCGACTCATTAGCCACATCTGAGCTTTCGCATGGCTGGTCAGTGCACTGCAAATGATATATATATATTTTGCCTGGACTTGCTGTTTTCAGGTTATATTGCAGTGTTGGCACTTTGCAATAAATGAGTTTACTTGGGTTGCAGTTTCGGCACTCAGTCTCCAAAATGTTCACAATCACTGATTAGGGTTAGAAGAATGAGGTGTCCTGGCAGGATTTTGATGGTTGGAATGTGTTTAGAAAGGGCAGAAATGATGAGCTGCACAGAAAAAGCTACTCAAGGAAGGCTCTTTCAAACTTGCCTTATTTTTCACGCAACTTTAGCCCTATATTAGGGTTAGGGGTGTGCACCAGGGTAGGGTTAGGGTTAGGAAAATGAGGTGTCCTTGCATGATTCTGATGGCTGGAATGTGTTTAGAATAGGCAGAAATGATGAACTGTGTGAAAAAGCTACTCAAGGAAGACTTTTTCAAAAATCGCCTGATTTGGAATGGAATTTTAGCCCCATTTTAGGGTTAGGGGTATGCACAAGGGTAGGGTTAGGGTTAGAAAAATGAGGTGTCCTGGCATGATTTTGATGGTTGGAATGTGTTTAGAAAGGGCAGAAATGATGAGCTGTGCAGAAAAAACTACTCAAGGAAGGCTTTTTCAAAACTGCCCTATTTTTAATGGAACTTTAGCCATATATTAGGGTTAGGCGTGTGCACCAGAGCATGGTTAGGGTTTGAAAAATGAGGTGTCCTGGCATGACTTTGATGGTTGGAATGTACTTATAATGGGCAGAAATGATGAGCTGTGTGAAAAAACCTACTCAAGGAAGGCTTTTTCAAGATCGCACTATTTTCTATGTAGCTTTAGCCCTATATTAGAATTAGGGGTGTGCACCAGGGTAGGGTTAGGGTTAGGAAAAGGAGCTGTCCTGGAATGATTCTGATGGCTGGAATTTATTTAGAATGGGCAGATATAATGAGCTGTGTGAAAAAACCTACTCAAGCAAGGCTTTTTCAAAATCGCATTATTTTCCATGGAGTTTTAGCCTTATATTAGAGTTAGGGGTGTGCACCAGGGTAGGGTTGGGGTTAGAAAAGCAAGGTGTCCTGGCATGATTTTGATGGTTGGAATGCATATAGAATCAGCAAAAATGATGAGCTGCGCAGGAAAACCCACTCAAGGAAGGCTTTTTCACCATCTCCCTATTTTCCATGGAACTTTAGCCCTAGATTAGTGTTAGGGTTATACACCAGGGCAGGGTTAGGGCACTGGTGGCGAACCTGCAGCATGCGTGCCACAGTGGCCATGCAGAGCCCTCTCTGTTGGCATGTGAGCCAAGTTGCCTCAGCAGCTGAGCATCAGACATGAGCACGCAGAGGGGATATGCCCATGTCCAGAAAGGAGTAGCAGCACCAGGCGATGGCTTCATGTGCCGTGACTCAGTAGCTGCGTCTCATCCGAGCTTTTGCATGGCAGGTCATTGTTCTTCCATGGATATATAAACTTTTTCTTGGACTGACTGTGAATTGTTTTTTCTAAACTAAAACCTCAGTTTTCAGGTTTAATTGTAGTGTTGGCACTTTGCTGATAAATAAGTGGGTTTTGGGTTGCAGTTTGGGCACTCGGTCTCTAAACGGTTCGCCTCACTGATCTAGAGCAATACCGTCAACACTGACTGGCAGGGGTTTCCCAGATATTCAGGCAGGTGTCTTTATTCCCCACCTGGAGAAGTGACAATTGAACTTGGGACTTTCTGCACGCTCCGTCTGTGCTCTTTATTATTGAGCCACAAGCCATCCCCCAATTGCTGTTCCCTATGAAATTTTCCGTCTTTTTTCTGATTTATTTGGAAAGCACATGCAAGATGGGATAAAATTAACGTTTTTTGACATGCATTAAAGGCAATAAATGTATTAAATAATTTATCTTCCTATCACATCTCAGTGATATGGTTAAACATTTAACCTCATGAGATTATTGCCAGTCATAATTAATCTATCAAGTCTTTTTTTAAAGCACTGATTAGTGCCAATATCTAGACGTCTAATATCCAGATCCAAAGACTCTTGATTGCAAAATAATTCCATGAAGTCATTTCATCCTCTTAGAGTTTCATAGATTTAGATCTTTGTGGAAATCTAGAAATATTTTAAAATATTAAAACAAACCCTTTTAAAATATGCCATTTTTCTGCTAGGCATTCAATAATTCCAGCTCCTGAAAATGATTTTGACTCCTTGATAGAACATACAATATCATTTCATCTAAAAATGTCCAAAGTATAATTGCACAACTTTTTGAAAGGTGAGGTTTTTACAAATGGCAATAAAATAATGCATTGTTTGAATATAAAGTTCTAAGCATAAATGATCAGGATCTATAGTCATAGCAAAAGCCAAGGGCAAGGGCTCAGAATTAAGTTCATAACATCAGTGATCTGAGGTGCCTTTTGAGGCCCTGAGGAATTTTCCACCCTTGCTCTCTTCATTGGAATTGCAATTCTTTCTTCACTCATATTTTTGTGGAATGTCCAGATGATGTAAGTGACCAATAGCTGCAATCCAGTGTTTTCTGTCCTGTCCTCTTGTGTGTTTTTTCAGAGACAGTTTGTGGCACTTTAGAAAGCTTAACAGAGAGCTTTTGTGTCAGCCTAGCTCTGTTCTCTTTCAGGAGACCTCTTTCAGGACTCCAGGACATTTAACCAATAGCTTCCTGTTTGCAGCTCAACCCATTTTATTGCTTCCTGTAGAGCTTTGCTGGAGCATCATGAATGAAAAGCCCTCTGATTACTCCTTTTAAAATTCCCCTCCTTGGAATGCTCCAAATGTGCTGATGGAGATATGCTTGCAGAACGACTAAAACAGTTCATGAGGGGAACAGAGGTGGTGTAGGCAAGGAGCACCACGCACCATCTAACAGTCCTGAAGGAAATGATGGTTAAAATGTTGTGCCCAGTTCTAAATAAGGATGATGTGTAACGTGGCAATGGTATTATTAGAAAGGTTAAAGGAGAGGTGAGAAACTTATCTCTAACCAAGGCCTAAGAGTTTCCTTGTATAAAAGACCTGGGCTTGACAACCTGCAGTCAATCACATGGATACTTCAACAAAGGAAATAGTGAATGCTCTTTAGTAGGGTTGCAGTTGGTCTGGGTGTTTATAAGACAGAAGGGATAATAAAAGGATCAGGCTATAATACCCCATTATTTAACATTTTGTTAAAGATTACCAGCCCGTGAATATAGGACAAGGACTGGCAATTAATAAGGAGCTGTAAGAGTTGTTGTCAGGGGGTCCTGGCCTGATCAGGAGAGAGGCATACACAGCCCCAGAGGCTGCATAGAAACATAGAAACAGAGCGAGTCAGAAGGGGTCTCCCGGGCCATCTAGTCTGACCCGCGGCTCCAGCCGGCTTCGCTCACGACATGCCCACCATGTGCATGTGACCCCCGGGCCATTTTTGTTGCTCCTCTGTCCCTGCCAAATTTATCATGGTATCAGCAAAAACGGCAGCTATTTTGCAAGGAAATGAGCATATGAGGAGTGCATGCAAGCAGAATGGTGCTCCCAGAAGCTTCCTGGGTATGTAAGTCTGCTTGCAAACAGGATTAGTTGCTTTGAAAATTGTTGTGATTTTTGCCAGTGCTGTGCGGGGGTGAGGGGAATGCAACTACTCACCATTGGACATTGCTTTCCCCTGGGTTAGAGAGTATAAAAGGCTAGACCCAACAAGGATCAGTTCAGGCAGTCATCCAGACAAAGAAGGGTTTCATGGGAGAGAAGCTGGAAATCACAGGTGGCAGGAGATATCGAGGAACATTCTAGAAACAATTCTGCAGGGATGCTGCTGACCAGTGGAAGCCTAGAACCTTGCTGAGTGTGTGTGGAGGGCATACAGTTTTAGCAGGAATTTAAGTGGCCGAAAAGTTAAAGGAGCCATAGTCCCTTTGTCACATAGGAGCATTTGTGGGATCCTAAGTTCTTGCAGGTGACAGCATGTGGCATCCAACTATATCTCCTGCCTTACGTTGGGTATTTATTTAAAGTTCATAAGGAAAAGTTTGGTGATGAGAACCAATTAGGAAGGATTCTTGCAGCCTTCCTGTCCAACAGAATATAATAATAGTTCTGTGCTGTGATCAAGTGTTGATTTATACCATCCTGTATACTCTGCTGTGGCAAAATGAATAGAGCCACTGTGGTTGGGTCCCGCTGAGCCAAAGGGCTGCCATGCTTCCCATGGAACACCTGAAACTGACACCATCAGCTTTCCAAGCTCGCTACGTTGCCAGTTTAGCTAATCTTGATTGATGCCTTGTTAAAGAGGCAACGGTGTTGCCAGTCTGGTCTCCTAGCTCCTGATACATTTTTCTTATGCAGATTCTTGCCTATTCTGAATCCTTTTCTCTTCTTTTGCCTTTATCTTTCCTATTTAATGAGAGCTCTGAGCATCTGCAGCTGTCTGCCTGACAGCACTCTCATCTTGTACAGTGAAATTCCTTGTAGCCTCTTGAAGACTGCCTACATGCATGCTTCCTGTATGTTGAATAAACTGTAATTTCTTTCTATTGCACATCCCCAGGGTGCCTGCTTTTTGTGGGTCTTGACATTGTTGACATGGATGTGGCTCTGCACCCCCTTGTCCCATAGAAGTCAAGCAGGAGAAATGAGTTGGACTAAGCCCAGAGCTGCTGCAAAGCTGAACTAATGACATGTATGTGGCTGTGGTCTAGAGGAGTATAGGGGGCGCTGTAAATGTGCTCATGGTGAGTTGTTTCTACCAATCCCACCCAGTACCAGTTTTGTCTATTTCCTGTGGCTTTCTAGATGTCATTTTGAACAGAGTCTCTTTTCCATCCTAGATTTTAAATGAATAAACTGACACCATATACCCAGGAGAAGTGTGAGTTTAAAAGACATCATTTTATTTATTACACTTCTGTACTCTCCAATAACTGAAGCTCTCTGATGATTCACAACATGTAAACCCAGAAAATACAAGATTAGGTATGCAATAACAGTTTAACACTATGGGAATAAACAAGTACTTAAGCATTTTTCCTCAAACCTACCAAAAGGGTGTCTCCTCAGGTGGATAATTGCCAGGTACCTTGTCTAACTGCTGGTACAACAGTTCAAAATCCTTTAGATCCAACCATTTATCAGGTATTTTCAGTTCCCTGTCAGTCCTCTGGCCCTTTTGACAGCAAATCTCTTAATGCTCAAGCAGGGGCTTAGCTTGAGCAGTCAGTAGCACTGACTTAAGAAAGATGGGAGCCGAAATATGGATCTGGTGCTTGCTCGCAATTGCTTAGCATCTGCCTGTCATATAGAACGAAAGCAAAATTAGCAGGAACAAGCAGAGTAATGGAAACCACTTGAAATGAATATGGAGGGCACATCTGAGCAATTTGCCTGAATACAGCAATTTCCCAAATGCTTCTGAGATTATTTCTCCCCTTTACTCCTTTACAAATTTCCAAAATAAATTCTGGTGCAATGGAGAAAAATCACACGATCTATTTGCTAGCCACTGCATACAGCAGTTTGCTATGAAAAGCAGCCTCCAGTCACTGGGGCTATGGGATTTGTAGCCAACACATCTGGAAGGGACTGGGGAAAGACTGGCTTAGCAACTAATAAATACACCCTGACTATCATGATCCTATATTCAAGCAATGACCTGAACAAGGACTTGGGGGCTGAGAAGCAAGTGGTGTGCGCAGAGAAAACCCTGAGCCAGAACAGTGAAATGAGAGCCCACAGTGCTTGAGATCCTCAAGACCCTTAAGCTCAAGATCAAGTAAATGGACTGACTCAACACCCTATCTTCAGGAGCATCCTAGCCCATAGAGCCAGGACGCCAGCTCAGTCATCATGGAGAGTCAGAGGAGTGCTCACTTTTGGCCAGAGATATGTTCCTTTAAGACTTTCCACTTTGTAGGAAGGGGTGGAACCTAAGAGGCTTCTAGACTGAAACATCAATGGCTTCCATTCAGCCTCAGACCATATCAGAGCAACTTGCTCATTAGAAGCTCTCTTAGATGTTACAACATTTGGCCTGCTTTGCTGCCCTGGCCTGGCCTGGCCTGTGAGCTCCTGATTTAGACCAGAATATGACACTGTCCTGGAAACATTTGAAGAGAATGTCTAGTATCTCTTGCCAAAAACAGACAGGCAGAGGTGGATGTCAGCTACTTTGTGACATGATGCAGAGTTGTGTGGAAAGATTATCCTTTCCAGCAGTTACAGTTGTTTGATCTTCTGTACTAGTGCTGGCCCCATCCATCCCACTCAGGGAAAGGCAGGGATACCTCCAGCCATTCACATAGTCTACGAAAAGCCATTATCCCTGGGGCCGTCCATCTGTTGGAACCAACTTCTTGAACTGAAAAGGGCTGCTCATGCTCTTGCATCCTCCTCTGCAGTTCCATTTGCATGCACATCCGCATTCTTTAATTTCTTTTGCACTCTCTGCACAACCAACACGGACAGGTAATGAACACAGGAAATCATAACAATGAGATAACACAGCAAGGTGATACCTACTTTAAGAGCTAAGCCGTCCACAGTTTTCCCTAGTTAGTTAGATTTGGGGCCCAAGTTCAATCGTTTACTGTGCCACCCACCTTTCAAATAAGTGGAACTCCATCTTTTCCAGCAAACTAAAGTGATAGTTTGTGAAATAGTTCAGAAAATGTGGCATCTGCTAAGCTAAAAAGAGGCACTTCTCAACAAATGTGCATTTTGACATCCGTGCGTTGCTAGCTTATCACGAACACCATAGATATGCCTAACAACACTCAGCACATTATGCTGCTCTCTTTAAGAACATACCTAGTTGTTGATTCAGTGCCTAACTTGATGGAGTGCGGAAGAAATGTATGTTTTCCTCTGATATGACATGTTTTTGGAAAACATTGCATGGAAATGGTCCATGAAAGAAGTTTAACTATTATTGCTTGAGAGCTTTAGAAGAAAGGAAAGGAGGGAAATTTATGTGAGCTCGAGTTAATGAATAGGGAAGAACAGCCTCTGTTTGGCAAGTGACCAATAATACCTCTTTGGAATGCAACCTTGGATTGTGGAGTAAACAATTATCAGTAGGGCAGAGTTACAGTTGATCCCAATGTGGCAGTGGTCAGCGGTTCAGTATTGAGCCTCTAATTTGCATTATTTTTAGATCTATTCTAGCACTATTTTAATTCACCACTAGTAGCACAGTATCATCTTCCCATGTAGCTGACTGGCAGGTTGTCTTACTAAAAGCAGGGAAGGTAGCCGTGTTATAGGATCATCTGTTCTTCAGGGGGACAGTGATCATACAGCAAGAGGAGAAGAAACTATTGTCCCTAGGGAGAAATCTAAAATGAAATCATATGTTTAAAGTGCCAGAGAATTGCTACAAGAGGGAATGAAGCCTTGCTGGGATGTGTCCAATTCTCCCCATCTTAGATGGTACAAAGTTTCTGATAGTCCATTGTGTGACAGTAATATAAAGGTGTGTTGTGTGTAATAGTTTCCGTAATGGCCCTGGGTGGAGTGCACAGTGTCTGAAGAAACTAAAATGCAAAGCAAAGCAAACTGCAAAGAAAGTTGAAATAACCTTGTATGAAGTTCACAAACTGGCTCAGACAAAGGGTGTAAAGAGAGAGGAACTCTTGTTACTGGTTAATAAACACGTCTTGTTACCACTGATGTGTTCCAGTATGTGCCCATGGCTCTTGCACACACATATCAGCAGGCACGGGAGGACAGTGGAATCAGCTGCAGAATTATTCCCTTCAGTCTGAGCCCTGGTAATATGCAGTATCTTATGATATTTAAATACTCCACAACAGCTATTCAGCATATGCATGTTAATTCCAGATTAAATCATCATTTTTCATTGTGGAAATGGAACTGACATGTCACAGCAAATTCTGCATTTTCTTTAATCAACAATTTTCTCTATTACATGCGGGCTTACTGCAAAAAAACAGCTCTTGGCATCTACACATGACTTGGTAAAGATACTTTAGGCTGACTTTACCATTGGTAAAAAAAGGTGTGAATATCTCAACCTTGTGCCAGCACTTCTCTCTAATCAGAGAGATCAAATGCTGACCTGTGACTTCCAAGGAAGCAGCTATTAAAATTCTGTATTAATCTGGATGGATTAACTCCTACAAAAGCAATCTGTTGCCAGTTGGCAAAGAGCCATTGAAACTTGTTTGTCTAATATAGTTCGTCTCCCTCTAGAGAATAGCTTTCATCAAGGTCACAGCATCCTTGAATAATGCCTACCAATGTTTCTTTTGTTCACAGTGAATGGTCTGCTAAAATGATTGTCAAAGAGCTGTAATTCTAGCTGCATGATATTAAATAGTAGAGCACAACCTTTCTGCCCCCAAGAGATGCGTTGGGTACCTGCCAGGGTGGCAAGGGCCCAGTCACTCTCTCAATGCGAACTTCTACTCAAGCGAAGTTCAGAGACTTGGCATTTACACTGCTCAGATGAAAACAATAGTTCTCACAGAAATCTTCATTTTCAGCCATCCAACCATGCAAAAAACCCTGGTGCCGCATACATCTATAGCTTTAATTCACTCCCCTACAAGTTAATCGGGAACAAAAAATGGAGAAAAGCCACTGTGGGGTCCGTCTCTATGGTTCCTACTATAGATGTCATATTCCTAGAGCATCCAAGGAGGCAGGCAGGTGCCTATGAGCATGGCTTCCAAGCATGCTGGGGAGGCTCTCAGAATGAGGCTTTGAAGGCAGGGACATTGTCTTTTCCTTTATTCTGTTGTTTTGTATGAGAGTGGCCTGCAACCTTACTTAAAAATTCCCACCCTTCCTGGACTCCCTTTCTGAGTAGAGTTGCTTGCTTATTTATGTATTATTTATTTATTAAAACATTTCTATGCCGCCCCATTTGCCAAAGCCTCGGGGCGGCTCACAACATCATTGTTCTAGGTTTATTAAATTGGCTTTCCTAAAATCTAGGATATGTGTTTGGCTAAATCCAGCTTATTCTTTCATTAGGTTTGAAAGAGAGCGTTCAGCTTTTGACCATTAAAAGCTGCTAAATGCCGCTATCAATGCTGTCCTCAAAAAGAATCCAAGAAGGACTTGTAGTCTAAACAGTGACTGAAGATCTATCTGGAAAGTCTTATGTGACAGACATGCAATGATACAAAGGCATATTTTAAATAACAGGACACTTGACATTTGAATATGCATCTATAATATTGCATTTTTAATTTTTTATTATTTAAATATCACCTTGACTGTGTGTGCCTCTCTTGTCCATTTTGCTGCCATATAAAGTGTGGATGTTTTAGCTGAACCAGAATGTGGAAATAAAAAGTGGCTGTCTCTGGAGAGAAACAGATGCGAAGCAGAACCTGCACGAGTAGCTCCTACAAGGGATTTCCTTTTGTAACTTTAAAGCAGCCATGGGGAATCCTCAGCTGGAGTGGTGGTGAGGTCAGATTTTCTCCCTTCACTTTCTGGATCTTAAATCACCTTTTGAACTGCCATAAGTTGTCCTTCCATGCAAGAGATGCCTGCGTTGTGGTTATTTTTTCATGTGCGCTAGTGGTGGCAGGCTCATAGCAACTTTCGGTCTGGAAGCAGCATCTGAATGAAGATATTTTTATTTTAAAAACCACCTTCCCTAGGACTGGTGCTGCGATTGATACTGGAATTCCCTTTCTGCTACTTTAAGGTATGTTAAAAACTCATCAAACTCAACTAAAAATATTAGAACAAGTGGGCATAACATTAGTGAAGTGTTCAATCCCATCTTCCCAAGCACTTAAATGACCAGAATGACTGCCCCCTTTCCAAAATCAATAGTCAGTATATTTTTCCAAGTATTTCCTGCTGTAAACTTACAAACTAGTTTTGATTTCAACTGGAAACGTAGTGTACTTTTACAGTCCTCTATATTATTTACAAGCTATTATTGCCACCAGATGGTGCTCTTTGTTTCTAATCACAAGCTGTGATGTTCATTTGGTTTTAAAATCTCATTAAAAGGATTCACGTAAGTACGTGGGAATAACAGCAAAAAGTACTGACCAATCTTGTTCCTTGGGACAACTCTTGCACTGATTTCTGCTACTTTACCTGTTAAAAATGTGGGATAATTTTCTGTTGGATTCGTTTCTGTATTTCTGCTTGCCTGAACAGCTACAAGTTCCTTTTCAAAATGCTCAGAAATTTTCTACACCCTCCCCTTGATGACAATAATGTCGGTACTGTTAGAACGTTTAAACTCACGGTAGACTTTATTCATGAGTTGTAATTCTGGAGATGCAGTGCTATTTTCTTAAAGAAGATGATTTAGGATTCCCTTACAAAATGTAGGGTGAAAAGCAGACTTCTTTTTTGCAAACAGAAGCACTTGTGAAAGACAGAAGCACCAACTATTTCAAGCTCTGGGGATGAATCTGCTATCCATGCCAGACTTCACCAACCTGGTGCCCTCCATATGTTTTAGATTACAATTCCCATCACACATGAGTGGCTATGATGACTGGAGCTGATGGGAATTATATCCATGACATCTGGAGGACTCCGAATTGGGGAAGACTGCTCTGCATGTTACTGGGTGTCCATATTGCATCTATGCAAAAGACTCCCTTTATGCTATGCCTGCTCCAATGAAATACGCAGGTGTCAAAGGAATGTTACATTGCATGAATGAAGCTTCTCTAGGCAATATGATAAGAGGAGAAAAAGCTCAATGCAAAAATATGCTTGTCCCTCAGGCCATGACTGCTTGTGGGAGAACACCTAGAGATCTCCATATTTTCCCTCTGTTTACACTCACAGCCATCTCTGTCCTCAATGCTTTGTCTTACAATGCATTTTGGTTGGTAAGCTCTCTTGTTTTGTATAAGGTGTATACAATTAGCCAAGAATACCTGAACGCGAAAACAACAAAACAGAAAACAGCTCTGAGCAGTGTTGAGCTGTCTCAGTGTGCTGTGCACTAAGGCAAGTGCTATGCCAAGGCTATAAATTAGAAAGGTTATGGGGAATTGCAAAATATTGCAGCTCCAGCTGGCTGGGGCATACTTGGAGTTGTAGGCCTTTTCTTTCCATCTCAACTTGGATAGGGTTGTGCCCTGAATAATTACTTCAACAAGCAATGATGTGAAATAGAATATTTTCCTGTTGTCTTCCAAATTCAAGGAAGGGTACTTCATATTCATATTTTGGGGCTTTGTACAAGTCTTCCAAAATTTGGTATTCTGGAACAGCACCTGATGATAAAGCAGTGGAAAGGGAGAAGCGGGGTTGTATCCCGTGGTGTCATAACACTCTCACGTTTGCAAGGCAGGAAAGTATCCCTGATTTCCACTAGACCCTGCAACCCACTGCAGGCCCTTGTACCCTCTGGAAAGCTGCTCCTGAATGGGAGAAACAGCACAGGACACGGCGCAAGCAGCTGCAGTAGCTAGGCAAAAACTGGGTGTCCTGTCTTACACAAGCAGAAGGGCTTTCTGCTAATACAAAGCCTTCACTGGCTACCACCAAATATTAAGTACTAATTGGTCTCTGGGCATGGAATGGAAGAAGTGGGTTGAATGTGGATTAGTTATGTGGAGTAGAGCCACTGAAATTAATGAGACTGTAATCGTGACTAGATTGACAGACATGGCTAAGTCAAATCCCACTGATTTCTCTGAGTCTGTGGCTGTTGGAGCACACCAAAGAATTTCCGAATATTGACCTATGCTTTATAGATCACAGCAGAACCTCTGGATCATGAGAAGCAATTGATGGTTCTGAAAGAAATGGGTGTGCCTTAGCACTTGATTGTCCTGATGTATCAGCTGCATTGTGGACAAAAATCTACTGTTAGGACAGAATATGGAGTAAAGGGATGGCTTCCTATGATCAAAGACATATTTTATCTCCCTATCTGTTCAATCAGTATGCGGAATATATCCTAATTGGATTAGGATTAGGGGAAGGAGGAATGAAAATGCGTGGAAGATCCATCAGTGATTTAAGATAATACCATACTACTGGCAGAGAGCAGCAATGAAGGTGAAACTCTGGAGAAGATGATCATACTCGGGAAAGTCGAAGGCAGAAAAAGTGGAAGACCAATTATGAGACAGATTGATTCTGTAAAGGAAGCCACAGCTTTGTGTTTGCAAGAGCTGGGCACATCTGTGAACGACCATTTTGGAGGGCATTTATTTATAGGGTTACCATAAGTCAGAGACAACGTGATGGCATGTAACACCAGCAACGTGCTGAATAAATCTGGGTCTAACTCATTTATATGTGATGCAGACAACCATTATATGCCCTTGACAGATACCACAAGACTTAATTCCACCCCTATAATTTTTGCTGTGGCTGTATGAACCTGTCAAGTCAACAAAGCTTCTCTGAATGCAAAGTAATCTAAAGGAGAGCATATTGCCTCCATAACAATATGACTATTTAGGGAAATGCAATTTGTTTACTCAGACTGTAAACCATCCACAACTGTATGTGAGGCCATTTGCTCAGTCCTTTTTGTCTGAATGGAAGCAAGGTGAGAACAGTGGTCAGAAGGAATCAGCCTGAAAGCCTGTTGTAATGCATGTACAGGCATGGGGGAGCAGAGGTCAGGTGTGTATATGTGTACATGATGGCTGGATGGAACACTAGAGCTGGGAAGCTGGGGTGTTTGGCAGAAAATAAATGTAGACCTCATCCCACCATATATTGACAAACATCCTATATTTGTAGAATAATCTGAGGGGAAATGCAGCTGTGTCCTTATTAAAGTTAAGCTAGTCTCAGCATGGGAAGCAGAAAGCCATCCTAAGCTTCCTAAAAGAAGGGGGAGAGAGATATTATGTAAGTATTCTCTTCCTATAATTAAATATTTAAGGTTGTGGAAATCCATCAGAGAAAAAGCCCCTCCTGAATATAAGCATCTGTGGGAATCCTTTTGTAACTGCAGCATTTTTAAAAAAGCAACAGTGTTCCGTCTCTAAAACGGACAGCTTGAAAACAGGTAAGTCATGGAATTACTTAGAATATAATTATAGGTACAGGATACAATCCAACATATTTTCTTCCCAGGAGTAAATCCTACTGAAGCCCATGAGACGTACTTCTGGATAGACAGTACTTCTAGGGCAGTCCCTGCATGCCTGTAGGTGGGCATCGTGCAACAATTTTCACAGCCATTAGCCAATACTATATGTTTTGCATGCTCAGAGACCCAGATCTAGAACAGGTGTTGTGGGGCCTCCCCCATCCTAGGACCTGACTTCTGTAGTTCTGTGCTGATTTGGAAAATGTCACCTGCTATGGGACCCTGACCTATGAGTGGGCATTTCAGTGTGATTTTCAAGGTCCTCGACTGATCCCCTGGACTTTGCATGCTTGGAGGCCATGACTTACAACAGGTGTCAGGGGTCCCCCTCCTCTAAAGGGTGTGACTTTGGTAGCCCTGCCCTCACTTGGAAAATTTCATTTGCTCTGGGATGTGCTATGCGGGTAGGCATCATGGGGTGATTTTTCCAGCTCTTGACCAACAGATTTCACACACTTGGATGCCTGGATCAACGGTGTTCTTTTTTTGTGGGGTCTAAAGCAGCAAAAGGTGCAACTTTTGTAGTCCTGCACTGACTTGGAAAATTTTGCTTACTCTGAGGCCCTGTTCACATGAAAGAACAAGCTTGGTGGGATATACTTGATGATATATATTGGATTGCACAGTGAGAGAAAGAAGGAAGTGGTTTTGTTTCCAGTTAGGTGAGATTCAATTGGTTCATTTTAAAACAAGAGGGTAGCATTTCATCCCCTTTTGAGCACCAGTGTACATGCAGGTATGTGTGGGCATAACAATTGCATTGCCATATTCGCCACAAAGCAGGAATGAGAGACTGGCACCTGAAAATGAATGACTGTAACTTCCCTGGAGCAGTGAATAATGCTGTTTCTGGAGTATGAATTGTTTGGTTCACTCATGGTTCACTGCAGAACCATATGACGGCAACCACAACAGATCTTTTCCATAAAAACATAGATAACTTGTGAAATTAGCAAAACAACCCTTTGTGCTTACATCATCCAGTCACATCAGATTAAACAGTGTGCCCAGGTTGAACATGCCATAGGTCTCAAACCCTCCATCTGCAATCTATGAATCAAACAAAGCTGCAAGATATACCAGTGATCAATGAGGAGAGCAAGGCATAGAGCGATTATAACAGGATAAAATATGGAGAAACTGCAGTAACTTGCTAATATGAAGCCAGTGACTCAGACAACTGAATGACTCCCTGGTGTCACCAGGCCTGAGTCACTGGAAGTATACCAGGGCTGCACTTCACCAAATGTGTTTACTTGAATGCAAAGATTGATGGGAAGAAAATGCTACAGGAAATAAAGAAAACCCTCACAGGATACTGGATTAATGGTGCTGACTCACACTCAGACAAAAGTGAAATTAAACAGCAGGCAGTGAGATATGCCCACTCAGGGAACATTCCCCTAGATGAAACATCCCGCAGCTGAACACCTCATGCAGGAAGCTAGAAGAAACAATAGTTGCAAAAAATTATTTGTGCAAATGATAGACTAATTTTAAAAAGTTTCCCAGGTAAGTCGTGTATGTGTGTGAGTGCAATGTGTGAATAGCGTCCGGGTGTGAGCCAATGTGAGAGGTGTGTGCGCGAGTGGAGGAGCATGTGTGGCCCATGCCACCCCAGCAGTCATCTGATAAAAGCTTCTGGGCTGAGAGGTGATACACCCCTGGCTTCAGGCTCAATACTTACCAGGGCCTGACGCTCTTTTTGTGTGCCTCAGGTCAAATCCCAGCAGCACTAAGAATACAGAAGCCAAACCAAGAGTAATTGCAGCTGTCAGGGTCTTGTCTCCAACACACTCTAATCCTGATCCCCATTATAAGCTTCAAGCGTACAGTGCAGCCCATCAAGTCAGCCCCCTCTGAATCTGTGGTCAGAGCTGCCAGTCCAGCTGAGTGACTTGTTCTCTTATTGGGTCTGGTTTTGTGCCAACAGTTGCCTGTGCAGCACAACATGAAAGCTTTTCATTCCCCTCCACCCCGCACCTCCGGTCCTTATACGTGGCAAGAAGTCATTTAGTGAAAATGGGATGTTTCCTTTCTGGAGACCGTCTGATTAGTAATGCAGAGTATGTGTGGATTTGTCCAGTTTCTGAGAACACATGTTCTTAACCAGCAGCTAATGAAAAAATGGGAAATGGAACAAGTTGCTGTATCATTAAAGCAAAGCCATTACAAGGTTTTTTTTAAGCATCTTGTGCTAAAATGATGCAGAACATGGTGCAACAAATACACAAAATGGGGATGGATACATGCATAGATTTCCTTTTAAGTCACAGTTGATAACATAGAATGAGGAATAATATAAAGATGGATTCAGTTATGCAAAAGAAAAAGTGGTATAAAAATGTAGGTAGCAGAATGAAGGCGGACCAGCCAATTTGTTAAATGCTAATAAACAAGACATACATGCACCGCCTGTTCCTTAACTTGGAAAAATGGGAGTTACAAAGCCATTTCAATGTGATGGAGTTTTAGCAGAAAAGAATTGGACTTCAGCATCTGTTCCCTATTACCCTGTCCGTTGCTACCGGCTTGAATCTGTATATAACGACTCAAAGCTCATCAAGATGAAAATTTCCTTCTGTTTCTACCTGGGAGGGAGGGAAGAATTATCTCCGGGAAGATTGGTTGATTCTACTTGCCCTTCATCTGAGTAGCTACTCCTCCAGCAAGGCCACACTAAGGCATCTTTTACTGTGTACATACACAGGTTCTTTTGTAAGTGTGAACTAGCACAGGAGGTGGCATGAGGACCACAGCTTCATTCACAGATCTCTGTGCATGATAAGGAGAAGGCTGAGTTTTAAAAGAACCATAGTATTACATTTATATACCACATTTCTTTCCTCCAAGGAATCCAAAGAAGCTTAGATGCTTCTGCTCTTTGCAATATCATCACAACAACCCCACGAGGTTGGTTGACTGAGATTCAGTGACTGGCCCAAAGGTATCCAGTGAACTTCATGGCAAGGTGTGGACTGAAACCTCACTTTCCCCAAACCTCAGTCCAACACTTGACCCATTACACCACACTGGCATGTGCCCTGGTATACACCTTTTCATATTTGATATTTCTTGTCCTCCTAATTAAGGACATCCCAGTATGTTCTCAGGCGCCAGGAAGCACTGATGACTATACTTTGCCTTTTCCTGTTATTTCAATCCCACAATGATTCAGCCTTCCCTTAGCACAAGGTTACAAATCAAGTGATTTTGAACACTGAGGACGTTTCTTACATTTTTTTATTTTACTCTTTAGGTATCATAGTATGGAGAACTTTGGTTTATTCATAAAAATACTAACGGAAACTTTTTTTTTCTTTCTTTCCTTCCTTCCTTCTTTCTGCTTTCCACCTTCTGTGAAAAAGATGGCACTCAAGTTGATTTCAGTGTTCCTTTTTCTTTTCCATTTTAATATGAAAAACTGGTTTAACTATAAATGCTTTGGAATGTGTTTCAAATATTCCCTGTGAATAAGTGTAACTAATATATTAATAATATCTTAGTTATTAATAAAAAGCAGACTTTGAGCAAGTGGAAACTCTGACTTGGTTCAGTCTACGCAAATATTCTGCACTGTCACTTCAATTGTACAGCCTCCCAAGTCCCAACATTGGCAAGCGGGGAGCTTATCTGAACTCACAGCTCTGAGGTCCTCTGGCCATAGAATGGGGACTCTGAATGCCTCACCGCCTTCAGAGGATTCTGTGCACTGAGGGCAGATTGCATCCCTAGTAACTAAAGTGTAGGATTCCACAGTGAGATGTGCATCCGGTGAATATAATAGCAACTTAGGATATGAGCTACCTGATTAATCTTACAAGTTCCATCCAAGAACCTATTTCGCTGAGTAATCTTGTTGCATTTTCTTTTGAGGCACAAGGTGCAAATGGATAAATTTCTTTAGAACTTGACTGTGCTTATTGTTACTGAAACGTTATTAAAACGGGGACACCATTTTTTTCCAGGCTTATTCATCACCGTCTAAAATTTATTAGCATGCAACATATATTAAGGAGCAATCAATTTTTCTGTCCTGCTTGGCTCAATTTTCACTTTGCAGACATTTCTAGGTATAAAATTCATTGCAATTTCCAGTCAAGCTATGGCACCAAAAAGGCATTCGCTTCTTAGAGCCTGTGTATCTCAAAGATGCACGCTTCCTCATGGACTGCTGATACAAGTGTGTGTGGGCATTGCCAAAGCATGGTGCCTGGTGCCAGAATGGGACTGGCTGGGATGAGATGGAACCAGTGTTTCATGGCAGCTGTAGCCATCCAGAGGTGGCAGATCCTAGAAGACAGCTGCTGGTGGAATCTTGTAGGAATACCTATTTTACTAACTGCAAAAAGTCCATAAAATGAAAGCTGCCGTCAGGACACATGCCAGAGCAAAGCACCTCCTGTGCTAGTTTGGAGGCTGTTCACCTCTGTGGATTCCCCTGTCACCCCTGCTCTGGCTTACCAGAGAGGCATTGGCTTGGGAATGCTCTGGAAAGCAAGTGTGCAAAAAGCGGGGGACTCATCAAAAGGCCTCATGCCCTTCTTCACTGCCACCCAGAAGGTTTTTGCTTCTCCTGTTGGCTTTACCATGGTAAGTTATACACAGCGTTTCTCGTAGAACTTCACTGGGGCCAGAGTTATAGATGGCGCCACCCAAATAAACTGCATATTGCGACAGTCCAGACACACTTTACTTTGTTCATAACTACTTAACAATTTAAAAACTGGAATAGAAGAAGAAAAACCTTGAAGCATGAAAGAGGGAAAGGCTCTTCTAGCTACCTTCAGCCCAGATGACCTCCCTCTTCTTGGGAGTGGAGTGGGACAGATCGATCTGAAGAGTTATGGCCAAAGTGGAAGAGAGGAAGAAGCAAAACAAAAACCTAAAACAAAGACATAAAAACCCAAAACCCAAAAACTATGTGGTGGTGGTGGGTTTTGAGTGCTGTTCCTTCTCCTAGCAGAAGTCTTGTGATGTATTAAAAGTGAGATGATACTCATCCATATCATAGCAGCAGCACTCTCCTGTTTCTATATAATTACATGGGGGTAAGAAGAATCTGGCTTAGCTTTGCTCATGATGAGTGAGTGATGCTGCAGCATGTACGGTAGCAAACAATCCTTGGGAGAACTTTTCCTTTTTTAAAAAATCCGGAGAGTCCAAAGATGAAATTATAGAAGGCTCCGTGCTAGATCTTGGAACAGCTTCCCTCTGGCAAAGGAGACCAGCCACACCGGGGAATCCACTGCAGCCCTCAACCGGCTGCTGTTGCCATTGCCACTGCCCGGCTGTTTCTTGGCATTGCTGCTCATATGAGAGGGGAGGCATAGAAGTATTTGCTGTGCTGTCCCAGCTCCTGCCAACCTTGCAGTTTGAAAGCATGCAAATGCAAGTAGATAAAAAGGTACCACCTCAGTGGGCAGGTAACAGCGTTCCGTGCACCTCGGTGTTTAGCCATGCCGGCCACATGACCACAGGGACTGTCTGCGGACAAGCGCTGGCTCCCTCGGCTAGGAAACTGAGATGAGCACCGCCTCCTAGAGTCAAGCATGACTGGACTTCACGTCAAGGGGAAACCTTTACCTTTACCTTTTTACCATGTTGAAATACCACAAAGGGGTTTGGACCACAGGGCAGACCAACTTGCCCAAAAAAAACCCCCACACTATTGCTTGTCAGGTTGTGTGAACCCACCCAGTTTTTGAGCCTTTCTGACCTAAGCCCAAGAAGTATCAGGAATCAAGGGAACTTTGAACATTTTTACTCTTGAGCAAGAAATGCAACTAGCAGACAGACTAAGATACATTAACCAGATCACTGAAAAAAAAATCAAGGAAGAGAAGCAGCTATTCCAACTCAGACTTGTTTGTGAGGCAAGTCACCCATGCTGCAGTTTTGAAATTAATAGGATTATTTTCTGCAAAATCTGTTTATGGTATGTAAATTAAATTGGTGAAACATGGTTAAAAATCTGGCATTTGCTTCATGGGGAAAGAACTTAGAAAACACAATTTCTGCTGTGCCCCAATCTTTGGCAGATGATTACCTTCCCACCTCAAAATTCCACTTTCAAAAGGCTGTCCTGTTCTGCTTCAGAAGCAAAAATTATGATTACAGCACGCTTACATGCAACATAAGCCATTAAAATATGGCCTGCAACACGGGCTTATTTTGTTTCTATTAAATGCACTGCTTCTGTGGAATTATACAAAAACATGTTGTATGTTGGTTATGTTTATTCTTGTCTCCCTGACATTTAATGAGGGCCTGGTGTTTTCTCCAACACACTTATCCAGCTGGGCTTTGTTAAACAGTCATTAATAAAATAACCTTAGAAACAATGCTGCATCACTAAGTGAGTGATTTTGTTAGTGTCAGTGATACAAGTGGAACCCCCTTTCTCTGTGTGTATATGAAATTGATTGGCAGTCAGCCATTAAAAGGTTTTTGTGTTTTTCTAAGCTTTGTGGCATTAGACTGGTGAACAAAATGAAACAAGTGGAATAATTATTCTGCTTCTCTGTGCATAATTAAACATATCATTAGAGGAGGTGGGTGATTCTTATGGCAGCAGGTAGCTTTATCCATTGCAACTTTTATTCTGAGTTTTATAGGAGCTGGCCATGGTACTGCATGCCAAAATAGGTTCATTTCCATGGAGTATCACAGATATCTCATATAACGCTCAAAACAAATGCTGCAGTGGATAAGAAACCCCACTGACAAAGGATTGCCCACCTCCCCTGCAAAGCAGAGAGAACAACAAAGTTTTTCAATCTGGCATGTCAGCCCTGCCCTCTTGCAGGGTGGAGAATGCTGAGATGGACTGAGTTGACATGAGTACCACAGCCCATCATGACTCAGTTCAAGGCATGCTTGGTAAGCCAAGTGGTGGGCTGTGTTTGGCTATTCAAGCCATGGCTTTGAACAGTCAAGTCGGTATGCCATGCCTGCTGCCCAAGCATGTTGGACCTCTTTGTGTGTGTGTGTGAGGATGGAGCTCTTTTGTCCACCTGAATGACAGAACTAATCATTTTGATAAATTGCATGGTAAGCTTTCAACCAGTTTGGTCTACCTTCTGTGACTGTGGCATGGATACCCCATGGTACGGCCGGCCCTGCTGACCTGATTCGTTTTGTCTTCGGGGTAAATGGCTCAGGCAACTGTGCTATGAAAGCCCAGTGTATGACAACTGAGTTTTGAGACCCACTGCTATTCACTCTGTCATTAGAGTGGACATACCTTTTGACATGGCACTGATCAGGACCAGTCTGCCTTATTTCTTTGGTAGGCGACAACGGCATAGCTACTCTCCTCGCTGCAGCTGCCCTGCTTGGTATGCCTTGCCACATGAATCATCCTGATCACAGAGATTTTTGATGCCAGTACCAGATATTCCTGGACATTTCTGTATTATAAATATAATATATAAATATCTATACAATGAAGTGCTCCATTTTTCTCCTGAGAGTTCACAAGGAAACCACAGTCGGGAGAAATGCCATGCAGAAACTTCCTGCCACAGGAATAAGGTAATGTTAACCATAATTCAAGACACAGAATCTCATTAAAGGTTTGTATCAAAGTAATTTATCCGTTACTTTGATGTGCATGCACATTCTCTCTGGTCCTGAATGTTCAATGATTTAAAGTACAGGCAGGATTTCGAAGAGGCAGAGGAACTAGAGATCAAATTGCCAACATACGCTGGATCATGGAGAAAGCTAGGGAGTTCCAGAAAAACATCTACTTCTGCTTCATTGACTGTGCTAAAGCCTTTGATTGCGTGGATCACAACAAATTGTAGCAAGTTCTTAAAGAGATGGGAGTGCCTGACCATCTTATTTGTCTCTTGAGAAACCTATATGCGGGTCAAGAAGCAACAGTGAGAACTGGACACGGAACCACTGATTGGTTCAAAATTGAGAAAGGAGTTCGGCAAGGCTGTATACTGTCGCCCTGCCTATTTAACTTATATGCAGAGCACATCATGAGAAAGGCGGGCCTAGATGAATCACCAGCTGGAATTAAGATTGCTGGGAGAAATATCAACAACCTCAGATATGCAGATGATACCACTCTCATGGCAGAAAGTGAAGAGGAACTAAAGAGCCTCTTGATGCGGGTGAAGGAGGAGAGCGCAAAAGTTGGCTTGAAACTCAACATTAAGAAAACTAAGATCATGGCATCCGGTTCTCTCACTTCCTGGCAAATAGATGGGGAAGAAATGGAGGTAGTGACAGATTTTATTTTCCTGGGCTCTGAGATCACCGCAGATGGGGACTGCAGCCAAGAAATTAAAAGACGCTTGCTCCTTGGGAGGAAAGCTATGGCAAATCTAGACAGCATACTAAAAAGCAGAGACATCACCCTGCCAACAAAAGTGCATATAGTCAAGGCTATGGTTTTCCCAGTTGCAATGTATGGCTGTGAAAGCTGGTCCTTAAGGAAGGCTGAGTGCCAAAGGATTGAGGCCTTTGGATTGTGGTGCTGGAGAAGACTCCTGCGAGTCCCTTGGACCACAAGGTGATCAAACCGGTCAGTCCTAGAGATCAACCCTGACTGCTCTTTAGAAGGCCAGATCCTGAAGATGAAACTCAGATACTTTGACCATCTAATGAGAAGGAAGGACTCCCTGGAGAAGAGCCTAATGCTGGGAACAATAGATGGCAAAAGAAGGAGGGGACGGCAGAGGATGAGGTGGCTAGATGGAGTCACTGAAGCAGTTGATGTGAGCTTGGGTGGACTCTGGGGGATGGTGGAGGACAGGAAGGCCTGGAGGAATGTTGTCCATGGGGTCGCGATGGGTCGGACACGACTTCACGACTAACAACAATAACAATCATATTAATCTACCCTCTAAGTTTGTTTCCTTCCTGGAGATATCACTACCACCTACAGGTATCCTGCAAATAGTAGGGATCTTGGTATTATTTAACTAAAAGGTAGGAGAATAAATCTCAGGGATGTTTCTCCAGACTAGCGTTCCACAGGCTGATTCCCTCAGCATGCCACTGACCATGCTGACGATAGATAATGGGAGATGTAGTTCAACAAATCCAGAGCACACCTGTGTTTGCACAGTCACTGCAGCCCACCGTGGCTTAGTTTAGTCCCTGTGAGTTGCAGCCTGTGCCAGGTAACTTTGAATATTCAACCTACAACTAAGGCCTTCTGATGTCATCTGAGCCCATACATTGTCCCCTAACAAAGCACCCAACACTCATGGGCTGGTTTAGGTTTGTGGATGGTTTGGTAATCGTGTCATCAAGCCAGGCTTGCTTGTTTCAAGCTGCAGGCATGCCTTGACTATTCAAAATAGCCATGTTTATGTACCTGGGGGTCCTTCCACCCATTCGGCTCAGTATGTGGGCCTACATTTCTGCCCCAAAGTCCTGCCTTAGTGGCACCACTGTTTAGCAAGTGCATGATCATCAGCATGATGGGGCAGTTCTCACCTCTCAAAGTTCTTCCTTCAGGGCAAGTGCATGAGGAAAAGAATGCCGTATTTACGGAAAATGGCAAGTTTTAATTAATGTATTGATGGACTAATATGAATGCTTGCAAAAGGAGAAGGGATGGCAGTGGTTGAAGTGGCTGGATGGGGTCACTGAGGTGGTGGGTGTGAGCTTGGGTGGACTCCAGGGGATGGTGGAGGACAGGAGAGCCTGGAGGAATGTTGTCCATGGGGTCGCGATGGGTCGGACAAGACTTTGTGGTGAAACAGAAACAGACTCATTACAGTCATGGTCTCTTATTTTGGGCTATGACAAATAACCTGCTTTGTTTATGATAAACTGAAGCCATGGGTTTGTAGGGGATTAGTAATTGTCTAAAAACAGCAGCATTTGCTTACATGACCAGTTTCAAGAAGTGGTTTTAACTATAGTTAAACTATCATATGGGCTCTGATAAGGTTTAAAAAGAAGAAAAACATCTTTGATGAGCTGCTGCAGTGACTCCGGAAAGTTTAGCAGCTTCTGTATGCATCTGAGCATGTGCAAACCCCTACATATTCTCAGAGTGTTCCCACTGCTCCAGGGCAGGAAACACGGATATTAGTGGCACTATTAGATGGTCAGGACAAAAAGGTTAAGCTTGAAAGGAGGAAATTTATGTAAGCTGCCTTGAGTTCCATGGAATGAAAAAAGTGGGATATAAATATAATAAATTAATTAACACATAAGTACCATAATCATTTGTACTGCAATGAAATTAATTGGATTATAACTTCCTGCTGCTATGTTTATTCTTGCTGTAAACTCTGCCTTCTAGGTCAGAATTCCTTCTTTCTAAAGACTCCCGTTTGGCTACCACACTCATGTTTATGTCAAAGAAATTAGCTTGAGTGTAGGCTGTACATTTTTCATTCTGAGGAGCACTAGTTCAAAACATGTGTTGGGTGGAGAGGCAGAGCAAACAGATGGTGTGTTAGGGCAAACATGGGGCAGCTGCATTAAATAGACATCAAGCTTTTTTTTGCAATAAAGTAGTGTCTAGAGGATGATGGATTAGATTTTCCAACTGTATTGTACAAAAAGGCTTGTATTCCCCACACCTTCTTGAGTTTTTTAGAACCATATTTTTAGTTTTTAGAACCATGTATCATGAGAGGAATGAACTTTTTCATTTTTTTGTATCAAACCCAGAAAGAGAACAATCAATAATTTCATAAAGGTCTATGAATATTCCTGAAAATGAATTTTCTTTAGGCAAAGGAATACCTTACAGAATACAATGTACAGCTATTGAACATTCTTTTTCATCAGCTCTTGCTGTTTAGTTGTGCTGAAAACAGTTTCAGATTTTGGCACCACATTGAAAAAGGGGGGCAACTACAAGTTGACAGCACAGTAAGACAGAATATAAATTCTAGGTCAAATGATATTATTTCAAATATTCAGTGGTTGTACTTTTGTATTTCTGTCACATTGTTAATGGTACAATTTACTATAGCCATATAAAGGATTTTACCCTGAAAGGTGATGTTGAAATATTCATTTATATTTATTTCTTTTTTTAGAAAATGAAAAAGTTATGATACTGTAGAAATACAGTTGAAATTAAATCAATAGTTCATATTCAAAGACAGAATATTATGAATTATATGACAGATAATTAGATCAGAGAGAAAAAGGTATGTGTTAAACCTCTATCCTGATAATCATTATTCCAAACATTTATGAAAAAAGAACATTTTTTTCTACAAATGTGTTAGTTTCTGGATCTTTTTGCCCCTTAGGAAATATAACAAATTGATGGATAAATCTCAACGAATCAGATGACTGTAGGATTTGAGAAGCCAGTCAATAATAAGCAAGGCAATTTCCTATGCTATAGCCAAGCAAATTGCTATCAATGTAGATATTGTTTATAGATTCTTAATATACACATTGTCAACTTTATTAAAACCCAATTTACATTCTCAACCACATGGACAGGATCTCAGAGGGAGGGAGGGAGGGAGACTCTAATGGAAACTGAAAGTTTGTAGATCAGATCCACAAACTAGAAAAGACCCCCTCTAGAAAAAAAGAGAAAGAAGAACAAACAAAAATCAACTATCTGGATTCAACAGCAATTCAAGGCCAAGCAGAAAGACAGATGAATTGATGTGTACATTATATACAAGAGTCCTTCTACTGGATGTTTTATTTCCATTATACATGTTTTTTATCCTGTTGAAAGGGAGGTTGTTTACAAAAGAGAGAGCCAGTGTGGTGTAGTGGGACTGGGATTTGGGTGATCTGGGTTCGAGTCCCTGCTCAGCCATGGAACCAAGTGGGTGACTTTGGGCTAGTCACAGACTCTCAGCCCAACCTACCTCACAGGGTTGTTGTAGGAATAAGATTGAGAGCAGCAGGAGGAAAGCAGCTTTGAATTTTATCTAAGAAAAAAGATGGGATATCAATCAATCAATAATGAAATGTCATGGTATAGATACAGGATGGAATTTAATTCTCATGTTTAGAGCAACTGCATTATTTGCAATTACTTATGTAACGCCGCATTAAGTGAGAGTGTCAAGGTTATATGGCTGATCACAAAAAGTAAAAACAAAACAAACAAACAAACAAAAAACCAGTCCCCCTCCCCCCTCAAAAAAATTTCTTGATGAAATTTCTAGGATTCCAAACTTAAAAAATAAGACGCATACTCTGTTTCCCCCAAAATTAGACCTAACCAGAAAATAAGTCCTAACATGGTTTTTCAGGATGCTCATAATATAAGCCCCAGTTAAGATCATTATCCAGACGAACACATTTAGTACGTCTGTTGCAACCCAATTTGGCATTTAGAGAGTTATGACGATGTTCCAGAAGAAGATGACATGACTGTATTTGAATAAATGTAAACTTTTGTACATGAAAAAATAAGATACCACCTGAAAATAAGCCCTAGTGTGTCCTTTGGAGCAAAAATTAATATAAGACTCAGTCTTATTTTCAGGGAAACACAGTAGTAGATTATCCAGGATTTCATGTAGGAAAAAATGCATGAAAAAGGCCTGAAATATTAAGAATAGATCCCCTAGATTAGAGTTGAGAGAGATCACTTCACCAGGTGACCGAGATCCATCATTATTATGAGGCCAGGCCTGAGTTGGCTGACTTCTGGGACACTTTGCTGGCTTTCCTTCTGCCTGCCAATCCCTAGATGAGTGTCAGAGCACTGGCTTCCTGGCTCAGCTTATAGAAGACTCTTAATTTATCATTCTACTTTGCTCTGGGGGCCAGCTATTGCTCAGCACCTGCACTTGGCAGACTTCGACACTATAGTAAAAAGACTATTCCGGAGAGCATTCTAGGGGAAGACATGCGATTGCTTTGTCAATGTTATTGACACACGCTGTTATTTTTTCTTCTCATCTGAGATGATGCCTTGCTTTGATCAATGAATGAGCAGTGAATGGTGGAGACGAGTTTTGCAAGGAAATCCTACATTTCCACAACAAGTCCTCTTCCATGGAAAATACTCTCCAACTCACAGCTCTGACAGCCTTTATAGGGTTAGTTGTAGAAAACAGAAGCAGGATGCCTGTGTGTGATTGCACAGAGACCACAAAGAAAACATGTAAGGTTTGTCCTTCAAGGAGAGCTCAGTAATGCCTCTCGGTTTATGGTGGCCTATCTGTGGGACAGGTAATAAGCAAAAGGCAAAAAGCAAAAAACCCAATCCCCCCCCTCAAAAAATAAAATAAAATAAAATAAAATAAAATAAAATAAAATAAAATAAAATAAAATCTCTTGATGAAATTGCTAGGATTCCAAGTTTAAAAAACAAGGAGCAGAGTAGATTTAGGTAAATAGGATTGCTTTTATAAATATAAATAAATAAAATGCCTTTTATAAAAGAGTCAAAGGATTGCTTATATTTGGCCATGACTGAACACCTGACAGCAAAATCTGTGGGATTCCCCCTCGTGTTACTGGTGGAGTTACAATTCTCTACATTTCCTTGTTGCTTAAGGTTATTACCCTGATTCATATTAACATTTGACTCCACAAACCACAGAGGTTTGTTAAACCAAGGCTTGTGCAGGGACATGGTGGGAACCATTTGTCTGATTACCTGGGTGGCTCATTGGTGGGTCATTTGAGAGTTGTTTGCCCTCAAACAAGCTACACCACCTGGATCTGGAGAGCACAACAAGCCATAGATGGTCAGATAATTAGGCAAACAGCATCTGGAACATGCTGCAGCTTAAACAAGCCATGGTGATCACATGATTTTAAAGATTATTTAAGCCGTGCTCTGTCATGAACCGGGTCAATAATTGCAGTTAATACTGTGTCAACAAAGTATTCCATAACTGATCACCACCATTAAAATACTCCAAGAGACAGTGCAAATGTTACTAATATTTAACAGCACCATTATGGTATCCTACCCCTATCAGATGTTTTGTGTGGCAGCTCTTAAAAGACTATAAAGTGGTTAAGGTAAGTGAACTGGTGGGAAAAAAGCGTGATGACATGACTTTATACAGGCTGAGTACAAACATACAGTTATCAAACAATAGAAGAGAGCAGAATCAAGAGAGTGTAACAGAAAAGATCAAAATCGTACTGTCATATAACTCAGTAACAGAAATAACCGAATCTGTTCCAACCTTATATAGAGCGTCACTTGTCTGGTATGCAAAAAGGTACAGGAAAAACTCTAAAAATATATACTGTGCATGCATATACTCGTATCAATCCAAGTTTCTCACATCTGTCAACAGTGCAGATTACTACAGTATCTCATCTGCAGTTATGAAAACAAATGTATTTTTAAAAAATGCATAAATATATAATTAAACATACTAAAAGTTTTTTAAAAACCTTATTAGCTGAGGCACAAATTCATGGACTTCACCAAATGAAAAATAAGATATAGGATACATATCTTGCTTGCTCTGGTTGGTATCACAACTTGCATCATCACTGACTATTGGCCATGTTGGCTGGGGTTGATGGGAACTGTAGCTCAGCATATCCGAAGGAAAGCAAGTTAAAGGGGGCTGCTTTATCCTAGCTCCCTGCCCCAAGCAAGGATATCCAGGGCTCCTGTCTTTGACAGGCTGGGAGGATTTTGGTTACTTTGTGCAAATGCGCCACACGACTGGTCATGTGGAAACGCCCTAGAAACAAGAAGAGCTGAAACCCTTTCAATATTGTTCTTTGTTAATATAATAATAGGTTCAGCTGTTAGTCCAGAATAGAATTTTCCTTCTTAAATACAAGCATCATTTATTTCCCTGCAGTTTGTATCTTCACTCCGGCATATTAAAATCACATCTACATCTGTGGAGAAGTTTTATGCATGACATATAATTTCCCTTTCTCTATCTGGGATTTGATAAAGTGTTACATACCAGAAGGATTTGCATAAATCAGAATGTCTTAAGTAGGTTTAACTGGATAAGGCATAGCAAATGAGATCTGGTAGCACTCAGACAATGAGAAGGAGTGCAATGAAACAGCAGTAATGTAATTATGCTAATAGACCTTATTCTGAGCAGGAGACATGTGGTCTGTAGGTTCAGGGTCATCTCCAGCAATTAAGGATCTGGCAGAATCCTCCAGATCCCTCACCCCCACAACTTCCATGACTAGCTACGTGATGCTTTGGCACAGTAGGGAGGTTCGATAAATTTAGGAATGTTTCATAAAAGAAATGTCTTGCCTCTGTTGAGAGCTCTTTCCTCGAGAGTGCTATGTCAGGCCTTTTCCGCCAGCTAGAAGTAGGTTAAGTGCTGCTGAGGCATCTTACCAACATATGAACACCAACAGAGACCCTGAAATGCATTGGTCCTAAGTGACAGGGAATGAGAAATTTACGGATGTTTTGGCCTACAGTTCCTCCGCCCCTGCTATGTTATTCTAGATTACTTTTCTATACCACCCAATGGCTGAAGCTTCCTGGGCTGATAGGACTTGTTCAGGACTCTGAAGAGTCACAAGGTGCTAACCCCTGCTTCTAGGAGTTATAGGAATTTACTATTTATACTAATGACTTGGCCTAGATATGATGATGGAACCAATAATTTCTAAAGGGAAAAAATAGCAGAACTCAAGTTGTAGTGGAAATTCCATCTGCTGGCCTCAGCATAACACTAAAGGTTAGCTGGCACTCCCTCAAAATATTCCAGCTATCCATTTGCTTCTCCAATTTTTAATCATAGTATATTAAGCTCTGATATAGCATAAATTAATTTCGTGTTCTCTAATAATAGTCTTTTGGTCTCCCAAACTAGTTTTTCCAAAGGAAACATTATCTGGTCTATAGAAAGCTCCTCATCTGGTTATCATTTGTGAAAGATTTACATTCTGATATGACCCAAACTTATCACTGAGCATGTTCTTGTGGACCATTCACTTTGTAAGCCCCATTTAGGATCCTTACAACTGCTAAACAAGAATTTAAATTGTTTAAATTGCTATTTAAATAACCTAGCCCTAACATGAAGGCAAACCCTCACTGTCAGGCACAAGTATATTATTCATTATTGGCCTGTTGCTTTGTCTGTCCAGTCTAGGCCTCCAAGTCCCTGGACATGCACATGAAACCAAGTGTGCCTAACTCTTGCCTGAAAAACAATCCCAACCCTAACATAAAGTTATAATTACCATATATCCCTCAAACTAAAGCCTAACCCTCATCCAACATGCAGGAATGATTCCATACAGCGAAACAACATACCAAGAAGCATTCTGTGAGTATTCTTGTTGATAACTTCTTTCATTGCTCCAGTCTAGGCTACTTTCAGCCCCCTGAGATAGAAGATTTCTTGTACAATTCCTCTCCATCCAGATGGCATGTTCAAAGTCAGCACCCAGGATGTGTTTGTTGTCTGCTTCTCCTAGCCATGGGGGCCTGGTCCAGCCTAGGCACCCTGCTTTAGGTTTGAAGATACCTAAGAAGACACAAAACCTGTGCCAGAGATGACATACAGTTCACTGAATACAAGTCCCTCTTCCCATATAAACATGTCCAAACCCCTAAACCATCCTCAGTGGTCTTTTTGAGGAAAGTCAGGCTGGTGCCTACTAGGAAGAGCTCCTTTTCTGTTAGGAGCTATGGAATTGACTGAGGAAGGCTCATCAGCCACCTACATTAGACTCTCTGGTGCCAGGTGAAGTCCTTTTCTCCCCAGGAATTCTCCCAGGAATTTTAACTTCAATCTGTTTTAAATCTTTGTACTGCTGCTAGGCTTCACTCTAATTCTGACTCTTAGTTTATAACATAGTCTTAACTTTACAATATTAATTTGTTATACTTTATATTATGCTTTAAATTCTTTTTAAATTGTTCTGGACTGCCCACAGAGCTTCAGCTATGTGGGGTATGACCTATAATAAATAAATGAAAAATCTTTGGTTGGGGTTGGGATTGAGTGACAACCTATGGTTTAAAAAAGTCACAGCTCAACAATAAATCATAGGTTTTCTTTTTGAGTTTTTGTGCTTAACAGTTTTTGTGATTAATGAACAGTCTGTCAGGGTGGCTAGATTTGCACTTCATGGTAACCCAATGTTCAACCAATTTATAAAAACAGAATATAGAAAATAAAATGCCATATAGTATTGTAATATATAGAATCTAAACAGTTTAAACAGCTGAAAACAATTTCTATAAAATACTAGGCATATCAAAAAGACAGTGAACACAAATACTCTATGATATGCCATTAAAATATGTTAGTTGCCTGGGAACAGAGAGCAGACTTAACCTGGTGCCGAAAAGATGGCATCATTGGGGGCAACTAACACAGAAGGCCCTCTCCTTTGCTGCCAGGCTCCGAGCCTACCTTAGAGGGGGCAGTTGGAGCAAAGCTTCAGATGTTGATCTTAGTGTCAGAGTAGATTCTAGTCAAGAGAGGCATTCCAGTTTACAGGATGGAGAAGATAGAGAACCGACTACTTTAATTGCATTGGTTTAAATCAGAGACAGGAAATGTGTTTTCAGTTGAAGGATTTAATCCTTTCTGTTGGGAGCCACATGCTGGAAATGTATAGGTCCAAGGCAAAAGGTGGATGCAGTTACTCTTTTGCCTACTCTCTCTTTCTGTCCTTGTCTGTCTTTGCCTTCCCTTCCTTCAGTGGGTTTCCAGGGAAGGAAAAATTCAGCCAAGGACCTTATGAAATCAGGCTGTAGGCTGCATGTGGCTTTAGGGACAAAGTTTGTCCACTCCTAGAAGAGGCAGATCTCTTCCATGACTTGATAAAAAGAACAATAGGAAGAAACATGAAATAGGGTGTCCAGCTTTTGCAATTTGCAGTTCTAAACCTGAATGTGTGGTTAGTTACTGGTGTTGTGTGCATAAGAAATGTACATCCAATGTAGGTTTTGATAGTATGCTTTCATTCAGACGTCTTAATGCAGATCTGAAATGGTGTAACTTGGGGTCCTGCAACAGCAGGGGGTTGGACCCGATGGCCTTCATGGCCCTTTCCAACTCTACCATTCTATGATTTTATGATTCTGATACCACCACAGTATCCAAAAGGATGTTGTGCCTCTGACAATTCTGTTGCGCTCGTGACAATTCCATTGCTAAACAAGACCCACCGCTTGCACAGCAGAGGTCTAGAGCTTCCAGAAATAACCAGAAATAAGTGGAAATGCTTGTTTCTGGAGCTGGGCAGGACAGCAGAACTCATAAGTAAGTGACTGTTCCAGGGATTCCTATAGAGTTAAATCTGCATTGTACAGATGGTGGCTCTTCCTTGCACAATGGAATCAGTGAGGGCCCAATAGATTTTCTAAGAATTTTCTAATCATTGTCCCAGCAAATGTTTCTGGGTATGGGTGGGAATAACTTCTTAGAATATTGACATAAATACCGAAAAGGAATGGATTCAGTAAAAACATACTGGATACATTAAAAGCAAACAAGTCAAAGAAATATCTGAATGAGGTTTTGAACTATTTCCCCCATTTCTGCAGTGAAGCAAAAAGTAAAGTTTGCCAAAAGAAAGAAGACTTGTCTGAAATTATAAACCAGTGATTAAAGCAACCCCAGTGGATTGTGAAAGAGATTATTAATTTTAGTGAAGAAATAGCATAGATCTTGACTGGTGGATATATGTCTTTGTCCCTTTAAGAATGAAGGCTAGTTTAATTATCATTTCTTTCACTGCCTGATTCTATCTTTGTCAAATGTAAATACAGATAAAATAGAGCAGTTAGATCTCTTGGGAGTTTTAAAGCCGACGCAGCTATCTGTTCAGAGATGAGTTTGTTCAGATTATATTGCCCAAACTCTACTAACCTTGAGTACCATGCAGAAGAAATATTGGCAGAAATGCCTTGCGTCAATAAATAATACATGGAATAAATGGGAAAGAAGGCTGCCCAGTGGCTCAAGAACAGACAGAGCAAAGAAAATTCCTTTATAACCTGTTTTAAAAAGATCTAAGAAGCTACGTGAGACCATGGTTATGCACACCAAAACGTTCTAATGGAGCACTCCTTTGTCACTCTGTGGGAGATAAGAAAGGAACAGGGAAGTGGAATGGACGGCTTTGCTAGACAAATGATGCTGGGAAGTTTAAGCAAGAAGGCCTCCATCGAAGGCCTTGAGCACAAATTAGGGGCCAGATGCAGGAAAGGTCTTGCTGGACAGCTCCTACTCTTGGCAGCCTCTTCAGGCCCCTGAAAATGCTATGTGGAGAGTCAGGAGAGCCCACTTAGTAGGGTGTTCAGGCAGAAGGATTTTCTGCAAGTGGACCCCTTTGTTGTGTGGAAGGCAAATCCTGAACCCAACACAAGATGGTGGCACTGGAAATTTAATGTTTGAGATATGGCGAGAGAGAGAGAATGTTATTAGAAAATACACATACTTACACAAATTAAAACTAAAGAGCAGCTTTTAAGAAGTCAAATCTAAATATTTAATCTGAATAAGAACTAGAAAGCTGAGAAGAACAAGAATACTTTTAATTTTATTCATTGATACCATGTGAATCCACTAATTTAGAGAGGGATGCTCATACTAGTGAGCTGTTTTTAGTGACTCCCTGAGTGGGATCAATGAAATGATTTCTGGTGCAACCAGAGTGCACATACAAGAGCATGTGCATAATGGATGTGCTCACCCTGCCAGCAAAACACGCTCTGCATTATTTATTGCCAGCAGATAATTTGCTGCAACATTTGCTAATGTGCCAGAGAAACAGTTGTAGCAATGTCTTTGGAGGATCATTGGAAAGGGATTATGAATCCATATATCACATACACTTTGCAACCTGCTTGGAGGTTTGAGGAGAAAAGTATGAAATTTAAATTCCATTGCAACAAACACCATGTGATTTTTCATGCAGTGTTGGTACACCTATTCTTGCTGGATACAAAATGCATAAAATTGCCCCTTAAGTGGGCAATCCAGCCCAGCTTCCTGTAACCCCCCTGATTCAGATGGTTCTGCATGACCTTCTGTGCTCCTCCTATTATGCAAAACCTTTAGGCAGCTGTAAGCAATATGGGATGTGCTAAAAGGGATACCAAATGGCCCTTGTAAGTCAATTTGGGGACCATATTTGCCATTGACTGCTTTGGGCAACTATCTCAAAATCTCAACCAAAAACGGCCCATGATTGCAGCAGCCCTGATGAGTGCACACAAGTGGCCATTTTGATTAATCTGGCTCCACAGGATCATTTCTGTGGCTTATTGTGATATCCAGACTTGGCAAGGTTAGCAACCCATCCTGTGCCAGGCTCAGACATTATAAGCCCCAGTGACCACCCTCCACAGCTTGACTGGCTGGCTGCTGCTACATGCCACAAAACACAGAAGCATTTCTGAAACCAAAAGCAAGGCTTGATAAAGCTTCATGGGACACCCAATTCTACTCTCACAAACAGGAACTTTATAAGTTATTATGGGCAGAGTTCCCATCTGTGAGCAATCCGTAACTATCAAGAACAAGAAGTAGAAAGGAAGACAAAGCAGCAGCCTCAGCAAGAACTTTGGTTATGCTACCCAGGAAATCCTTCATAAAAAGTATGTTTCCACACTGATTGTTAACTGATTGGAGGATTGCACTGAAGAGAAATTTAGGGGTTCTTTTTCATATTTTTAAAGTGATGTTTTAGGATTTTACTACCCAATAAGGGCCAAAGGCTTTGCCTCACTCACCAATACAATCTCTGTTTCACCAGATACAGCCTGACCTACAGAGAATGCATTGACATACAATAATCCCATTCAGCTGGTAAGTGGTACTACATACAGCTGCTTTTTTCAAACTAATCCTTAAAAGCAGTATCTTTTCCTCATACTTGTGCTCTCTTTAACCTTGTCTTTGATAGGAAAGCCAAGGAGGAAAGAATTTGGAGTATGGCCAATGCAACAGATGCAGTCACTTATTAACTGATACCTGCCTCCATGAAAGAGGAGCATCTGACAGTGGCAGATTGGCTTCCTACAATAAAATCTGGCTAGGAATTTCCTTGTTGCTATAGCATACAGGTAAGTCTTTTTAAATATGTCAATCAGTGGTTTTGCAGTGGTTTTGCAGCTTAAAGAACTTTAACATGATAATAGCCCAAACCCAAGCTTTTCCTACTCTGTCCTACTCTATCAATGGGGCTTCCTCCCAAGGTAGCATTCATGGGAGTATAGCCTAGATTAGCAATGCAGAAAGCATCCTACTGTTGTTAATATCTACTTTATATCTTGCATTCATGCTAAAGCTTTTAACTAGTAACCACCATTTTAAAAATGTCTCTGTTCATTGTTTGCCATCTTTGATTGTTCTTTTCAAAAACAATTGAGAGTGCAATATTTGTTGAGAGGGAAAAAAGCTGTATATCGTCCAACATTTCGAAGATAATATTGATGACTGAGAATTGTAATATATTTTCTCTGCTCGAATATCCATAAGATTGTGCCTTTAGTTAGCCATTTCACCTAATTTCCAAGCCTTTGAAGATCATTCCTTCAGTGCAGCTAGTTTATGGTAACAACATTCAACATTAGTATTTTGGCAGGTGTTTAGAAGTTTCAAACTGAGTCACAATGTTCAGTCTGTAATATATAGTCCAGATAGCCCCACAAAGCCTTAAATAAATTGAAAACTAAAGGCAAATGATAAATAAGATTGTATAAATAATATTTTTCTAAATACATTTATTTGAGATGTTCAAATTGTGGACAAAATTAAGTTCTGGCTGATTTTTTTTACCAAATTATAATTGATAATGATATAAATACCAGCAAATGTTATATTATTTGCTTCTATACTCATGTAGAAAACCATAAATATATTTTCCAGGTTTACACACTATGAAATGAGATCTATTGAATTCACTGGAGTTTACCGTGTGTGTGAGTCTTAATCTGAAATTATTACTCTTAATATTTTCCTCCAGTTGTCTCAGAGAAAACTGATATTTTAGTACCTTATTTTTATTTTAAAGTTAATGCTTGAAATAAAAACTCAAAGCACAACTTGGAGCATAAACCAAAATTCAAATAGAGATTACAAGTTCAGGAAAAACCATAATACAAGGTAGTAGAAACAGAAGCATTTGCTCCAGAGGTACTGAAGTTTGAAGAGTTGCTTCTTGCAGTGGCAGACATGAAAAGTGAATAGCAAACCTGTTCTTCTACCACACCCATGCTGCTTTTCAATATGTGATCACCAGATGCCAATATACAGAGGATACCAAGGGAAACATTTCATACTGCCAAAAAAAGAAATGTTGATTTATGGTTGTTAGTGATCCTTTCAGCCTAGAAGAATACACTGATGGGAACCGATATAATGTTCCAGTCTACAGAGCTGCAAATATAAGTGCTCAAAACAATCTGAGTTTCCAAAAGTAAAGATGATCAAGGACTTAAAGACACTTCCACCAGTCAGCCAGGCTTCAGAGAAATGTCTGGCAACTCCCAAGAAATTTGCACATCTCCAGGATCTGGCAAATCTAATGGACATGATGGCATCATGCCAGGACTCCATACAAGGGGGAAGACTCCATCTGATGGCCCTGCAAAATGTCCTCTTGTGTCCTCCCCCACACCCCAAGCGAAATCACCAACCTCAATCCAACAGTCTCCTGAACGTTTCCATTCAGTCTCCAATATACGTCCTCTTCATGACAGACAGATGCCTGACTGGGGTGGGGTTGGAGGCAGTTCTGTCTGCCAGAACCAGCACACACAGAGACACTGGTCCAAGATGGAATCCCACCTTTCCACCAACCTTCTAAAGTCGAGGGCTATCTACCTGACCTTCTGGCACTTCTCTCCACTCCTGGAAGATCAGAACATCCTGGTCAGACTGGAGAGCATCATGGCCAAAGACTCCCTTCAGGACATTCCAGATGGAGGGTGTGAACCCTTTTCTGCTGAGCCCAAAACCATCTCCATTCTAGCTGAAAGCCCATATGAAGCATTTTAACCTTCCAGGTTGACTAGTTCCACTCAGCTGATTTCCCTAGATATGGAAGAATTTTCAAGGCATTAAAACACCTTCTCAGTCTTTCCTCCTTCGCCTTCTTCATTTCGCCCCACAATGAAGGCTCCCTAGGTTCTTGCTACCAGGCCAAGAGAGCCAGGTTTTAGGATGACCCGGCCCTAGGGCTGTCTCTATGCCCTTTTTCACTTTGCTCTTCATTCCAGGGGTAACCCAAGCATTTATTTATTAAAAATGTTTTAATAAATAAATAAATAAAATAAAAATTGTGGTCCTAAGCTGGCCAACTCCAACTCAGTTGTCCTCCTGATTTGGCAGGACAGCCTCATTCAGTGCTCTGTCAAGCCCCGGAGTCCAGGTAACTTAAAGCCCTTTGCAGCCTCCCACTTTACCCTGTGTTCTCTGATCCTGTTAGCTGTGAAACTGGTTGATATTGTCAGCTCCGACAATATCTCAGCCAGGCAATGCATACGTGGAGGATCTTTTGCTCAAATCCTCTAGGGAGGAGAAAATAAGGAGACAATAAGAGGTGGTGCTGGCAAGCGTTCAATGAATCATTTGCCTCATTAATGTAACTGGAATGACGGAACATGACCAAGGGCACAATCTTCTGCTTTGTGTTGTAGGCCCTTCTTCAAGATCAACTTCCCCAACATGGCACCCTATGATGAAACAATCCAAAATGAAACAGGACAGAGCAGACTGCACTCTACTAAGGCATATTATATATATTAAATTTACATTTTTTCCAGTCTGTTCAAGTACTGCAGTTATTACTACCTGTCATTGTAAGATTAATTGTTTTTTGGTATCTAGATCAAGCACTGATTTACAACCTTCAGTTTTGAACATCATAATGATTAAAAATAACAATAATGCTTCTGCAAAATCTGTTGGAAACAATAAAATATAGAGTCCAGTTATCTAATTGGATGTTAGTGCTGTTTAATCCACACTACTGACATTTAGCATCATAGGTTGGGAGGTGTGGGCCCACCCTTATTTGTGATGGCACAGCAAAATATTTTTTATTTGGAATCTGATCTATTTCGAATCTGGTCTATTGCTCAGACTTTTTTTTTCTTTAAATCTAAATGTTACTGGCAAAACCAGATTCCATTATTTTAAACAATGTCCCTAAAACAACTACTTTTTCACTTCTGCACATGTGAAATACATAAAATTTGAAAGTATGATCCAAATCCCAACTTTATGTAGAGTGTATCTCTCCTCCAACCCTTACTTATGTGCTGCATAATTTTTCTCTTCCACTGGTTACAATGTTTTTGTGCTTCAGGAATGTGAGAATTCCTTAAAGTTTTCTTGCAACTTTGGAATGCAAGCCTATGTCACCAGGCTTGCCTTCTACATAGTCACCTGAGGGATATTTCTCATTCAACATCTGCCAAATTTCTGTGCATAATGCATTATTCTCTATTTAAATATGTCGTCTTAGTGGTAATTACAGTGCCTGTATTTCCTCATGCACCAAGAGGAGCAAGTTTTTCTTAGCATTCTGAGACTTCTCTATGAGAGAATCAACTTATTGGATGGCTGACCAAATGCACTACCATGTTAAAAATAGATGCCAAAGGCACCATCTTCTTTTTGAGCTGAGAGGTTCAGCTTTGGATGCATTTGGGGAGAGCCTTGGAGGTTCAGACCAAGGTTCATCCAGTCCAGAACTGTGTTCCCACAGTGGCAAAGTAGCTCCTCCCAGGACCCCTCAAGCAGGAGGGGTCAAACAGGCCCTCCTGCCTAAGTTCTCCAGCAACTGGTGTACACAGGTGTGCTCCCTCTGATACTGGAGGGAGCACGGAGCCATCAAGACCAGTAGCCACTGACAACCTTCTCCTTCATGAATTTGTCCCATTCCTTCTACCTTCTAAATTGGTAGCCACCACTGCTTCCTATGGCAGTGAGTCTCATAGGTTAACTATCAGCTGCATGAAGTACTTCCTGTCATCTGTCATGAATCTCCCACAAATCGGCTTCATGGGATGACTGCAGGTTCTAGTGTTGTGGGAGAGGGAGAAAAAAATACCTCTGTCCCCACTTTCTCTACACCTTGCATATTTTGAACACCTCTCCTTTCTTGCCTTCCCCTCACTAAAATAAACCATCCCAGCTGTTGTAAATTCCTCATAGGGGAACTGATCATTTTAGTCACTCTTTGCTGCAATTTTTCCAACTCTACAAAATGCTTTCTTAGGTGCGGGAACCAGAACTGTATGCATCTTTTTACATAGGGAGTTTTTAAGGGCAGTTTGATTTTCTGTGCTTTTCCTAATTATGCCTAAGATGGAGTTTGTATGCACACTGATATTTTGTAAATATTTTAACTATTTACTGTAATGACTGGAGACATGGAATGACTTCCTTTACAGTCATTCTGGAGACAAAATAAACGCAGGCAACATTTAAAATAGCTCTAGCAGGTTACCCAAGTTGTCATGGGCCACACACTTTCATCACTAGATGTTTTGCATCTTGCTTTCCATATTCACATCCCTCCCGTCAGTTTTATGGAACATGTGAATTTTAAAATAAAAGGCAAGCAACCTGTTCATACTACTCCATCATAGCAGTCCTGGACCTAGCTTAGTGGTGGACTTGTTTGATTTTATTATTTTGATTTTGCCTGTTTTATTTTTTTAGAATGATTGTTAGGGAAACCGCTAATCATTTACCTGCCACTGCTCTTTTCTCCAGACATTTCTGATGGAAGAAATGATTCTGCTAAATTATTTAGCTCAGTCCTAGAAAGGAGCTCTAATTATTTGCCACTTAAAAGATAAGCAATGTAAATGGTTGGCTGATTAATGCTGATGCGACATCCTTGAAAGCTCTAGTGGGTGTGAATAAATAATATGGGGTTTGGCTTCCTTGGTCTCTCAAGCTCAATAATTCAGGCAAGATGCCACAATATTTTTCTTTTACAGGCTAATAACTTTGGCCTGTGAGATGACAACATCTAGTAGGTTAGTTCATCACACAAATAAATTTGAACGCTGTGGCTCTTTATGTCACAACTTGCAGGGTTTTTCCGGTTCCACAGTGGCACATTCCCCAGCAATGGTGATCAGACAGAGAGCTGCTAGTTCTTTCTGTGTGCGGGTGGGTTCACTGCAGTCTTTCTCCACCACTCCCTCATCTATTTTTCAACAAGATGGTGTGGGTGAAATGCTTGCAAAGTGGATTAGCGCAAGACATGCATCTTTTCTCTTCCCCCGAACTGGAATATGTCTGTGTTTAAAAAAGAAAGACACTTGTAATTGAAACAAAACTAAAATTGCTTTATAATGGTTGTTTTGTTCAATTCACAAGCCTCTGTGAAATAAGGCTGGCTTATTTTTCTTTTAGAGATAAAGCAACAAGCTGTTTAAGCAGAGATTTAAAGTGCAGTGCATGTGAAAGTCATACATCACTGCATGTTTTGAAACATCACTGGGCACCTGTTAAGGAAGCAACATGAATGAGATCTGTGGGCCTTCCCCTCCAGACTGTGCTTTCTATCAAAAAGGATGCTACTTCACATGTAAAACTACTGCCCTAGAAATGTTTGTTATAGAAATGGCTCAGTCCCTCACAACCTTCACTGTTATTTCTTCCTTTCCATTTTTCTTTCCTTCCAGACATTAGAATCCTAATCCTAGGTGTTTTTAATTCTTTAAACTTGTACATTTTTATAATGCACTTGATGCTTTCAGATAGAGAGAGCTTCAGCTCTTGGGCAGTAAAGAAATTATTATTATTAATAATAAATTTGCATGGTACACGAGTTGCACACAGGTGAGCACCATTCCTTTACTACTGCATGTGACTTCTGGTGGCAGTGGACTGCACCAGAGCTTATATAAATATATCACAGTGAAGACAGTGAATACTTAGGCAACTAAAAAAGGTCAGCTTTTCTTTGTTTGTTTACTTAACACTTGTGCCATGATAAAAATGTTGCAGTTTCGCAGTGTAGTTCAAGAGAAAACGATGTCAACTAAATCCTCTCACTTTCAGGTTGCAACACAACCAAATGAGTAGATCTGCAAGGCACTGTATCCGTTTGGGGTTGCACACTGCCTTTCTTCATAGTTCTGGCCAAGTGGGTGAATCTATTGTCTGGGTGGCCATTCCTTGTTCTGCGCACTATGCAGCAAGAAAGCAGCTTTCTTCTACCACCAGCTAGGATTGTATTTGTAGCAATCCTAGTTTTCAGTTTACAGTCAGTCTGCTTTAGCTCTTTGAAGTTTTTGTGAATATGGCTTCGGTGTTCTGTAGTAACATTCCCAGATCCAAAGATTGAGAAGGAAGATGGAGAATGAAATGGAAGTTTCTGGCTTCACTCCCTCTGTACTAAAAGAGTTATTAGAATTTTCTGATGATTTCAGAAAATGATGATTTCATCATTTTCTGATGATTTCATGATCCTGAGAGTTTAACAAAATCAGTTGTGAATTTGCTACATTTTAATTAAAAAATTTGTCAAAATTTTACAAGAGTTTACTTTTTATAAGAGTTGACTTTTGTAAAATGTTGATAAAAGTAAAATGTTCATGTGATAAAAGTAACACTGTGTCTTTTTCATGCTCTGTGAAATGAGTCAAATGAGCAATTTTATATTTGGATCTTTAACTTTTCTCTTTCTACAAAAACTTTTTTGATCCAGTCATAGCAGGGTGTCATGCCTCTCAGTGAAAAGATGCAGGATTATCCTTATAGTGTGTGTTCCTTAGGTTTGCGTTGTTTAGAGACTACTTTTCCCATAGTCCTATAACCATTTCACTGTCAGAGCAGGGAGAAGAAGAGCTAATTGCTTTCGAAATAGACAATTCCAATGAGATTACATGAAACAACAACATATCCAGTTAATTCTGCCTTGCCTTCTGCAAACACACTAGTTAAGAAGCAGCAAATATCACATTTTCTTCACACTATGAAACTTGTGGGGGTCAAGATGCCTACACAAAGGATTTCAAGTTGGAGAAGTAGAAACATTGGTTATGAGCTGTGAAACATCGGTGTGAGAAAAAGGCTCATCTTATGAAACAGTAATCCAACACCATCTACCAGATTGTAGAATAAATCTCTCTGAGGCCCACAATAACGTAATGGAAGTTCCTCCCAATCTAGACCTTGTGCTGCCATGGCAAATCCACATGTGTGATGCACAGAGACCATGACAAAGGAGGAGGAAAGTAAAAAGATCCAAGCTACAGGGAACTTGCTGACATGTTCCTCAGCCTTTGCTTAGTCCTGTAGTTCATCCCCAGTGGTCGTCAGCCACAATTGTGGCTCTCAAGCTTTTAAAATTTTCAGACTCTTCTTGTTAGGAGCTACCAGAAAAAAAGCAGTTCTGAGCACACAGGGCTTCTTTCTGAAATGACACAGATAGGATTGCACTGAAAATACCTTGCACACTTCCCAGGCAGATTCATCTTAACACTGACAAATGTTTACTAAACCAGAAAAATAAAGCACTCACAGCAGTCAAACATGAAACCCTGTGCAGGTTTAAAGCTCTTGGCTGGCACATTGGATGTTGCCATTACTTGCCAGTTTGGCTTCAGGAAATGTAACATGGAATGAATGAATCAGTGAATGAATGAATGTGGGTTTCAGATCTTCTGCATGAATTGAACCCCCTCCCCTTTCTTGCATGGCTCCTTGTGTACAGTCTGCCTCTCGTTTTAGTAATTCCTGCAGTTACATAAAGGGTTTACTTGACAAACCATGGCAAGCTGCTTATCTGGACACACCTTCCTATCTGAGGACTAATCTGATTGCTTGGCTGAGTTCCCTGATTCTAAAGAGCAGACGTCACTTCTAGGCCATTAAGATGTTCTGCGTGCCTTGAGTGTGTGTGTTTTAAGAAACCTTAAATGTGAATATTCAAAAAACCCCTAGACTGCATTCCTTCTAATGTTTTTCCCTTTCTACCTTTCTAAAAGAAAACAAGGAATTGCTATTTCTATATTAATATTTTTACCTGCAGAAATTGGGGGTTGGGGGGGACCAGTATTCTGTCCAATGTTAGTACTAGAGTTCATTTGGAAGGGTGCGTTTCTTTTGATCTAGCTAGAATGGTTCTTTGGAAGTATGAATGATCATTGTAGCTGTAGCAACACTGCTATCGCCACAAGACTGCAGTAGCCCAGATGCTCATTGTGCCATTCTCTTCTGAAGGGGATTATAAAAATTAATTCAATTGACTTTTCTACTAGAATTCATAAGCCCGATTTTTTGAGACTTGCATCTGAAACAAGTTAGTAGGGAATTCTACCGAAATCTGCATTCTTCACTTTATCCAACCCTATAAGATCATTCAGTACATTTCAGTTCAGTAATCTGATATTGTATGTTCAGCTCAGTAACTTGAAATCATGTGCTACTTATTAGAAGCCTAATGCAGAACTTCTTTCTCTGGCATGCAAGCATCTTTAAAACAAATCAAAAGTATAACACTTCTTAAAATCTACAGGAAATGTGGGTGGAAAGATACAAACTTAAGCAAATGATCAAACACTATGCAGAGTAAAATTCAAAAGAAATCTGAAATCATAATTAATCATACTAGTGATCTGACAAAACTTTCCATACTTCATGTATTAACCTACTTTGGTACTTATCTATTTGCTCATATTCCTATCGTGCTAATTTGTACAGAGAACGTGCTAATTTGCCTGAAGCTTGGAATACAGCAGAAGGCTCAAGTTTGGAAATAACTAGTAATTATTAATGTAAATCTGGTAATAAATAACTCCAAAACACTTCAGAAATCTGTAAATACTGAGGAGTTTATTTTCACATCACATGGTCTCAAACAGACTCTTAAAACAAGACCAGTTACAGTTGAATATGCCCAGAGTTCTCAGTGCTTTCCCCAAAACCAGGGAAGTTTTCAATAAACACTGTACATAGTCAGTTAAACAGTTTGAACCATTATTTAAAAATCGTGTTTGTACAATCAATGCAAGAATACCAACATTAAAAGTACAGTACAGATAAATTCACAACATTGTAACAGTGAAAGAGATGGAGACACACTGAAGTGATCATGAGTATGGAAGCAGTATGTACATGCACTAAAGTGCTAGGAAACTAAAGACATGCAAATCCTTTGTGTGTATATTGTACAGCTCACTTCATTAAGACTGTCTGAGGCTCCCCGCTCCTTTCTAAACATTTCATATTCCCTGTAGTCCCCTCTAGTTTACTTAAGACATCTAAAGTCAACTAGTTCAATGGCTTTCTTCACTACTTAAATTTTACTGCTTCAGACATGCTAAAGCACCTTTATGAATTTCATTTTTCTTTTTCAAAATGATAATCCACTGTATAAGATTAACAAAAATTAGATTGCAAGTTCAAATCAAAAGACACAGAAAAATAGCCAACCAAACCAAAACCTTAACAGTGCAAATATAACAGAAGGCAGTCAGTAGTCAGAGAACAAGAGCGAGAGAGAGAGAACGCATTTCAATTTCCCTTGAAATGCAAAGTATGCTTTTTAAAACCTTACCTTTATTGGTATATCTTTTAGACCCTTTTAGATAATATACTGTGTAGAAAAGATGGAGGCAAAAATAGTTTTCTGAGTTATGAAAAAAATAAGTTATTACAGGCACATTAACTGTTTCATTCCAGAAACATCTGTTCCTCATGTTGTACACTAAGCAGCTGCATTCTAGAACATTCTTTGACTTCTGCAACTTGAGCTCTTCTCACTGACAGAAACTGGCTATGGTAATGGTGCTACTATGCAAAAGACAGTGAATTATTCTGTGATAATTCATGCGGACTTGCATCACTGGTTTGGGTTCCCCAACGGCAGTTCCTTGCTTCCATATTCCTCCCCAGCTGAGATGGTGAGGCAGTCGGGGGCTGAAGGGCCCATCGGGAAGGTGGGCGCCGATTTGCTGGTCTCTCTGGTCGGGAGAAGCAGGATTCTAGGGGTGGAGCTAGTGCGGAACATGGTAGTTCCTTTGTGGTGGAAAAAATGGGGAAAACACAGTTATTAATTAGTTTAGTATGCAATAAACATAAATATGTTGCACAGTGACAGAAACTGAATGCTAAAGCTAAACATATGTAATCTGGGGGAACGAATCAAGGCAGCAGCAAACTCATTTTTGTAGAAAGATCCTAAATCCTGGACACTGCCCATAAAAATGAAGGGAAACATGGAAGAATGAAGTGGGGAGTTTATATGGATTTGTGCATGTGACAAACATTCACTGACATTCTTTCACCAAAGAAGAAGAAGAAAAACAGACGGTAACTGAACAAAACAATGACATGAACCAGGCTTGAGTTGTATCGATGGGTCTAGAAGGTTGGCAATTTCAAGTACAATATAGGGAATGGAAACAGAAACCTCCCCCATTCACACTTTTCCATTCCAAACCAGTTTTGTTTCCTCTCTTAGTATTTTTTCTGGTTTTGGGAGGAAAGATGGCTAAAAATGGAAAAGAGGTTGATTGACTAGGCAAAATGCTTTCCATTCTACTTGCACAAACACATGAACTGCCTTATTCAGAATCATACTAGATTCTCTTGCTGTTCACATCTACTTTAGCCTGAAGTACTATATCTGCATGAAAAATCAGGAGAATTCTCCTCCTTGAATGTGTTCATATTTATGAACATTGGTATAAGAACAGCTAAAATGTATGATTAGATGCAGTTCTATTATGTGAAGTGTTATACAAATATTGCAAGGAATTATCAACAATACCAGATGTTGCATTTGGTTAAGCTGTTCAGAATATATTACCTTTAAAATTACAATAGAAAACTGAGTAGAATTTGTTTTTTCCTCATGGTATACTAGAATTTAAAAGTAGTTTGCACTGAAGAGCAACAAGATGCTACATCTCACAAAGTCATCATGTAGATTTAAACAGACCTGAACAGCCCACCTCTGTGCATGGACAAAACTGAATGGACAAAAACAAAAGAAGCAGCATGACATAGTGGTTTGAGCATGGGACTGGGACCAAAACTGTCCAGTTCTAGTTTCCACTTGACCAAGAACCTCAGTGGCTGACTTTGGGCCAGTCATGGACTCCCAGTCTAATCCTCCACACAGGGTTGTTGTGAGGATAAAATGGAGAATAGGAGGATCATGTAAGCCACCTTTGGTTCTTTGCAAGAAAAGCAATGATATAATATAAATGTAACAGACAAACAATTACTGAAGATGCTTCCAAATAAATGGCTCCAAGTGCTCCCAGTCAAAAGACATGGCATACAATTTCAACTCTTCATTCTTTCTGGATTTTTGTGGAAAGAAAAAAGAGATAGAAGCAGTGGGGAAACAGAGGGGAGCTGTACATAGAATACTAAATTCTCTGACCCCTGTAGTATTGATATATTAATTGAGATATACTATATATTATAATTATATACTATATATGTAAGACCGCCAGCATGGCGTGGTGGTCAGGAGTGCAGGACCGGGACTTGGGCAATCTGGCTTCTAGTCCCCACTCAGCCAAGGGGCCAATTGGGTGACTTTGGCCCATTCACAGACTCTCAGCCCAACCCACTTGACAGGATGGTTGTGGGAATAAACTTGAGAAAACAAGAAAATGATGTAAGCCCCTTTGAGTTATTTGGAAGGAAACAAGGCAGGGTGTAAATCTAAATAACTAAAATTCTATGAATGAAAGAGAGCAATTGCACAATAATGGGCTAACTTGTTAGGGACAGCCATGCAGTGAGAAGTCTAGGGATTCTAGGGGACCTTTGATATCCAGGTTCTAGTCCACTTGGCCATGAAGCTCCCTGGGTGAGACGTTGCACCAATCTCTCACTCTCAACTTCAACCACCTCACAGGGTTGTTGTTGTTGTGAGGTTAAAATGGACAGGACGAGTTCTGTATAACCCATACTGGCTTCCTCACAAGAGGAATAACAGTGGAATAGAAATGCAATGTCATAGAAATCTGCAAGTACCCCCAAACCGTTGTCTGTCGTGACTTCCAGGCTTGGCCTTTTACTTGAAGGGCAAAATTGAAATCCTCAGCCCACCTCCTGCCACTCTCTACTTGACTAGAGTTTATTTGGACTGGGCTTGCCAAAGCTCACTATGCTCTGCATAGACAGAGCAGTGCTGGGAGCAGAAAAATGGAGCTGCTATCAGCATCCGTCTGTTGAGGGCACTGCTTCTGTTTGCTTCATGACAATGCTGAGTTGGGTGCAGCCCAAATGAGACTTTAACTCATGTGTAATGAAGAGGAAATGCTGAAGACCGGAAAACTATCTGTCTGGGCTAATAGTTCGATATCAATTTGAACTGGCATAACAGGAAGTCCTGCTTGCCCTTGGGGAGGAGGCAGTCTCTAACTATAATGTTTCACACTGGCAAGTTATTTATATTTCACGCCTGACCATGACTGCTCATAATTATAGATATTCACACAGAAAGGCAGTACAGCACACAGCTTGTGCTCTAGCAGGGTGGTGTAAAGTTGCCAAAATCTGAGGACAGCATCCTCTAATGCTGTACCCTAAGAAAACCTGAAAACAAAAAGGTGCTAAGGTTGTCAACACACAAACGAGAAATGTACACAGGGAGGGTTTGATCAATATTTATTTTATTTTTATTTATGTATGTATTTATTGGATGTTTATCCTGCCCCACTAGCCATTAGGCTCCCTATACAGGTGAGAAAGTGCAAGCTGTATTAAAATCAGGTGAAAAGGTACACCAGCAGAATACAAAGCTGGGAGTTATATGCCACATAGGAAGAGTTATGGAGTGATAATAGTCACAGTCAAAAGCCAGGTGGAGTGATGCCATATGCATGCTGTAAGTATAGAGCAAACAAGGTGAAAGACCGAAAGAAACTGAAACTAGTATGGATACTGAGTTGTTCTGGTCAACAATCTTGACTTTATTTATTGAGAACTAAGTCCTACTGAATTCAGCACAATACTCTCAGGTAATTGCACATACGATAGCAGATGCAGCCAGTAACAGAGTGAGGCGGAGAGAGAGAGAGAGAGAGAGAGAGAGAGAGAGAGAGAGAGAGAGAGGATGACTAAATGATGCATGATGTGGAATGAAGAGAGAGGTTTCATTCTTGGTATTGTCTTCATCCTAAAGAGGCAGGGCCCAACATAACACTCTGTGGATAAGGTTGCTATAAAATGCAATAGTAAGAGTGTGCACATGTAATATGTGTTCTACATTTTCTAAAGACGAACATGTATTGAAAACTCAGGCCTCAAACAAGGACTAAATCTCTTGACTTCTATACCAATCAAGATAAGACATTGCCCTTTAAGATCATGTTAAATTGGTCTTTGCTGATTTTAGATCAGGAACACGGTCAATAAAATGGCAGGATGACTCCTATGATTATAAAAGCACACTTGTACAGGAAAATTTCTAAGAAACACCAAATAAATGGATGCTAACATGTGACGTGTCACTGTGTGGAAACTTAAGGAAAAGAAATTTGAGGCAGCTGCCATATGGAAAGATGGACTAATAGTGTTTTCCCAGACTTCAACAGAAAGGGGAGTTGATGCAGTTTTGGTTACCCTGGCTTATTCTTGCTAGATTTAATGAGGGTAATCCTAATAGCTTATATTTATTTAATTTTGCAGTGATCTTTCTCCTATTTAACCAACATTCTATTCCAGTTTTTACATAAAAGCAGAATTAGTCCCACATTCTTTCTGCACTCTCAATTATATTGTGCTTTCAATTAGATTATAATTTTATTCAGGGTCTAATATTCACCCTTTATTCTGGGTGATAACTTTTTGATGCACATGATCAGCTCTCAAACTGCTGCTTATGGTATCTTTTCCAGCAGATACCATAAACTGGATGCTGCAATTCACTGAGGTCTGCAGGTATGCACAGCATTGCAAGATGTAGCAGGCATGCAATTCCTCACAGCACAGTTTACGTTGTCCTTTAATGCACAGATAAGCTCATGTTTTGCAGAAGGCTGGAAGGGAAAACAATATGCATAGCCTCAGCTAGTAGGTGGCATATAAGCAACAACAACATGTGTTTCCTGGGGGAAATTATGCATGAAGCAGGGGGAAGGATACGGATGGGAACACACATCAGGGAGACACTGTTGGCTGTGGCTCTTTGGTGTGTTTCCTGCCTATATTACACTTTAAAATGTTAAATGAGAATCACATATGTGCAGCAAGTGTATCTTCTATATGCAACTTGAACTGCACATGGATCCACCATTATTCTTCCACCACATATCATGTCTGTTGGGTGTCAAAATATTTATTTTACTTAAAGACTAAATTTCTCACAAACAGGTGGAATGGGGAGAAAGTACTATGCTTTACAAGGAGATAAATCATTCTTTTTGGAAGAAAAAAACAAAAAATTATTTCCTATTGTATGGAATCATTTTAGATGGATTAAAACTGAATTGCTTTTTTCTTCATCTAAACAATATGAACAACACAAGATACAGAATTTTCATCTGTTTCTTCTACACCAGGGGCCTAAAACACTGAGGGGGTTGCCTGAATCATGACAAGACAATCAAATGCTTCTTTGTACATAAACAAAACAGGGTTTTGTTGTAGTTTTGCCTCCCACGTGGAGAGCCCAGTTGCTCATGCTTACATTGCATTTGACAGACATACCAGCCGGTGCTGCACACTGACTCAGTAGTTCCTCTTGTTCTGCATACTTCAGGCATGCTATATATCTGCTTTTTGATTTTAAAGTGCTGTATTTTAGGCTGCAGTCTTCACTAGGCTCACTAGGGCATAAGTCTTGTTCCACTCCCTAAGAATTAACTGTAAGTAAACATGCTTAGAACTGTAAGGCCCTTTAAAAAATTATTTATGTTTGGTAATTAGGTTGAATTGCTTTTATAATATGAAAAAATCCCTCTGTCCTCTGGGCTGGGATGCTCCTGGCATCATTGCTCCCACCCAATCTGTGCTGTGCAGAGCTGGATTTTGCTACAAATACATAGAATTGCTTTTCTCTGTGACTGATCCTACAGCGAGACGAACATTTGGCTATGATGTGCACTTCCCCAGCAGTGCATATTGTGCATATTCAGACAATGACATAACAATTTCATTCTGTTGTGCTTTCTTATGTCCCTTGCTGGTTTTCCATTTGCAATGAAAATAGCGAAGCAGCATGCAGTGAAAACTTTTGCAGCAACTCAGCAGCCATCTGGTTACCTGAAGGAGCGCTTACGTCCATATATGCCCAGCCGCCCCTTGAGATCAGCGGGAGAGGCCCTTCTCCGGGAACCCTCCAGGAAGGAAATTAGGAGGGTGGCTACTCGGAGGAGGGCTTTCTCTGCGGTGGCGCCCAACTTATGGAACACGCTCCCCAGAGAGGTCCGCCTGGCGCCGTCGTTATTTGCTTTTTGGCGCCAGGCGAAAACCTTTTTATTTAAGCGGTATTTTAACTGTTAGTATTAACTGATTTTATCTGGCCAGGGCGGCTTATTTTATATTGTATTTTTTGGATTTTTAATGTTTATATTAATTTATTGTTGTAAGCCGCCCCGAGGCTTCGGCGAATGGGGCGGCATAAAAATGTTTTAATAAATAAAATAAAAAATAAATCTCATAAACAACATGAAATTTGGAATGCATCCTTAGCCCTGTAAAAACTGAGCATATAGAAATACTGATTTCTGCCATTTTTCTTTTAGTCTCTTGACCTCAAGAGCTTTTTCTGACCTGAACCTGTGATTAAGCTTAAGTTGCTACAACAATAAATTGTGCTGCTACAGTGAAAGCATAATCTTAATGCGAACAGGTGAACAAGGGTAGCTAATTCTGTCCTGCTGATATGGAAACTGAAAAATATATTAGTGGGTACAAGAAATTATGGGAAATGTAGAATGACAAAAGAGTGAAAGAAAAAAGCATTTTAAAATTGCATTACAGCCGTTGTTGGCAGAGTTCTAAACTTAGCAATATTCCCTCAAACCAGTTTGAAGCCGCTGAGTTCTGTGTGATGAAGCAAGTTGAAGAACAAACATGTTGGCTGAAATGATTTGAGAGTGACCATAGAAATCATATTCTGTGGGAAATAAATTCATAACAGCTATATAGGACACAGATACTTCCAGGTATATTTAGAATCCATTGTCAGTTCACGCCAATTACAAGGATGCTGCCATTTCTTCAGTTCAAACTTCTTGACCAAGTAAAAGTTTCTTTGTTTGTTTTTAAAGTAAAGGTTTCTGGAAACAAAGGTAAAAAAGACTTACAGCAGTGAGGCAGGCAGGGTTAGAGTCCCCAGGGGGCAGTTAGTAAGACAGTTTGGTTCTGGACACAGACAGACAAAGGGAAAAAAAGAAAGGAAGTAGTTGGAAAGAATATTTAAACCAGAGATTGGTAATCAGCTTCAAAGAGCTCTCCAGATTTCATTTACTACCATTTATTGTATTCAGCCTTTATTAGAGAATGAGGCAATACACTGCTAATATCATAATGAGAAAATTTAGTACAGTTTTATATGAGGGCAATGCCTTAAGAATATATTTAATTGAGAAGAATGAATGCCATCCATTCCAAATCTATAGTAAAGCTGGAATAACTGTGTTCAGGTGAGCAATTTATATTAATATATTTTAAAGACCAGGAATGGTATTAGAATAGAAAAGCGTGAGTGGTAAATAGCAACTTGTAGATGTAAATTTTCTAGTTTAGCTTTCCCTCTTGGGAAGATAAAGCAAAGAAGGCATCCTAATGCCAGCTGTTCCGGTATTCCTGCGGACACTGGAAGCAGTGGCGAGCAGCGTCAGTTTCAGGTTCTTGGGTCAGACGCCTTCAGTGGTTCCCTTCCCTCAGTGAGCCGACCTTTTCCCTCCACTGTCACTCACCAACCACTTTTGCTCCTTATCCTTTTTGTCATCATTGCCACTACTTGCTTGCTTGACAGGAAGGCAGCCAATGAGGAAGTAGGCAGGTGGTATCTACAGCTCCTCCTTCTCAATGCTACTGCGGAATGGGTCAGGGCAATGCAGTTTGCCATGGCGAAGGGGAGGAGCAAGTTCACGGGGCCTGGCCCATGGGAAACTGGCTACCATTGAAGCCAGCCCTGATGGAGAATACAATCTGCAGCCAGAACTATTTTACAAGGAACAGAGTATGAAGATGAGAGTCCCAGAGGAGCCAGGGTTCTTGACAAAGAAGGTGGCTTGCTGGACTTCTTTCAGCAGAGCGTCTGTTTCTCAGCCTTTTGGAAAAATATTGTGATTGCTGAGTTATGTAAAATTCAGCTCAAGAGTAGAGGATGGTTGCTTTTCCTGTCTGACCAGACAGAGGGGATTTAGTGTTTGTGACATTCTACTCAGAGATAAATTTAGTAAAATAACAGATCTGACATTCTTCAAATTGCAGCTTGTGGAATGGTCGTTGTTATATATTTAATGCAGATCTACATAATGCAAATATACAAGCGTATACGCACAAGAAGTTAACATTTTAGCAATCTCACATGAGGCATTTTAACTGGATCACTTGAAGAAAACAATAGTAAGAAGCATGAATGATACAGCAAAAAGCTTATGGCTGGCATTCTGCACAGGTATCCAGCATTAGTAAGGCGTGATGCCAGGAGAGCAGGAACAGAACCTTCCTTTAGTATGATGCGACTGCTGACCAGGAAGAGGTAAGTGAAGGAATTCCCACTGCCAGAGTCAAGAAGGCGGCATGACCGACATGCTTCCCTTTGCACAGCATGCCCTTTCGGGTGCAGCACAGCCACCAAATTCAAGCAAAAATGTTGAACAAAGTAATCTGAATGGAAGCCATAGCAAAGCCACTTCCTCAGCGTATTTGCTATAAAGGATCATTCCATAAACCATTATCATGTACCCCATTTTACAGGTTCCCCCTTTTCAAAGTTTATTGTCCCTCTTAGAAGTGCACACATTTGTGAAGCATTGTGCTCCTAGGGCTTGGTATTTGGTACCTACTGAACTCAATGGGGCTTAGTTTTGAGAAGACACGTGTGGGTTTGCACTGCGAGTTCTATGTCATTTCAGTTAATGCAATTCCTGCAACCAGGCAATTTTCTCTTTAAGTCAAACAGCCTTAAAAATAAGGCTGAAAGAGTGTCTTGCTCAAGGCAGCCCAGAGTAATTTTGGACCTCCAGAGAACTTCCAACAGGTATCCAAGCCTGTGACCCGATACAAACTGTACATGCCTGGGAGTAATGCACACTGAACTCAGTGGGTCTTCCTTCTGAGCAGATATGCATTTCATATCAGCTGTAAGTCAGCTGATGTGAAGTGGCTGCCAACTCAAAAAGATCTACTTATAAAGATGATATAAGAATTCCTATGAGTACTTTCAGATAGAGGGGTCCTTGTGTAAAAGGCATTGTGCGGCTAATCTGCCTTTTATATTCCTTAATAGATTTTTTTCCTGGTAAGAAAAAAAAGACAGAAGTTGTGGGAACACACAGGAGGGATATAAATGGATGACAGTACTGTCTGGATCGCCCATTAAATTCTGCTAATGCTGCAGTGTGACTGCATAGTAAAACCCACATGTGCAAGCATCTCATATTAATTACATGACTGTCAGTGCTTATTTTCCTTATTTATGACAATTCGGAGCATGCTCGGGTAAGCTGTTTGCTATTATAAGACTGCTTCTGAACAGAATCCTAACTTTGTATTAAAGGCGTTAAATCTGTATTTTTAAAAAGTTACCCATTTTGAAACTTACTGTCACTACAAGAACAGTGAACTAATTTTAAATGGAAGTTATAACAAGGATCCATTTAAAGAATTACAGTAACACTGCCTATCTCAAAAGCAAGAATGTAAATTTTTTACCCTTCCTCAGACGTAATGTGAATTAACATGAAATGCTTCCTAGTGAGTTCAAGACTAAACTTTAATTTGAATCTGGTTTGAAGCCTACTCCCATCCACAGCACCAATAGAGCTATTGGCAGGTGAATCCAAACTAAACCAACTTTACACACACAACACTGGATGAATAATTTGCAAACAGGGGAAACATTGTACAACCACATACACTGCCATGGGAAAAAAATCACATGCCCCTCATGCCTCTAAGCTTTCAACCAGGTACAACCTTTGCACATCTGATGTTGGATTTGTATTTTTCAAGAAAATATTAAATATAGAGCTGCCCCAAAAAGCAATTCAGTAATGGAGTAAAGGTTTCCAAGATATTGTAGAAAATAAATAGCACTAGAATGCATTATGTACCAGGTGTTCTTCCCTAAGCCATTTCATTTTTTAAGGCCAAAGAAGCCCTGCTGATACTTCCCTCCATTCAGGATGTGAATTTTACAAGCAATGGGTCTAGGAGATACCCATGCATTTAAATGAATATACTCCTTAGCACTCCTGACAACATGAGTTTGCCTGTGAAATTCAAACTGCTAGCACATTGATCGTCAAATGCAGTACAGTGTCACTGCTTTCTCCTTTTGATCTCCACACCTTTTAATGGCCTAGAATCTGCTCTGACTACTGCACCTTAGCATGCCAGGAAGAACACTCCTCTAAGTATTCTTCTTGAACTTGCTTATTTTAAGGGTGCTTCCAGATGGATATCTCCAGGTGCGACTGGTCAAAAGACTTTGTGCAGCCATTCTGTCTTTCCCTCCTTAACAGATCGATTGTGGCCAGAAAAAAGGTGGAAGGAACTGTCAGCAAGCACCGGTGGGGAAGTCCCATATGGAAGATAAGGACAACTGGGTCCTCAGTAAAATTCTGCAAATCAGGCAGGGCAACTGCTCAATATAACCCTGTCTAGAAACACCCTTTAAAAAACCATTTTCTAATTCATCAAATAAATTGACTATCTCATGTTACTTTGTGAAATCATCAGGATGGCGGCCAGTGACAAGCGGGGTCCCCCAGGGCTCTGATCCTGTTTAATCTTTTCATAAATGACATGGAAGAAGGGGTGAACAGTCTGCTGATCAAATTCGCAAACAACACTAAAACTGGGGCAGTGGCCACAACTGAGGAGCAGGTACTCCGGATCCAAAAGGATCTGGACAGACTATGGAAGTGGGCAGGAGACAACAGGATGGTGTTCAACATGGATAAGTGCAAGGTCTTGCACTTGGGGCATAGGAATAGGTGTCATAAGTACAGGTTAGGGGACAAGTGGCTGGAGAGCAGCACTTGTGAAAGGGACCTCGGGGTGCTGGTTGACTGCAGGCTAAACATGAGTCAGCAGTGTGATGTGGAGGTCAACAGGGTGAACGCCACCCTTGGTTGCATAGCCAGAAGTGTGGCTTCTAGATCGAGAGAGGTATTACCATCACTCTATACGACTCTGGTGCATCCACAACTGGAGTATTGTGCTCAGTTTTGGGCCCCTCATACAGTAAGGATATTGCCAGGTTAGAGTCAGTGCAGCATAGGGCCACAAGGTTGGTGGCTGGTTTGCAGGGGATGCTGTATGAGGTGAGACTGAGGGAAATGGGTCTCTTCAGCCTGGAGAAGAGGAGACTCAGAAGGGATATGTGGCGACATACAGGTATGTGAGAGGATGTCACATGGAGATGGGTAGAGACCTGTTCTCCCCTGCAGAGGAAGGCAGGACAAGCTCCAACAGAGCAAAGCTCGGGGAACCAAGGTTCCATTTAGATGCCAGGAAGCACTTCCTGACAGTTAGGACCCCGAGGGTATGGAATGGCCTTCCACGAGAGGTGGGTGAGGCCCCATCGGTGAGGCTGTTCAAAGATAGGCTGGCCATGTGCATGGTGGGCATGTCATGAGTGGAGCCGGCTGGAGCCGGAGGTCAGACTAGATGGCCCGGGAGACCCCTTCTGACTTACTCTGTTTCTATGTTTCTATGAAACACTTGGCATGTTCAAAGAGAAGCATGAGTTATTTATTTCCCCACGCACTCTCAAACCTCAGTTGGTGAGAAATGTCCTTATTCTGTGTAGGGTTCATCTTTGTGGGAAGTGGAAGCACAAATCAGTTGCATTTCCTCTCTCCAAAATCCTCTAAATAAGTCTTCCCCAGCCTGGTGCCACCTGGATCTCCTGGGCATCAATTCTCATTAACCCCAGCCAGCATGGTCAATGATCAGGAAATCCTGGCAGTGGTATTCCAAAACATCTGGAAGGTACCAGGTTGCTTTACATTATTCAAAGCAGTGCTTTCTTGTTACCGTGTACACTTAGCACAGCCCAGTCTGAATGCAGCACTATAACCCTTTAACAAGTGCCAACCAATCAAAGAATACAGACCTCTTTTCAGCTGTGGTACATTTCTGCAATTCCACACTCAGTTCTCTTTAAACTGTGTAAGAGCAGCCTTCCCCAGCCGGGTGCCCTTAACATGTTTTGGACTGCAATCTCCAGCATTCATGACCACTACCCATGCTGACTGGGGTTTTGGGAGTTGTAGTCCAAAATAACTGGAGGATCCTAAACTGGGTGAGGCAGCTACTTCTTGCAGACAGTAGGACTGGACTGGAGGCTGAAAGTTGGTTGGTTTGTAAGAAATTTTGCACAGATGATGCTTAAGTGTCTAGGCCGGGTAGCAGTTCTATTTTGTATAATTACGTTTATCTCAAGCATACTAAGCACATAGTAAGTTCTACTGACTCAGCGAGGCTAACTTCTGAGAAAATGTGTTATAGGCTGCACTAAGAGATGCTAAAAATTAAAATCATAGAATCCTATTTAAAGATAACCATATATAACTGAAGCAGATTTCACTCACTTTAATCCACCATCATCATACATTAATTTTAGGACTCTAGTGTATCCCTTTATTGTTTATTTCATATAAAAATGCAAAGATTGTGTAAGTGGGTGGGGAGCGATTTTCCAGGACATACAGCCTTTAACAAACGTATATTATGCAATCAATTTCATCTTGATTCAAAGGAATTTATACACATATTTTGGTTAGGTTTCATCAACATAATAATTTTAAAAAATTATGATATATGCAGAAAACTCATTACCTCAATAGACCCTGGTTCAGCTTTGCTAATTTCTCCTGTGCTGTTCTCGTTGCTAAGAGTGGGAGGGCTGTGTGAAGCAAGCCTTTTTTCCTCCTTTAAGGCATGCTCCATAAGTTTCTTGTTCAGGATTCTGGCAGCATTTTCTGTAAGGGTGTATCCTGGAGGAGCAGATAAGTCCTGCCTAATACTAGTTATCTCAGCTTCTTCATCCTTTTGTAGCTCCACGCCAAAACGAAGAGGACTAGGTGACCTACCACGGATATTTGTGCACATGTCTTGCATAGGCCCCAGTTCTGACCTGGGTTCTGCCGACCTGGATCGGCTGCTGGACCTGGAGCATTTTTGGAGGGAGTCATGCACCACAGGGGTATGGTCGATGATGTTAAATAAACTGGAGAGGCCATCGTTGATAGTGGTATGAACTGGACTCTCCCTCGTAGTGGTGGATCTGGCCCAGGCAGATTCACTGAACCCTTTTTGAGGTGTGCTTGGTAATGTCCGGCTATTTGGCTGATCAGTTTTGGAAAAGACTTTCTTCTGTAATTTTGGGGAGCCATACTTGGGAGAGCAACATGTGCGTTCAAATTTGGCTTGGACCTTTTCAATAGCAGGAGACATCTGCCTACTTCTCAAGCTTCTTGATGGTGATGCCACAGGTGTAGAAACTCCCTTTGGTGTCAGACACTTGTGTGGACTGCTGGTGATACTACGCAAAGTTTCTGTTTGCAGGCCCACACTGATAGTTTGAGTGGTCTGTGTCCCCATAGTTCTCACTCCATTAGTCTGACAAGCTGTGTCTTTGAACTGCAGTTCTGTTGAGTTTGGACGTATTGCATTTCTGACGGAATAAGCTACCTCCTTCATGTCATCACTCATGTTTTTGGACATCTCCAGGCTGTGCAAGGATGAAGCAAACCCCACAGTAGTGCAAATCGGATGCTCAATGGGATGAAGACTAGTTTCCAGGAAATCACTGTGATGTCTGGAGAGGTCACAAGACCATCGTCCAAACACTTCTGAAGAAGCACCTCTTGTCTCACCCACATTTCCCTTAGATTTGGTCACAGGAAACAAAAAGTCTGGCTCCGACTGACTTTTCCCTTCATTGCCTGTTACCATGGAGTTATCAAACCTGCGGACAACTGGCGGACTATGAAAGGCCCGAACCCCCATTTTTTCTGTAAGATGACTCCTCAGTGGCTGTTTCTGGCAGTGGTCAGGGCTAGTTATGCTGTTGGTTGTCATAGTCACACTGGTGGTGAGGTACCATGAAGATGGCTGGAATGGATCTGGAACAGAATTATTCCCCACCTTCCCAATCTCTGTCCTCTCTGCCCATGTATCGGCAGACCTTTCAATGGCTCCACCATGGTTTCGATTAGTGCTATAATCCCAATTTTTGTTGAATTCTTCAATATATTTCAGATCATCAGGTGACAATGGAGGTGTTATATCCTCCTTGCTACTGGAGGAAGGTAGAGTCTTTTCAGGAAGAAAAGGTGAAATATCCATCAAGCGCTTGAACTCTGACATAGAGGAAACTGACATTGCCCTGAAGAAAACGCATAATATTAAATTAATTGAATAAAAAGAATGTAAGCAACACCAATATAATTGCAAATTATGTGAAAGATGTTGCTGTTTATGATGGGGGAATCGTTAGTTGTTGTCATAGTTTCAGTGTTGACAATTTTCACACTGTTGAAGTCATTCTTTAGAAGGCAGCAGCAAATTCACTGGGCACACATAAAGTGGCGGAGGGCTGCGTGAGGTTGTGCGCCAGAGTTAAGCAAACCAGAGAATCAGCCCGATGTCATGGCAAGATTCTAAGAGGAGAACTACTTTCAAGGTTATAGAAACATATTTAGAGTAATTGTGTTAACATACCCTTCATTTTCTGTTTTATTCCCCTATTCGCCTTTACTCACCTTTGAAGATTTCCCTTGTGCATTTCTTCGTCCTGCAAGTAAAATTAACAGTTAATTTTGAGCTTGCATACATATCCATTTTTTGTGCCAGAGGGACATGTTGGTATTACATTTATGTAACCCCTCAAAGTTTTACACATTTGAAGAACACGTCTGACCCCCGGTCCCCTTCTGGATAATTAATTTATTCTTTAATCAAATGCATCTATATACTGGGGGTTAGGGTCAGAAACAGAGTGGACCTTCTAGTGCATAGCCAGAATCTGACCAGCAGCAGACTGGAACGTTTGGACCCTGGTCCATCTGTGGAGAGAGAGTTGATTTGCATCAGCATTTTCAGGTGAAAGCAAGTGGCAGTCACATTACTCCCCTGACCCAACTGCAACTTTGATCCTGCAGAGATGAAACCTGTTAGCCTTCTCTGGGAACCTAACAGGTGTGGGAAGGTATGGATTGCAGAGGTGTTGCTTGGGTTGAAGCTTCACCGGTGGAGCAAGGGCCTTGTGAATGGGCTAGCTCCCTGTCAATTAGTGGTTTGGTTGAAAAGCTACACTTTTGCTTTTAAAGTCAGTGGATAGCCTCCAAGGCCTTCATTAGGACTATCTCATCTTCCCTGTCTGCATTATTGTTTTAGCAGATTTGAACCTAATGTGGAACTCTATGCATGGAGTTTGCTGAATATGGATTGTCTTCTCTTTGGACTTGTAAGAGCCTGCCTTGAAAAGGACTGCTGTACAGACTGTGCATGATTGTGGGCTATGGATATGTGTCATCGACATCAAGGCCCAGGAAGGGGCTTCTCTTTGACCCCTGAGAGTTCTGTGCCTGGATTCATGTGGTATGGAGATTCTGGAGCAGGCAGCTTTCGATATTAGACTCTTGACTTGTGAGGAACTGCTCTGAACTCCATTCTGATACTGTTCAGGACCATTGCTATCAAAAGGCCTGGACTCGGAGTATTCAGAGGTTCTGACCCAAGAGCCAGGGTTGGCCCAGATCTCCATGGGGCTGTGCAGGATAGTTCAGGCACTTCGCCAGATTCCTTTTTCTTATTTCAAGAGCGAAAGAGTTCAGATCATTATCCTGCCTGAGGCACAGCTACAGGTTCCTCAGATCCCAAGGCTCACAGCAACCAGAGTTCCCGACTCAATGGCAAAGCTGGCTCAGATCTCTGTAGGAGTATCTAGATCTGTAGATCTAAGTAAGTCAGATCTGGTTCTACAGTCCCTACCCTCATTGCAGGAGCAGCTGCAATTTAATTAAGGGCTGTGGTCCCTTACTTTGATGTGGAATGTCAAGGAATTTAGTCCCTAAGAGATGTCCCAGTGTCCTACTTTGAAGTGGAACTATTTGATGTGTAATTCCTGAAGACTGTAACCATTAAGCTTACACTGTGGGCTTACTGTAGTAAAAGGATCTCGCTGATTTGGTGTTTCCTCTATCAGTGCTAGAATATGTGATAGGAAGAACAAGATGCTGACACTGTAATTCATTCCCCATCTAATAGTTACTAATAACCAACAAGTATCCCTCCATTATTTGGAGCAAATCATGAAGAAATTATAACTTAGCGCTGTAAATATGTTTTAGTTATAAAGATGTGTTCATAAAATTGGCCAGTACATGTCACAAATCACAGGCACATGTGTCAGGATATTTTTCCACAGTATTCTCATAGATATTAATCAACTAGCAATGCTGAAATCAAAAATAAAAATCCTCTCTTTTGAGAGAACTACATTAACTCACTGGACGTTCATAATTGGCAGCTAGTGAAATTAAATTATTGCTATTAAATGTGTGAGCACTTTCTTCAAATGTGGGACACAGGAAAGATTCCTTACAACCTCTAGCATTGTCAGAAGAAAACTTTCTTGGGACTGGTATGGCATAACTGGATTAAGACAATTTACGCTTCCCAATAATGGCACAAACTGGGCTACACCATGGTCTTCAGGTAATTTCAAAGATGACCCATCCAGCAATTTTGCCGTGGATTGGGATTCTCCTCAACTTCTCTAATATGTTTCGGTACTAAAAGAGAGTCACAAATCTGGAACAGACTCAGGAAATTGTTTGCATTTTTAATATTTTAAATTGTATTTATACTTACTTTTATTGTAAGTATTTTTACAAAAGCATTTTGCCTGGAAAAGTAGGTGGGGAAGTGTAAATACATAAATAAATAAACAAATATAAAAACATTAAGCTCACATGTGGCTGTCCAGTAGAGCAGACTGCCTGGTGAGAAGAATGGGAAAGCATGATCTCACTTTATCATTATGCATAGCATAGAATGTTTGGACCATTTGAATGTTTATCTGATCTGGTTACTGGTTATTTCTGTGTACTGTGTTTACATTTGATTTCAGTTCATAACAGCTGACAAACACAAAGCTCAGAATAATGTTCCACAGTATTGTTTTACAGAAATTGTGTGTTGTACTATAATGTCTAGAGTAATTCTGTGCAAACATTCTTCCACAGAATATCAGCCGTACTGATTACAATATTTCTGACAACATAAAGGCTGAGATACATACCTCGTTTGCACAAGATAAAAACCTTTCTCGTTCCAATTTCTGAGGCTGTATTTCATCAGAATCATCTGGAGAGTTAAGGGACAATGTATCTAGAAAAAGGTTCTCTGTGGCAGTGCATCTGTCACTTTCCTTCAGTTTGGAGAGTGACCGATCTTCAAATTGCATGGTATCTGAATCGGAGTAGGATCTTGACCCCATTGGATGAGACACATGATGGTTCCCTTGATTTGAAAATGAATGAAGGCTAATTTCTTTTGAGTCACAAAGAAGGTTGTCTCCTCTCTGTGGATTTACTTTCTGAAGCTGAGAAAGAAATGAATCATAAATGAAAGTCAGGTATTACTGTTTTCTTACATGAGATTTGAGTGACTCTATTACAGTGAATACAAGTATATTATGTACCTCCCTATATTTTATATATAACAAGGTAGACTATTGTTAATGAAGACCATTATGCATCAATATGTTTGCCCATTCCTAAATTACAGCTAAAAACTCCTTTTTTGAAAGTTTCATTGTCCTAAACCGTGTTATTGCAGGTAGCTATTTGTCCTTCCATTGCGGTAATATTCCTCTTTTAGCTGTCAAAGGGGCATGGAAAATCCATTTATGTTGACCTTGCATTAAATTCCAGCAAGCAGGTAGATGATTAAGAAGTACATGCATAACCATAAATGTTAGAGAACTTATTTGAATTATTACCTCTTCCCAAAAGAAAGCAGACATTGAGCACTGCCAAAACATATGAGTAAAAAATACATTAGATATATTGCACCTACACCAGCAGCATAATTTAATTAAGCCCCTTTGAAAAGATGTTATGGCATTCAATATATTCAAAGCATTAATTTTTTTCTGAATTAAATATAACCCAAGATCTGTTATCCTTCTGACATAGATGCCAATGAAGCCCTACATTGATTGGGCAATAGAAGATGCTCCAATTCATTATTCCATTCTTGCTGAAGACCCTGTATATTATACTTGTTCACTGATAGTAGATACTTAGAAATGTAGATTGTGGACCAGCATAGCTGAAAATGTAAAAGTGGCAGGGCCAAACCAAACCTAGATTCTAACAAATGTTTCAGTTGCATATGTCGCCATTCAGCTGTAGCTGGCCAATTATATTTAACATGCAAAACAAAGACCAACAAGAATTTATCACTCGGACCTGCAAAGCTAATTCTATGGAAAAATCAGCCTGTCCATCCAAGTCTGTCAAACAAATTCTCTTTGCCAGCCTTTAAGTTCTGATTTGCCCATGTGAAAATAGATCAAATTGCTATTGATGTAAAACGAAGCTCTTACGCTTCTCTTACTCTCATAGACGTCCTAACTATTTTGATATGCCAAGAATTCAATGCAATTTATTTAGGAAGGCCTAAACAGGAAGTTTCCAAAACTGGCGTGGCAGTATGTCTAAGCTGAATAGAAAACAGGGAAATTTTGAAGAATCAACAAATAGGCCTTGTGATATAAAAAGGAATTGAGGAAGCCAAGTCCATCAATCTTTAAGTGAAAACTATCTTTTCAAAGGATACTTATGGTGGAATGGGGACCCCTAAGAATTTAGACCATGGGTCCTCAAACTATGGCCTGGGGGCCGGATCTGGCCCGCCATGCCCATTTGGACCTGCCGCGCCCAAAAGTGTGCCCGCCACTGCCCACCTCGCCCCGTGAGCTGGGAGGCAGTGGTTTGCTTGCTTGGAGAAAACAATCCCCATGGGAGCAAGCCTCAGAGGCTTTGGACTCCCTGCAGCCGTGCCCCCTGCTGCTAGCCTGGCCGCAGGCACGCTCACCACTGCCTCACTCCACGCATGCGCTCGCCACTGCCTTCTCCGCGCGCGTGTGCTCACAGGCGGCTTGGACCTGCTGGGAGAGCTCCGCGTGAGCAAGACGCCGCCTTGTCACACGCCCGCCACCACCCCCTCACTGGCCCACACCCACGGGCACCCCCACCTCACCAGCCGCACCCACCACGGCCGCCTGTCAACTGGCCCCCTGTTGAAAAAGGTTGAGGACCCCTGATTTAGACATTTAGAATGTAAGATTTTGAAAATACTTGCTGAGTATAAATGAGGAATTCCATGTAAAACATACAAGGAATGTAAAGTATTACATTCATTTTAAGTGTATTTACTGTACCCCATAGAATTGACCTTAAAGATATATCACTTTCAACATCTATCAATACTCTATGAGATCTCATTAATCATTTTGCAGCTTAATCATCTGAGATGTATCTCGAGATATAAGTATTCAAGAAATAAGTAATACATTTAGGCAGAATCTGAATTGCCAGTTTAGTAACATGCTATGGGACATAGTATATCCAAAGGCCATCAGTTCAGAGTTTTACTAGTTAATAGAATAGCTAGATAAATATACAAAATTATTAATTGTCTGCATCAAAGCTAGAACATATGAACATATTTCTGAGATAAACAATAGAAGATCAGTGGCACAAAGAATTGGTTTACATGCTGTACACTTGATGCATGCACTATTATATCTTATTTTTCTTTTTTTTTTTGTTCATTTGGGGTTTACATTTCACAATTTAAATAAATTAAAAATAGATTTAATAGATTTCACAAATAAAGAGGAAGAATGTCTTTCCTCTGTTAGTCATAATATTTGATTTGCCACATCAGTCCGAAGTGGAAAATATAGCAAGCTGTATGCAGGACAAACTATGTTAAATGGGCTTTGTGTTTCTTTCTGCTTGGTGGACTGTGCATAGTTACCTAAGGCTGTGAACTCCCCTGTCTGTTGTGTGCGTTGCTGTAGGGTCAAACCGTGGTCAATGTCCATGCGGCATAACTTGCAGGGATTATATGTGCTGGGTCACCTTTAAAGCCCAACTTCAGTCTTTACCATATGGCTTTTTCTAAGATTTGGCAATAATAATAAATATGCATCTGTAAATATATCAGAAGAGCAAAAAGCTCATCTTTGTAATTAAACAGAAAATGAGCTGTGGAATAATTAATTTGGAAACCTAAAAGCTTGAAGTCACAATCAGGACAAAATTAGGTTTGATGCTGTGTCTCAAGAGATACCACTGGAGCAGTGAACTTGAAAGAGAATATTTGGAAGCCTTGAAAATGTAGGTCACATACTTCTTTGTGTAAGCTATATTTCTAGAGTTATCCCAAATGTTCTGTTTTATGCTTGATAAATTTGGGTATATTTCTGTTTTCTATATTACAGTGAAAGAAGACAGAAAGGAAAATCGTTAAAGATTAGGGAAAACACATCTGTTATGCTGTGATCCTCTAGATTCTGCTTTGAAATGTTTCAAATAATGTGTCATCTTGTTTTTAATTGCAGATACTATATATCATCAAACACAGAGTTCACAGATACATGCTATTTACACAGTCTGATTAATTGCTAAGAAGCTATTGAGCTAAAGACATGCAGATTTCTGGAATTCCTGGTGTAGAAGGGATTGTGATTAGAGTTTCTAGGAACTGGGGACCTGGGATATCCAGATTCTAGACCATGAAGCTTCCTGGCTGACTTTGGGCTAGTCACAGACTCTCAGCCTAACGTATTTCACAGGTTTGTTGTGAGGATAAAATGGAGAGGAGAACCTTGTAAGCAGTCTTGGGTTCCTTCCAAGAGGAAGACAGGTGTGATATAAAATACTAATAGTAATTATAATGAGTTGCACTTGGTGTACCAACCCAAGAAGGTAAAACTTACTCCTGGCCATCTCCACCCTCTGAGCTTCCCTAGTTAGCCTTGTGTCCAGAAGCACTCCTGAACTGTGTTCTTGGACTTCCAGGGAATGCAACTCCCTCTAAAACTAGCTGTATTTCTCTGTTTCAGTGATCCTCACTCTTCTTCAAGCAGGAACCGCTTTGATTCCAGGCACCACCACCAAGGCCACATCCAGCAGAGGTCCACATTGCCTGCTCCCTCCCCCCTCCCCCCACCACTTCCCCTTGCATATTCCATTTTTCTCCATCTCCAGCAGCTGTGCAGTGTGTCACTGCAGCTGGCCAACCATGCTGGGTTTTTTTTGCCTCTTGGGCTTCTGCTGCACCATAGCCACTTGGCTGATTGTTGCTGATTGCTCCTGCATTCTCCTCTCCAGCCTACTTACAATCAACAAGTGGCAGGTCTCCTGACTTCTCATCCCTGAAACATCCTCTAGTAACCCAGATCACAGCAGCCAGCCCACGACTAAATTAAATAGCAAGGCAAACCTAGAAAACCTCAACTGAAAGTGACCAGCTACTGTAGACTGAAAGAGATAGGCAGAGAGCTGCACTTGAGGTCATCAGGAGACACTAATGCCTTTCAGACTTTTCTGTGCATAGCACCACTTCATCCAGACTAGTTGGTTCGCCTACCACAGTACTCCATCTTATTTATTTACTTATAATACCACACAATAAATGAGGTTCTTTGGGTGGTTAACAAAAGTTAAGAACACACAAACATTGGGATTCTACCTCCATCCATCCCAAACAACCTCCTGGCAGGAGTTCAGGCATTTAACAGCTTACATAATTTTAAGAGCAATGTGTAACATTCGAACAATATTTTGATATACACATATAGTATGAGAGCTTTGCAATGATTTTATTGGATTGTGAAGACACAGCACATTCTTTTCAGCTGTGTTTATAAGTGTCACTGCAGCAAAACAGTATAAACAACATCTAAGTAACAGGAATGGTGCACGGCTGATGGATAAAATGGAAGAGCAGAGATTGTGCACCCTAATCTTTGAAGACTGCCATTTACCTTTTTAAGCATTCATTTATGAAAGTTATGAACACTCCAGTCAAAGCATTAATCATTTCAATAATGTATGAACAGAAATTCAGAATAACTGTTGAAAATATACCTTTCCCTTTCCGCTGTAATAATCAAGTCTGAACCTTGTTTCAACCACTAATATGCAGTACTCTATTGTACAGCATATATACTGTAGCCCACTCTTTCACTTCTCCCCAACCTAACAACCCATTCGAGTGCACAAGTGAGTTAGCAAGTCTTGTCACTTGAAATCCTTATTTGCCAATTGGCTGATACTGCTCTCATTACAAATTGAATTTGTGCCTGTGTGTGAATTTGGGGAAACCTTGATACTATTATTTTTAGACTTGTAAATTTAAAAATGTGTAGAAGTTAAAACATATAGTCCATATTAAAATGTTTCTTGAAGATGAAATCCATTCACAGAAGGCATAATCTGACCATCTACATATGGTTTAATCATTCAAATTGATCCTACCCCAATGACAAAGAGGTTTCTACAAAAATGACTACTGGGCTCCATAGTTCATTAACATGCCCAAATGCATTAGCTTGTATAGTTTTGCCTTTTTACCATTTAACTACCACTGGTATTAGTATTACAGTTGTTTAGGTTTTGTGAGACAGTTTTGGAGTTCTCAGTAATTGCACTAGAAGTGTGTCAAGATTGATTTATGTTCCATCAAGCCATGGAATCACCACAGGGATAAGTATTCCATTTATATAAGCATTACAACATATACTAGGAATTCAGGATAATTTACTGTAGCAACATCTATGATCAGGGAAGCTTGATGTCATGGTTTGAGGTTTGACTGCTACAGCAGAACTTGGCTCATACAGCACAACTGCTCACACAAGCAAATCATACCACGAGAAAAAATGCAGATTTTGGTTTTCAGCAGGAAGTGAATGTGTATTTTGAGGTCTACGAGCAAAAACCTTTGTAACATTAGGAATCAGCATGACTCTGCATTTGTGGGAGACATGCAGTGAGAGAGGAAATGGCCTTTAACTTTTCGTTAATTTCCCATACGCTTAAAATGATGTTTTCATTTGCTTAGGTCCCTTGGGTTTTTGTAATTATCTTTTGGAAGAAACAATGCAGCAGGGAGCCCAAGTTAACCCTGTGCAAAAAAACTAATCCCTGTAAAATTCCGTTATTGCAGTACAGTTACTGAGACACAAGATGTCCTGATCAGACACCGACTTACCTGTTCTAGCCTCCTCAGCATTTCCTTCTTTTGCCACTCCCACTCTCGTCGGTCTTTGTCAAGTCGCTCCAGAAGCTCCACTTTCTCTCTCTTCCAGTTTTTTTCACTATGTTGGATTTGCCACTGCAAATCCATCACTAATCGGTGATTGTCGGCCAGGAGTTTCTTGTGCTCCTCTCTCTCCCTTTTAAAAGCTGCCTTTGCATCAGGAGCAAGCTCATCCTGTGCTTTTCCATTTTTCTCTTCCAGCTATAAATGAAACAAATGTTTAGCATCATGATCTCTTTTTGTGACAAATGGAAATGCTAGGTGCTGCTACTAAATTAGACAAGTAGTTTGGATACGTTAGAATTTTAAAGAATGAAAACTTAATTTTAAAACATACTTTATAGTTTTACCTCTAAAAGTATAATGGGGTCAATATAATGTCTCAGGAAGTTTCATAGAAGTAGTTTGCTGTATGTATGAAAAAAGCTGTGAAGCAACCATTTCTCACAGTTGTCCTACTCGTATTCACATGTCCTGATACATCTGTCTTGACTGGCTGCTTCAAGACTTATACAGTTTCTCATTTTTTAGTATTTGGTATTTGCTTGAAAGGGCAAGTGTAGAGGATCAATCAATGTGCGTTTAGGAGAATTCCTCCCAAACGGATTCCACCAGACCCTAAAAGTAATTCTGATGACTCCTTGTGACTTCTCGTGCCAACCTGAAACTGATCTAATAAGGTGGAGCGGAGCGGAGCAGAGCGTCTTCATCAATTATCAGTTAGCGCTTCTCTACCTTGTGACTCAGACAATGGGAAGCACCATACCTGTTCCAGTTGACACTTCAGCTTAGTCCATTCTACTTCCCAGGCGGCTTTGTCAGTAGCGTATTGCTGCTGGAGTCCTTGACGTTCTTGCTCGTCATCCCGGAGCTCAGACTGGAAGTCATCCAACAGGGTTTTCAGGGCATGTAAAAGTTGGCGATTTTCTCTTGCCTGCAGAAGCAAAACCTATTTGTAAGTTTAAAACTTTACTAAACCCATTTCAAACAGCTTGGGTTAACACTATTTGTATTTCTTTTGTTGAATCTCATCTCATTCGGGGTTCAGGCCTGGTTTTGGCACAGAAACAGCTTTGGTCTCCCTGTATGATGACCTATGCTGAGAGAGAGAGTAGGGGGAGTGTGACCTGGTTGATACTGCTGGACCTCTTGGTGGCTTTTGGCACCATCGACAGTGGTATTCTTCTGGGGTGGGTGGCTGAGGTGGGAGTGGGGGGCACTGCATTGCAGTGGTTCTGCTCCTGCTTGGAAGGCCATCTCTGGATGGTGGTGCTTGGGCAATACTGTTCAGTCCCATGGATTCTCCAGCATGGAGTTCCTTAGGGGTCTGTTCTGCACGCCATCCTACTTAACATCTACATGAAACCTCTTAGGGGTGTCACTCAAAGTTTTGGAGTGCTTTGCCATCAGTATGTTGTTCCACACAGCATTATTTCTCCTTTTCATTGTCAGTATGTAAAGTTTTGGATGTGCTAAACTGGTGTCTGGGTATGATAATGGCCTGGATGAGGACTAATAAACCGAAACTCAATCCAGACAAGAATGAGATGCTGTTGTGGGATGATTCCTTTGACTGGAAGGGAGGAGTTCAACCTGTTCTAGATGGGGTTGCACTCCCCCTGAAGAAGCAAGTTCATAGCTTAGGGGTGCTCCTTGATCCATTTTTGTCACTTGAGGCTCAGCTGGCATCAGTGGCTTGGAGTGCTTTCTATCAGCTTTGGCTGGTAGCCCAGCTGCACCCCAGCCTGGACAGGGATAGTCTAGTTTCAGTAATCTATGCTCTGATCATCTCTAAACCAGATTACTGCTACACACTGAATGTGGGGCTGCCCTTGAAACCAGTTCAGAAGCTGCAACTGATGCAGAATGTCACAGTTAGATTAATAACTGGGACCTGGAAGTTTGAACATGTACGAGACCACCTGCATTGCTGTCTATATGCTTTTGGTTCCAATTTAAGCTGCTGGTCTTAACCTTTAAAGCCCTACATAGCTTGGGACCGTAATACCTGCTGGTGTGCCTCTTCCAACTCCTATCCATCCATCCATCCATCCAGACAATATGCTCAACTTCTGGGGCCTTCTTCTAGGTGCCAACCCCTTGAGAGGCTCAGAGGGTGGCAACTAGGGGGAGCGCCTTTTCCATGGTGGTCACTCATCTTTGGAACAACTGTCCTGCTACAGTCCACCTGGTGCCAAAATTGGCATCTTTTCTGTGCCATGTTAAGACAACCCTCTTTCTGGAGGCCTTTAAAGATTCCCTGATCATTCAGGGGCCTAATTAGCCAGTTGCCTTTCTTTTATTCTTGGCTGGGTCTTTTTTGTTTTTACTGTCTTTTAATGTTCATTTAGGCTATTTTAAAATAATTTTAATACAATAGGTACACAGTCCACCTGGTGCCAAAATTGGCATCTTTTCTGTGCCATGTTAAGACAACCCTCTTTCTGGAGGCCTTTAAAGATTCCCTGATCATTCAGGGGCCTAATTAGCCAGTTGCCTTTCTTTTATTCTTGGCTGGGTCTTTTTTGTTTTTACTGTCTTTTAATGTTCATTTAGGCTATTTTAAAATAATTTTAATACAATAGGTACTGTTTTTATCTATTGTATTTTATTACTTCATTGTAAGCTGCCCAGAGAGCTTCAGCTATGGGTGGTATATAAATCAACCAATTAACCTACATACTTGTCAACTGCAGCAAGGAGTTTGCTCAACTATATGAACAACAATTATTGCAACTATCCTCCAAAGAAGCTTCCAATGGCTTCTTTGCACACAGTAGATTTCCATGAGTAATATTTTAAAATCTCAATGCATCCTGCAATATTTGGATATGTAAAATGCCCCAGAGATCAGACATGATTGCATACAAGGTGTGTTAACTCCTGGCACATTCGAGGAATTTTACAGGGAGTCAAGATCTGTCTTCCACTTTTAACAATTCCATGTTACCATTTCAGGAAAGTCCTGAGAAATGATAGAAAGAGCCATTTCATAGACTTCACCATCTCCTTCTCATTCAAATAAGACCTTGGATCCACTTCTCTCAACAAGCATCACTCGTGCTAGATCTTGCCTGTATTTTCCACTGCAGCAGACACATTTATCTGAAGATGAGAAGGAGGACGGCCCTCTATAGCAACAAGAGCCCATGTATTCCATATTGTTGTGAAACACATTAAGGCTAGCATTTTATTGCCTTGTTTTATGGATTGCTGTAAACCATCCAGAGAGCTTTGACTATTGGGTGAAAGAGGCTTTAGATTTTATTGCTATTTTATAGACTATATTTTGTTTACAGGTCTGGGCATATTTTATTGAAAGGAGAGCTAATTTTTCCTATATGAGTAACAGTGTAAATTTGACACATATATTAATTGCGAAATAGAGTTGCTGCCCTATTTTGTTAAGCACTGTTAATTGCATAGACCACAAAGGAAAGGCCATTGGCTAAACTGCCAATGATTTAAAGAAGCTGGATTCCACCCCAAGTCACAGCTGCTGTTTGGAAAGTAGTCTGCCGATTAATATATCTATTGCTATTTCCTGCAGCCTTGATGCTAGCTCTGAATCTAGGTCAAGCTCAGAATAAGTAAATCTCTTGATCTACTTCAGGGGAAATATAAGACACCAGCATTAATTAGCTTTATTAAAAAAATCATTTCATGCAGTAGCAATTTTCTTGCATTGTTTTTCCTCATCTTCCATGAAATAAATTAAAATATTTAACTCTGATTGGAATCTCCTTTCTGATGTCTAAATCAGAGTGCCAAACTTGGAACAGTTTTCTGATCGTGAAGCCCCTCTTCTAAATCTGCAGGGCCAGCATGGAAGATTCTTGGCTCCATTTATTTATTTAAAACATTTCTATGCCACCCCCATCACAACAAAGCCTCGGGGCGGCTCACAAAAAATACACAAAAACATACATAAACAATAACAATATAACAATTTAAAAGAAAAAAAAATTAACCCCCCCCGGTGCATTCTTGGCTAATTTTAAAATCCTAATAAATACAATAATTTAGCAATTAAAGTAAGTTTTAAATAAAAAGGTCTTAGCCTGGTACCGAAAAACAAATAATGACAGCGCCAGGCGGACCTCTCTGGGGAGTGCATTCCATAGACGGGGTGCCACCACAGAGAAAGCCCTCCTCCGAGTACTCACCCTCCTACTATCATTCACAGAGGGTTCCCAGAGAAGGGCATCCGTTGCTGATCTCAAGGGGCGGGAGGGCATATATGGGCGCAAGCGTTCCTTTAGATATCCAGGTCCCAAGCCGTTTAGGACTTTATAGGTCATAACCAACACCTTGAATTGGGCCTGGACTTCAATCGGGGGCCAGTGGAGCTGACGGAGAACTGGGGTTATATGAGAACAACACCCAGTCCCCGTCAGCAACCTGGCAGCTCTATTCTGCACCAATTGAAGTATCCGGACCGTCTTCAAGGGTAGCCCCACGTAGAGCACGTTACAGAAATCTAATCGGGAAGTTATCAGCGCGTGTGTCACTGCCACCAGGCAGTCGTTCTCCAGGAAGGGACGCAGCTGATGTATCAGCCGAAGTTGAAGGAAGGCTCTCCTCGCCACCGCCGTCACCTGAGCTTCTAGAGACAGCTCAGGGTCAAGGAGCACTCCCAAGCAGCGGACCCTGTCCCTCAGAGGGAGTGCAACCCCATTTAGGACAAGGCCCAAGTCCCCTATCCTGAGGCCCGAGCCACCCACCAACAGGAACTCCGTCTTGTCTGGATTGAGCTTCAGCTTATTGGCCCTCATCCAGCCCATTACCTCTGCTAGGCACCGGTCCAGCACAGCCACTGCCTCACCTGGATTGGTGGAAAATGAGAGGTAGAGCTGGGTATCATCAGCATACTGATGATTCCGCAGCCCACACCTCCTGATTTACCACCCTAGAACTCAGCCTTATACAGATGGTGAGGAACAGGTATATCGGGGTATGGAAGGAAGAAGCTGTTGGATCTGATAGATCCAATAGCCTCTCAGCTCCTGCCCACATCCCCATTCCTGGGGAATGTTTAGACCTACTCTGGCAGATGGAGGGAATTGCTTTTCTTATGTCCACAGATGAAAGGAAAGACAAAACACACAGCTCTCTCTCAAACTCCAACCTGTCAGCATGGGGTACAGGAGAGAACAGAACACTCTGATGTTGGAGTGCTGAGTGTTGGAGAGCAGAGTTGGACTCCTCTCTTAATGAATAATTAGCCTTCCATAATAATGGATGCACATTATTATTATTATTATTATTATTATTATTATTATTATTATTGAGGTGCTTAGATGTGATGAGCCTGTAGATCCTTCAAATCATCTCCCAAGGATATTCTTTTCTGGTTATGGAGCCATGGCAGGAAACTGAATATTGCACTTAAAAGTGTCAAGCAAAATGGCGGCTGGGTCACATCAATTCTTTCCCCCCAAATTAGTGTAATAGGTAAAACACATTTACACTGTTGTATAATTACAACCATCACTATTATAAGTATGCAAATTTCTAGAGATAGATGAACAGAAAGCATTTGATTCTCGGGAGAGTAAGCACCTGCATAATTGCCTCAGTACCTGCTTTTGATGCTGCAACAGTTCTGCAGTTTGCAGTGGTGGTCCACGATCACTTATTTCTACTGTGGAATGTTGGGAGTAATCTGTCATTGCAAATACTGCATCTTCCTCCTCCTCCTCTTCATCACCCTTTTGTTCAGAGGGAAAGCTGAATTCTGGCATGGGGTCAAGGTGTTCCAGCTAAAACAGCGAGTGAATAAAAGCAAACATGTGATTTCTGCAGGAAGGTTTCACAGTTCCACTAAGCATGTGATACTCTGCTTGTGCAGGTCTCTCTTAATCATTTCTATGACTGCAGGAATGCTTCCTTACTTCAAAAGAAAGATTAAGGAAGGCCTCATCACTTACAGTGCTTTCAGTCAAATCCTAAATACACAATGACAAAGTATGTGCAAGGATCCAGAAACAGGACAATTGCTTGCAGTTTGTTCAGGAGTTGTATTAATACTATTTCAATTAGAATTAATCCAAATGCCTTAAAATCTAGAAAAGATTTTGCCATTGATAAGATAATATTCAGAGCAAGTCCAATTTCATTATGGGAAACATTTACACGCTATCCATTACAATCAGCTGTTATTACACAGGAGTCCTGCGTGGGACTTTGTGTGTGTGATATATAAATGTAATAAACAAACAAACACTGATTTGACAACTATATTTGTGGTCTACTTTTATAGCATATAAAAAGTTTTTGAAGTGTACAGATCCATCAAATCATGCAAAAAACAACCCAGTCTTCCTGCTCTTGTTTGTATCAGCACTTCTTTCAACACAAATCCAGAAAATGCTCACATGAAAATTAGCTCTGTAGATTTTTATTTTTTTAATTGAAAGGGTATTTTTTCCTTGCTAAGGTATTTTGGCTAAAAGTGATATTTTCTTTGTCTATTGATTTGCTATCACGAGTTATTTACCAACTATATGAGAAAACCATTCATTCATGATGAGACTGAGCGTTTTGGGAAGATAAAAAGAATAAATTACAAAGAATTCTGTTTTCCACAAGATGTTGCTTTGAGACTGTACAGCTAATATGCAAATAAAGCATCTTTTTTCTTCTTCAGAGTACTGTTACAAAAGTTGAGACCACCCCAAACTTGATGTGAACTATTAACAGATGGAAGCATGTAAATTATTCAATTCTAATGACCTCCTGTGTCTGCTTCCCAGGGCCTTTGAAGCTGCTGCTGGTTGTGGTAGTTTTAGACCCAAAGGGACTATTTATTCTACCAGTGCAGAGTCTTGAACCATACCCAACGGTAAATCCGGTCTGGTCTGGTCTGGTCTGGGGCTTGCACCTGCAATTTCTATTGCCAGATAGTAATCCAGTTTAATGTAATGTTATTTGGCAACAAAAATGGAAGGTATGGGAGACCTAATTTGATTGTAAACACAATGAGGAGCAAAGAGTAAAACCTTCCAACCCTTACATTAGGTCTCAGCCCAGACAAGCCCCTCCACTTACTCAAGAGTAAAACAGAAACAAATATGCACCAATTAGCTGCCCCATTAACGTAGTAGTTGCTGTCACCCTTAGGACTGGCTTGGGGATGAACAGCAGGAAGTTTAGAATGGTTGCATAGCTAAGCCCACCCAGCAAATCTTTTTTGAAAAGGCCAGTGCCAGTTAGTTTGAGTTTCGTTTCAGCATTGTTCCTGCTCTGTAATCAATGCAACACTGATCACAATGCCAGTGTTAAAAATGTGCTGGCATCTGAACTTGAAGCAAGGTTATGTCTTAGAATGCATTTTTTCAAGAGACATATTGGCATCACCTTTTCTTGCAGTTTCACTCCATTAAATAACATGAGACATTTACCTCGAGTACATCCTCTCCTTGATCCTCCACATGCTTGCCTTGTCGCCAGTGTTTCAACAACCATTTCAGTTTGACGTACAGGAGAAAAGTGTTCTGCTTGAAATGCCTGAGTTCTTGATGCATCAGGTTTTTCTCCTGACTCCAAGTCTTCTCCTCCAATTTGTTCTGCAAAGTCAAGCTTTGCACTTCCAAATCTTTTCTCCGTAGACTCTGCAGATGGTCCTCTTCCAGCTTTAAACAGAACATGGCCAACATCAATAGAATATTGCTCTCAAGGGGAGTGCTTTTATTTATCTGCCAGTTGGGCAAGATAAACCAAGATTGCTAATTCTAATTATCATCAGCTAACTGAATCTGGCAAGGGATCGGACTTTCGAGAAACCTGAAACCACAGGTTGTAGACTTAATTTAATTAACCATATGCAAATAACTTGCTAAGGAAATACACGGCTCATTTAACAAGCGAGATCAAACTTTTGCAGTGTAAACATCTTTATGCCCTATCTGTGCACTGTGTTCTCTTAACTAAATCCTTTTAATACCTCTCCATGTGATCCTGACTATGTTAATGCTGCACATGAAGTGCATTTACTGATTGCATCTTCAACTAGCTATTATGAAAATCCATAGATTCAGTCATTGTAGCTCACTTTGCATGGGCATAGTTTTCCTTTTAAAAAATGGTTTTATCTGCCTTGAGGAAAGAAGCTACCTGCCTTCTAGTGGTAGTGCTCCTAAAACAATAAGGCTTTGCTCAAGGGTCATCTTTGGAAGTTTCAGCAGAAGAAACAATGCAGACATAGAAAATAGGTACTATTACGTTGTATCTGCATACATTAATATATTCGTGTCTCCAGCACCAAATAGTATTTTTAACCTGCTCTGAGGCTATCAATTGAAGAGTTACACAACTGCAATTTAACAGAGCTTCATCAGAAAATTCATACTTCCATAAAAAAAAAATTAGTATATCTATTATTAATCACACCTATTATTTCACATCTGGACCAAACCTTACCAGTGAAAGAATGAAGAAAGAAAAAAGAAAACTGCAATGTATGGTAAGTTTTAGTTTTGTGTGTGTGTGTGTGATTTCTTTGCTACGTATCAATCCTACCTTTTGATTCAGCATTATTTGCAAATAGCTGAAATTACCTCGATATACTTATGTACAATATTGCTATATGTAAGTAAATGAGCAGAAATGTAATAGAGGATAAAATTCCGAGTTAACCAGTTTCAAGAATTGATGAAACTTTGATACTACTAGATCCTCTGTGATCAAACCTTTAATGTAAAGGATATTGAGCTTCTTTAAGATTAAAGATCAAATTCAATGTTGGACAAGATCTTGGGGCCAATTTCCAGCTCTTGGGGGCCAAATCCATCCATTCCAGGTGGATGGGGACAAGAGCAAAAGCGTTAGAGCCCATGATGCAAGCATATTTTAACTTACTTCTTTCTGCCAGTGAGTAAGCTCTGAGGAAGCTATTTCAACCTTTAAGAATGGAGAAAATGTGTAAAATGTACCTCCCCACACACCAAACAGTTGGTAGTCTGGGAAAAGGAGGCTGGCCATGTGGGGTGGGAGGCAGCTAGATTGGGACTGCTGATGGGATGGATTTGACCTGGGGGCCTGAGGTTCAACATCCCTGAAGTACAGTGTTATTTGTAAAACATTCCCTTTCTTTCAGTAGATCCACTTACATGTTTTTGGAAAACCACAAGCAAGCAATCAAGCAAACAAAAACAAGGTTGAAGAGAGAGAATTGGGCTACATGGAAAATCAAGAGTAAGTATCATAGATCCTTACACCATGCCATTTATCTATAATAAATAATATCCTTGCGAACTTGAGTTTCTCTGTCTAAACAATATGACGGCCAAAATTGTAGTTCTTATTAGCACCAATAGGAAAATGCATTTATTTTTCTCCTCGTGTTTCAATATGCCTTAGTCTGTCAATCCACAATGAAACCATCTATGAAGCTTTCCGATTCTCAAAACAAATAATACAAATTCTCTGGTAGTCTGAAAAATAGAGAGATCTCTTCTAATCACTAGGTGATGTATTTACCTGAATGATCCTTTCTGTAAACGTTTCTTGCTCCTCTTGGCGAAGTTTCACCTCCTGCTCAAGTTGAGCCTGAAGCTCCTGTATCGATACAGGTACAGGTAAAACATGGCAGTCCCTGAGCTGATTAGCAGGACAAAGATTTTTACAGGTGTGACAAACTACAGTACAGACATCACTGAGACACACAACTACACACAAATATGAGTTGTGTTTGTAATCAGTGGAATGTACTTCCAAATGAATGAAAAATCTGTACACAAAGATCGCTTCTGGATCAGGAACTGCTGATGTGCACTGCATAGGAGGATGTATGGAATGGGCTTCCACGGGAGGTGGTTGAAGCCCCATCGGTGAGGGTGTTCAAGGATAGGCAAGACATGCCCATGAAAGGTGTGTCATGAGCGAAGTCGGCTGCAGCTGGGGGCCAGACTGGGTGGCCCAGGAGGCCCCTTCTGACTCGCTCAGTTTCTACATTTCTATGTTCTTTAAAGCATGGTGTTCAGCGCTGAGGTAACAGGGACAAAAGATACATATAAAAGTGGGGAGTAAACGTCCCTGAAATTACTCTTAATTACTCTTAAAAGTTTTGCGTGCAAATTTACATGGATGCAAATTCTGCTGAAAGCAATGCCTCAAAAATCAATATACTGGAAAATCCTGTACAATACATGACCACTGCTTGCTAATCATAATAAGGATAATGTAAGGATAGTAATGACGTACTATCACTACAGTTATAAATTCCTATCAAGAGGTGGATTCAGCATCACTGAAATGTAAAATTTCAAGTGAAGAGGCAAACCTGTGAACTACATGTTTATTGCATTTCCATTATTTCATAGGAAATATTGTTACCTTCTTTAAATATTCCTTTAATAGAACAAACATGCAGGATATCAATCTTACTACACATACCCTGCCCTGGGCTAATAACAATTTTATCTGGAAAATGCCATTTGTCTACTGGCAGGTCTCTATAGCAAATAGTATTTTAAAAAACTTCTGGTGTCTACAAAATATAGATAAGATTATTTTAAAAGAATAATTTCAAATACTCAGAAAAACAAGATATGAATGTCTTTCTGTCTCTTGCAGTCATTTTGCTGCAAGACTGCAGTGTGACAAGAAATTGTAAAGTTGGAAAATAAAAAATCTATGGGTTCTACCCAGTTGTGTCTGTCCATTCGTAGAAGGCTCTTTGATTCAGTAGAGACTTTTGTGAATAAAAAGTGACTTCCTTCCCTCTGCACCCACTGAGTTACAGGAGACTTTAAAAGAGCTACAGATCTTAGGTGTCAGACCACAGGGAGAAGACAGATTTATGAAAATTGCCTCCCTCCCTTTCTATTCATGTAAAATTCTGCTTGAACAAACTGCCTTCTGAGTGGAAGGACATCACCAGGTAGGACCAACTGAAAGCCTTTTAGGAAGGCAAACTTCGTGTCAGTGCTTTATTTTCCTGCTAATTCCTTTAATCTGTTTCTCAATTTTAATTTGCCACACAGGCAATAAGAAAAACATGAGTAAAGACTGGATGCCATCTAGTATAATACATGAACTGCTGAAGCCAAAAAGAGAGTTCTAAATGATTCTGTTCTTTTCTGGAGACCTATTGCTTCTCCAGTCAAGAGAGAAGCTCCTCACAAGTTCAGTCTTTAATTCAAACTGTGTTTAAAAGGTGGAAAAATATAATGTAAGCCTGCTGTAATGCTCAATGTGTTGTGTTTGCAATGTGTCATTTTCACATGAGGGGATTTCTTTCAAAATTCCATGAGCAGAGTTGTTCATGGAACAAAATGCTTTTGGAGTTTGGCAACACATTACCCAGTGTTCCCTTCAAGTCTGCTCCAGAGCACTTCAATGCTACCAAGCAGCATGGGAGGTAATGTGGGAGGCTCCAAAGAAAAGAAAAATTGGTGAATTTTCCAACACAACGTCTATTTCTGTAAGGATTCCATGTATTCACAAGGTCACAACCCATTATATTGTATACTTTTTATTTGTTATGGAAGTGAAATTGTTACACCACTGAGATTTTTTTTAAAAGAAATCTGTTCATGTCTATTTAATTCCTCTCTTTCTTTATTGCTTATCTATTTGCTGCAGGTAAGGCTCATATACTCATGTTAATCTTTTGTTTTTAGGCCATGAAGAGGAGGGAAAGAAAATCAAATAATACTGCAATCCTACACTTATTTTTCTCGGAAGTAGGCCCCAGTGGAGCTTCCTCCCCAGTAAGTGGTTATAAAATTGCAGTTTAAATCATGAACGCCTCAGGAATAAACAAATGGAATGGAAATGATACGCTAGTATTGTCTACCACAAGTCTATTGAACACATCACAAACACAGAACAGCACACTACAGAGACATCCAATACAGGAAAACTGGTATCAGTCTTAATGGAAACAGTGTGTTCCTCCCCCATCCACATTTAAGAGATGATTACTTCTCATAGAGCAGTGGTGGCGAACCTATGGCATGAGTGCTGCAGCGGGCACGCAGAGTCCTCTCTGTTGGTACGTGAGCCAAGTCACCCCAGCATCGCCCAGCAGCTGAGCGAGCATCAGATAACAGCGTACATGGGAGTAGTGGTGCCAGGTGATGATGTCACAAGCCGCGACTCATTAGCTGCGACTTGTCCGAGGTTTGCATGGCTGGTCAGTGAACTGCCAAGTGTGTATATCCTTGGACTGGCTGTAAGTTGTTTTTATTAAACTAAAACCCCAGCTTTCAGGTTTTATTGTCGTGTTGACACTTTGGAATATATAAGTGGGTTTGGATTGCAGTTTGGGCACTCGGTCTCTAAAGGATTCACCATCATTGGGTTAGGGTTAGAAAAAAGAGGGTATGATTTTGAAGGTTGGAATGTGTTTAGAATGGGCAGAAATGTTGAGCTGTGCAGAATAAGCTACTCAATGAAGGCTTTTTCAAAATTGTCCTATTTTCAGTGGAATTTTAGCCCCATATTAGGGTTAGGGGTGTGCACCAGGGTAGGATTAAGGCTAGAAAAATGAGGTACCCTGGAATGATTGTGATCATTGGAATGTGTTTAGAATGGGCAGAAATGATGAGCTGTGCAGAAAAAGCTACTCAAGGAAGGCTTTTTCAAAACCGCCCTATTTTCCATGGAACTTTAGCTCTATATTAGGGTTAGGGGTGTCCACCAGAGTAGGGTTGGGGTTAGGAAAATGATGTGTCCTGGCATGATTTCAATCATTGGAATATGTTTAGAATGGGTACAAATGATGAGCTGTGCAGAAAAAGCTACTCAAGGAAGGCTTTTTCAAAACCGCCCTATTTTCCATGGAACTTTAGCTCTATATTAGGGTTAGGGGTGTGTGCCAGGGTAGGGTAATGGTTAGGAAAATGAGGTGTCCTGCCATGATTTTGATGGTTGGAATGTGTTTAGCACGGGCAGATATGATGAGCTGTGTGAAAAAGCTATTCAAGGAAGGCTTTTTCAAAACTGCCCTATTTTCCATGGAACTTTCACCCTGTATTAGGGTTAGGGGAGTGCACCAGGGCAGGAGGGTTAGGCTAGTGGTGGCGAACCTATGGCATGCTTGCCATAGCTGTCATGCAGAGCCCTCTCTTTTGGCTTGCGACCCAAGTCACCCCAGCATCACCCCAGTGGCCAAACATTGGATAGCAGCGCACATCGGGGTCATGCTTATACTCGGAAAAGAGTAGCGGCACCAGGCAATGACATCACGAGCCACATCTCATTAGACGCAACTCGGCCAAGCTTTCACATGGCCATTCAGTGTGCTGCCAAGTGTGTGTGTGTGTGTGTGTGTGTATTTACTTGGGCTGGCTGTGAGTTGTTTTTTCTAAACTACAACTTCAGTTTACAGTTTTTATTGCTGTGTTGGCACTTGGCAATAAATCAGTGGGTTCTGGGTTGCAGTTTGGGCACTTCTTTTCTAAAAGGTTTGCCATCACTGTCATAAGGGTATTGGGGAGAGGGAAGGAAAGAGAAGGAATCAGCACTGAAATGGAATCTAAGCACATTCTATTGCTTTTGATTGTAACACTTAACAATGTATCAACACTGTGAAAGGTCTCTAACATCTAGTCCCAATCACTTACAGTTCCTGGATTGAGCTTTTGTATATTGGCGACTACAGATTTGTTTCAGTAAAGCCAACATTCATTTACAAACATTTGTTGACATTTTTGCAACAGTTCAACATTACGATTTAATTTTGAAATCATTGCTTACCAAAAAGTACACCCTTCTTCCAATTTCACAATAAATGTAAGATGGCCCTTTAATCAAACAAATAATTAACTGGGAAGAGGACTTGGTCTCTCTGGCCTGGTCCTCAACTTCAATTATTAATGGAGTGGCACGAACATTCGGGTACATTTTCTTATTCTATAGAAGTTGTAGAATTTTATAACTTAGCCACACAGTCGAGATTAAGGGGGTCATGCACAAATAAGTAACCAAGAAGACTCCCACATGGGTTCATAAACTAATACACACTCTCATAATAATAAATGGCATTTTTGCATGAATGTCCAATTTGAAAAACAGCACTAATTTATTGGCCAATGTGCAAGTATTTTTTGGAAAGGACCGTCACAGATTCAATTTTACCACCTGTCTTTTTAAATAGCCAATGAGGCATTGAAAGGGCAATGATCATTTGCAATGTTTGCAGAGAAAACAGATGTGAAAACAGTAAACATTGTCTCTGACATTATGCCATACATGATGTAGTAATTCAGTATTAATCCTTACAATTCCATATAGTTATTCAGGTACTAGAAGTAAACTGTGTTCCATTTGGTTTATTATTATCATTGTTGTTACTATTGCATTGCAATATCCCACTTCTTTTTGTTTTGTGAGAAATCCAAGGCAGCTTCATGTTATCTTTCCGACAACCCTGTGAAATAGGGTAGGAGTGATTGACTGACCTTAAGTCAATGAGTGAGCTTCATAACTGAGAGAAGACTAGAACCCAGGTCTCTAGTTCAACACTACACCACACTAGCTCTCTTTCAAACAGTAAGGCATCAGAAACTGTCACTGATATTCTAACGAAATGCTAGAACCCTCACTGTTATTAATGAAATAGAATAAAAGGAGATTTTGTAAAGGCCCCACTTGTGCTGGATACTTTCTAAAGCCACCATTAGGAATGTTAAACAATATTATGCACAATTATCTGCATTCATTTAGAATTCCTGCATTTAAAAATCCTTCAGGACTATTATTTTGTCAGCTTTAGGCAAAACTGTCAGCACAAAAGAATCTTAAGGAAAACATCTCTCTCTCTCTCTCCCCCTCCTTCCAGTAATTGCATAAATTAGTAGTTTTGCAAGAGACTGCATTTCATCAAGAAGAGGTGGAAACATACATATCAAGTGCATGATATGTCCTTACCATATTCTTGCCATCTCATAGAGAAAGGACATACTTTACTAGTACATTGAACTCTGTGCAGATATACTGGTGGTTGTGAGCCACCAAAAAATTAGATATTCACTAAGTAATAATGTCAATAGGGGTAAAAATACTTTCATATTATATATTTTATGAATGCTGAAAGCAATAGAGGAAGGAAAATCAAGTGTTTAAGTCATTCCAGAATGATCTGTTGTACATGAAATTCCTTGTAAATGTAAAGAGTTAGTAAAATGACATGTATAGATTATCATGTTCTGTACCAAATTTAGACTGTTACATTGGAAGTAAGCACATTAAAGATCAAAGCAAGACATCCATCCATTCTGTTAAACGATCCTTACTAATTATTAGGTACTTGCTCCCATATATGAATTGCATGTCAAATTGTTCTTCCATTGTACAAAGCACCCATGAGGCATTCCATTCAGTTCTATGGATGCCACTGAGAATAAGTAAAAGAAATTGTTTTTCTCATTTCACGGAATTGCTTTCAGGCTGGGACAGCAAAATACTACATAATGTTACAGGCCACTGAATTAAATGCAGTAAAGCATTGTAGTTATCGATGTGCTTTGACAAAGATGTGCCGGTGTGCTTTGATATACATGTTGCACTGTGGAATTAAGAATGAAAAGCATTCTCTGGAAAGCAGCTTATGGAAGATGGTCCAAAATTGCCAATTAATAGTCACAATGTTGGCAGACCTTTAGCGGCAGGGCCATTAGAGGAAAGAAGATGCTAACAACACAATCTTGCATACGCCTACCCAGAAATAAGTCCCACTGAATTCAGTATGTGTTATTCCCAGATAAATGACTGTAGGATTGCAGCCTAAATCACAGTATTATGAATGTTTCCAGGCAAGGCTTTTTACAGTGCAATTACTCTGCCTCGTTTATGGAACATTACTGTGCACCAAATGATGTCATATTCACTTTGTAACCTTCTTATGTTCTCTCACCAATTCTGCC